>NC_044995.1:41096075-41388575 GCF_008728515.1 Papio anubis | reverse complement strand
AGCAACTGTAGATGCTCCTGTTCCTGGTTCTCCCTTTCCACCTCCAAACCCCTCCCCTCACCGCCTCCCATGGCCCCCCAAGTTCCAGGCTCAGTCTTCCAGCCACCTGGGGCTCTCCACCTGGGCCCAAGCAGGTGTGGGGCCTCCTTCGGGCGTTTTCTTCTGAATTTTAGAGGATTTCTAGAATGTGGTCAGGAATAGCCATTCTAGGCGGGGCTGGGGCCGGGGTGGGGGGCAGTCACTGTGGGAGGTCCCAGCTCCAGCCCCCTCTGGTTTGCTGCCTCCTCTCCCTGCTAGAGTCTTCCTCTTGATTTTGCACAATTCTGGCGATAATCCCGGCGATACTGACTAGAGAGTCAGGGAGCTGGGGGAGCTGTTCACTTTAGGATATGCGGTGGTGTGGAAGGGGGCGTTCCCACCGCCAGCCTCGGGCCTGGGATTTGAGGATGGCCCTAGACCTCCTCTACTCTCCATCCTCTTTCCCTTCCACTTTGGGTTCACTTTGAATTTTCTCCGTTTTTGGGGGGCGGTGGCTCTGATCCATGCACACCTCCCCCCTCCCCACCCCACTTCTAGCTGCTTCTCCTCTTGTTTCTGCCTTAATAATTTCCATGGCCACAGGTGAGGGGGTTGCCGTGGCTGCCTGCACCTTGCGTGAGGCAGGGCCAGGCACCCAGAACCCCCATCCTGGCTGCACCTCCCTTTCCAGGGTCCTCCAGACCCCACCTTCCACACTCTGATCACAGCCCCCGACCTTTTGCCCTAGGAAGAAGCAATAATGGTGTATACCCTCATTCTCATTCCTGGGCAACCCTTCCGTCCACTCTGTCACCAAAATAATTTCTCCTCCATCCCTACCTTGCCAATCCTCTCCCTCTCCCCCAGCTAGTCCTGAGCAATACGGCAGACAGATGCAAGGCCATTTTTCTCCAAGCCATGGGGGACTGTTTGGAAGGAAAGATCCCCTCTCTCCCTTCTCCCCTCGCCCCTCGGCCTGGTTCTGCAGCTGGACCGACCTCATTCATCGCCTGCCCCCGACCCAATTCTGAGCACACGGTACTGTAGCCCCCAGTTCCTCCCGAGCCTTCCATCCGTCTGTCCACCCCAGGGGGAGGTAACCCCCCACTCGCACTCCCTCGATGCTGTCTGTACAGGGTTCATATTTTGTAGCGAAAGTCGTTTTTGTCCCAGCCGGCGATCGGAGTGGGCCTTTTCTTTTCTTTTTGTTCATTCTTTATCTTTTTTTCTTTTTCTTTCTTTCTTTTTTGTACATACTGTAAGGTTAGTTTGTAAATTATTCTACAGAGGCAAAAAGGGAAAATAAAAACTTGCCCTTCCCTGGCTGACCCAGTCGGGAAGGTAGGGAAGGGGGTCTCCTGTTGGGATACTCTCCGTTCCTGCTGTATTATACAAACTGTACCATAGTCCCGGGAAAAGGGTGGACTCACCGCTGTTGTTTTATGGGAAGTCGTGTCATCCTAGGGGTTGGGGCTGGGCAGAGCCTGTCCCCTCCCCCTTTGCCAGGAGCCAGGGGGTGACTGGAGAGACAGACCCCACCCCCAAGCAGGGCTCCTCTCCCCAGGGTGGGCACAGGACCTCTGTACGCTGCTTGTGTATTGTCCACTTTGACGATCAGTCATTTGGTCCGTTGATCAATAATCCTTCGATCTTGTCTCCAATTAAACCGAGGCTTTCACTGATTTTCCTGACTGATGTGGCTTCATTCCCCCACGTTGTTTGTTGAGGTATCTCCCCGCTGCATCGTCTGCTTGGGTTGGGGAGGGAGTTTCTGTCCCTACTTGTTCCCAGCAGACGGAATTGGGAAGTAGAGCTCAGACAGAGACATTCTCCAGCCTGAGTCGGGTTATAAAATGGAAATTCAAGCCGTGCAGGGGTTATTTTGTTTTGTTTTTGAGATGGAGCTTCGCTCTTGTTGCCCAGGCTGGAGTGCAATGGCGTGATCTCGGCTCCCTGCAACCTCCACCTCTCAGGTGCAAGCGATTCTCCTCCCTCAGCCTCCTGAGTAGCTGGGATTACAGGCGCCTGCCACCATGCCTGGCTAATTCTTTGTATTTTTAGTAGAGACGGGGTTTCACTATATTGGCCAAGCTGGTCTCAAACTCCTGACCTCATGATCCACCCGCCTCGGCCTCCCAAAATGCTGGGATTACAGGCATGAGCCACCGTGCCCGGCCATATCTTTTCCCTTTTTAAATACTGCATGGGGCTGGGTACAGTGGCTCACGTACTTGAATGCTGTTAATTCCACTCACCGAGACTAATTTTCCCACATTTATTAGACTCCTTTTTTTTTTTTTTTTTTTTGGTGGCAGAGTGAGACTCTGTCACCCAGCCTATAGTGCAGTGGTGTGACGTGATCATAGCTCACTGCAGCCTCAACCTCCTGGACTCAAGTCATCTTCCTGCCTCAGCCTCCCATGTAGCTGGGACCACAGGTGTGTGCCACCATGCCCGGCTAACTTATTTTTTATTTTGTAGCGACAGGGTCTCGCTTTGTTGCCCAGGCTGGTCTCAAACTCCTGGGCTCAAGCAATCCGCCTACCTTGGCCTCCCAAAGTGCTAGGATTACAGGCGTGAGCCACCACACCCAGCCCTATTAGGCTAATTAACAAGCCCCTGATTTTACCAATAGAAGGTTTCTGATATTATACTAATGAGCAAAACTTCTGAATATAAAGATATGGATAGTGGAAATGTTTGTGATTTGGACATTCGTTAGAATACTAGTTACCTCGGCTGGGCACGGTGACTCACTCCTATAATCCCAGCACTTTGGGAGGCCGAGGCAGGTGGATCACTTGAGGTCAGGAGTTCGAGACCAGCCTGATCAACATGGTGAAACCCCCGTCTCTACTAAAAATACAAAAATTAGCTGAGCCTGGTGGCACGTGCCTGTAGTCCCAGCTACTTGGGAAGCTGAGACAGGAGAATTGCTTGAACCTGGGAGCTGGAGGTTGCAGTGAGCCCAGATCGCACCACTGCATGTCAGCCTGGGTGACAGATTGAGACTCTGTCTCAAAAAAAGAATACTGGCTGCCTCTAGGGTTTAATAAACCAGGATGCACATGAAAACACACAGTGCTTGAGTAGGTAGACACAAGGGGACGCTAGACATATGTTTTTATATCATGCATGTTCTGAAACAAATGTGAGCGTCTTGCCTGGGTCCAAGGAAAAGTCCACCTGCCTACTCTGCCTTTTGTTTCTAGTCCGGGGACTCTGAGATATTTTTCTTTTTTTTTTTTTTTTTTTTTTTTTTGAGACGGAGTCTCGCTCTGTCGCCCAGGCTGGAGTGCAGTGGCCGGATCTCAGCTCACTGCAAGCTCCGCCTCCCGGGTTCACGCCATTCTCCGGCCTCAGCCTCCCGAGTAGCTGGGACTACAGGCGCCCGCCACCTCGCCCGGCTAGTTTTTTGTATTTCTTAATAGAGACGGGGTTTCACCATGTTAGCCAGGATGGTCTCGATCTCCTGACCTCGTGATCCGCCCGTCTCGGCCTCCCAAAGTGCTGGGATTACAGGCTTGAGCCACCGCGCCCGGCCTCTGAGATATTTTTCTTTCTTTTTTTTTTTTTTGGTAGAGATGGGGGTCTCCCTATACTGACCAGGATGGTCATGAACTCCCGGGCTCAAGAGGGACTCTGGTTGGTGACCTTGGGTTTGATCTCTCTGAGTTTCACTTGTTTCTTCTACTAAATGGGGATGTATTAGCTGGGTGTAGTGGTGTGCACCTATAGTCCCAGCTACTCTGGAGGCTGAGGCAAGAGGATCACTTGAGCCCAGGAGGTTGAGGCTGCAGTGAACTGTGACTGAGCCACTGCACTCTAGCCTGGGTGACAGAGTGAGACACTGCCTCAAAAAAAAAAAAAAAAAAGTAAATAAATAAAATGGGGCCAGGTGTGGTGGCTCACACCTGTAATCCCAGCACTTTGGGAGGCTGAGGTAGGCGGATCACCTGAGGTCAGGAGTTAAAGACCAGCCCGGCCAACTTGGCGAAATCTCATCTCTACTAAAAATACAAAAATTAGCCAGGCGTGCTGGCGGGGATCTATAACCCCAGCGACTGGGGAGGCTGAGGCAGAAGAATCACTTGAACCCGTGAGGCAGGGGTTGCAGAGAGCTGAGATCGCAACTTTGCACTCCAGCCTGGGCAACACGAGTGAAACTCTGTCTCAAAAAAAAGAATTAATTATTTAAATAAAATGGGATAACAACAGTTCCAGAGTTAAAGAGTTGCTCTATAGTACGGTTTGTCCAGTAAAACTTTCTTTTTTTTTTTTTTGAGAGGTAGTCTCACTCTGTTGCCCAGGCTGGAGTGCAGTGGCGCAATCTCCGCTCACTGCAAGCTCTGCCGCCTCCCGGGTTCACGCCATTCTCCTGCCTCAGCCTCCCTAGAAGCTGGGACTACAGACGCCCACCACCACGCCCAGCTAATTTTTTTGCATTTTTAGTAGAGACAGGGTTTCACCGTGTTCGCCAGGATGGTCTCGATCTCCTAACTTTGTGATCTGCCCGCCTCGGCCTCCCAAAGTGCTGGGATTACAGGCGTGAGCCACCACGCCCGGCCTAAAACTTTCTTTAAAAAAAAAAAAAAAAAAAAGGTGTAGAGGTGGGGTCTCACCATGTTACATGCCCAAGCCGATCTCCTGGAAATCCTGGGCTCAAGCAATCCTCCTGCCTCAGCCTCCCAAAGTGCTAGGATTACAGGTGTGAGGCCACTATTCCCGCCCTTAGTACAATTTTCTGTGGTAATGGGAATATTCTGTACCTGTGCTATCCAATAAGTTAGCTACTAGTCACATGTGGCTATTACGCCCTTGAAATGTGGCCAGTTTTAATTTCCCACCACAGTGGTGGCCAGGAGCTACTGTATTGGACTTAAGTTCTAAAACTTCAGCCAGAGTTAATGGAAAATATTTCGGCTATACAAAGAGTTGTTTGACAACAGCTGTGAAGATTCGCAGTAGATAGAGCCTAGAAAAGTGGGAGGAGAGAAGCAGAGCTTGAAAAGTAGGTAGAAGTTTTCAGGGAATCTGAACTTTGTGCAAGAAGCAAAAAGACACAGATATTTTCCCCAGGGACTTTCAAAGGGAGGCAGAGATGGGGAAAGGGCTTTGGGCTGGGGGTCAGGAGGCGACAGTACCAATCCTGCAGTGGACTGTGGGTGACCCTAGGCAAGATTTCTCCTTCTAGGCCTCAGTTTCCCCAAGTGTAAAAGGGCAGGCCGGGTGCGGTGTCTCACACCTGTAATCCCAACACGTTGGGAGGCTGAGGCAAGCAGATCGCTTGAGGTCAGGAGTTCGAGACCAGCCTGAGCAACATGGTGAAACCCTGTCTCAACTAAAAATACAAAAGGATTAGCCAGATGTGGTGGCGCATGCCTATAGTACCAGCTACTCAGGAGGCTGAGGCAGGAGAATCGCTTGAACCTGGGAGGCGGAAGTTGCAATGAGCTGAGATCGAGCCACTGCACTCCAGCCTGGGTGAAAGAGCAAGACTGTCTCAAAAAAACAAACAAACAAACAAACAAAAAAACACCAGGCGTGGTGGCTCATACCTGTAATCCCAGCACTGTGGGAGGCCAAGGCGGGTGGATCGCCTGAGGTCAGGAATTCAAGACCAGCCTGACCAACATGGTGAAACTCCATCTCTACTAAAAATACAAAAATTAGCTGGGCGTGGTGGCAGGCACCTGTAATCCCAGCTACTCAGGAGGCTGAAGCGGGAGAATCTCTTGAACCCAGGAGGTGGACGTTGCAATGAGCTGAGATCGTGCCACTGTACTTCAGCCTGGGCAACAGAATGAGACTTTGTCTCAAGAAAATATAATTTTTTTTAAAAAAAGGGCAGATATGATGTCCCGAACACCTCCTGTATTGGGACAGACTGAAAATGTGTATCAAAAACGGCAGTGATGGCCGGGCATGGTGGCCTACGGCTGTAATCCCAGCACTTTGGAAGACCGAGGCAGGTTGATCACCTGAGGTCAGGAGTTCGAGACCAACCTGGCCAACATGACGAAACCCCGTCTCTACTAAAACCCCAAAACTTATCTGGGCATGGTGGCATGTGCCTGTAATCCCAGCTACTCAGGAGGCTGAGGCAGGAGAATTGTTTGAACCCGGGAGGCAGAGGTTGCAGTGAGTAGAGATTGTGCCATTGCACTCAAGCCTGGGCAACAAAAGTGAAACTCTGTCTCCAAAAAAAAAAAAAAAAAAAAAAGGCAGTGACATGTGACCCTCAGCTGGCTCTCCTGGGTAGGGAGTTCACTTTTCTTCAAGCAAAGGTGAACAAGGGCAGTGGGGCACAGCAGGGAGGCCATGTAATCTGAAGGAGGCCAGGGGGACCTGGGGAAGGGGTGAAGTCGGTTCAGTCTCTGAAATTGACATCAAGGCTTGCAGGCTTCCTGGTACTGGTCTTGGGCAAATGGCTCCGCCTCTCCCAGCCTTTAGAGGGCTCTGTCCTGTGCTAAACTTTTCAAGAGGATTATCTCATTGACTCTCCAGCTGTTCTTGAGAATGAGCTATCATTGGTTCCATTTTGCAGTTGAAGAAACTGAGGGCTGGGATGAGATAGCACAATATGGAGAAAATTCAAGGAAATAAGACGAGGACCTCGCTTCACCCAGTGCCTGTTCAACAGTGATAGCTGTCCCCATACTTTTATGTTATTTCAGGTGTACGAAATCTTGAGATGTAGGTAGTATTTCTCCCTCTTTAATAACATAAAAACATGTCAGTGTGGGCCAGGTGTGGTGGCTCACGCCTGTAATCCCAGCACTTTGGGAGGCTAAAGCAGGTGGATCACCTGAGGTCAGGAGTTCGAGACCAGCCTGACCAACAAGATGAAGCCCAGTCTCTACTAAAAATACAAAAATTAGCCGGGTGTGGTGGCGCACATCTGTAATCCCAGCTACTCCGGAGGCTGAGGCAGGGGAGTCCCTTGAACCTAGGAGGTGGAGGTTGCAGTAAGCTGAGATCACGCCACTGCACTCCAGCCTGGGCAACAAGAGCGAAACTCCATCTCAAAAAAAAAAAAAAAAAAAAAAAAAAGTCAATGCAAATCAAAATAAGACATTTATTTTTTTATTTTCTTTTGCAAAGCATTTTCACAGCTCATTTCTGTTCATGGAAGCTAGAACATACAGCTTTCTAGGAATGGTCTGACAATATTTATCAAAAACATAGCCAGCTGGGCGCAGTGGCTCTTGCCTGGAATCTCAGCACTTTTGGAGGCTGAGGTGGGAGGATCATTGGAACCCAGGAATTCAAAACCAGCCTGGGTGACATAGTGAGACATGTCTTTCTCTTTCTCTCTCTCTCTCTCTCTCTCCCCCCCCCCACCCCCCCTCTCTCTCTCCCTCTCTTTCTTTTCTTTCTTTCTCCCTTCCTTTCCCCTTCCCCTTCCCCTTCCCTTCCCCTTCCCTTTCCTCAGTTTCCCCCACTGTAAAATCCAAACAACAAATTAGCTGGGCGTGGTGGCGGGCGCCTGTAATCCCAGCTACTCAGGAGGCTGAGGCAGGAGAATTGCCTGAACCCGGGAGGTGGAGGTTGCAGTGAGCCGAGATCATGCCACTGCACTCCAGTTTGGGCGAGAGTGAGACTCCGTCTCAACAACAACAAAAAAAATCCAAATAACAATAGCTCAGGTTTACCGAGAGGTTGTTATGTGACAAGCCCTGTTTGTTTTACGTAAATCATCGGGGTAAATGCTCACAACAGCCCTATTAAGTAGGTACTATTATTATAAAAAGGGTCACCGGCATAGGCAGGGAAGGAGGCAGGGCTGGGAGTCGGAGCCCGTGAGCGCCCCCTAGAGTAGGGCTCGCGGAGGGGGGGTCGGGGGACGGGGGTGCTAGATAGGGACCCGGCGCACGCGCAGAACAGGTGGGAGGCGTGGCGAGAACGAGCGGGAGTTTTTTTTTTCCCGACTACGATTGGCTGATGTAACTGTCATCACTTGAAAAGGCAGCCAATGAGAGGCGCGGCCGCCTCGCCCATGGAAGCCGAGGACTGAGCGAAGCGAGGCGTGCGGAGCCAAAGGCTCTCGACCGACAGCGGGTGCCACGGACCCCAAAGTGGTTGAGGGGATCCTGCCACTCCTGCTGAAAGTGGCCCCAGCGTCGTTCCTACTCTCTTCGGCAGACCCCGGCATCGTCCTCCTTTTCCCGAGAATATCCTGACATCAGTCGCCCGTTCCAAAAGGGGACACTTGGAGTCATCCCTTTTTTCTGAGTGACCCTAGAGTCGTCCTTACTTCCTGAGGGGGATCCTGGCGTCATCCGCCCTTCTTGAGGGAACCTGCTGTCACTCCCCTGTCCTGATGGCCAGCACCGCATTGTCCTTTCTTCCTGCGGGAAACCCAGACTTCATCCGCTCTTCCTGGCGGGGACCCCCATGCCATTATCCCCTCCTGAGGGGACCCCAGAGCGTCCCCCTTCCTCAAGGCTTCCCAGCGTTGTTTCTTCTTCTCCAGAAGGGGCCTGGTGCTGTTCCCCCATTTCCAGAGTGTTTCCTATCATTGTCCTCCGCACACTCAGAAGGGATCTGTCATCCCCTCTTTTTCTGAGATCAGTCCCTTCCTCCTTTCCAGTTTAAGGTCGACCCCTGCAAGGCTTCGGTGACCCCCATAGATAGAAGTCCCAAAGACCCCCTGTGTCCCTTGCCCCCAGCTGAGCAGAGGGGAAGGCAAAAGACTCAGCTCACCCCGCGAAGATGGGGAGAAACCGAAACTAGCTGTTAAAGGAACCCACTATGTCACATGAGAAGTCATTTAGGGCCGGGCGCGGTGGCTCATGCCCATAATCCCAGAACTTTGGGAGGCCGAGGTGGGTTATCATATGAGATCAGAAGTTCGAGACCAGCCTGGCCAACATGGTGAAAAACCCGCCTCTACTAAAAAATACAAAAATGAGCCGGGAGTGGCAGTATGCGCCTGTAATCCCAGCTACTCCAGAGGCCAAGGTAGGAGAATCGCTTGAATCCCGGAGGTGGAGGTTGCAGAGAGCTGAGATCACACCACTGTATTCCAGCCTGGGCAACAGAGTGAGACTCCATCTCAAAAAAAAAAGAGAAAAGAAAAAGAATTTGCCAGTTAACTACAAAATTTTTAAACAACTTCTATATATACTCAGTTAAGGCAGACAAAACAAATATCTGACTATTTCATTCACTGAGCCAATATTAATTTTATTTATTTATTTATTTATTTATTTATTTATTTATTTATGTTTTGAGAGGGAGTCTGGCTCTGTGGCCCAGGCTAGAGTGCAGTGGCCTGATCTCGGCTCACTGTAAGCTCCGCCTCCCGGGTTCACGCCATTCTCCTGCCTCAGCCTCCCGTAATATTAATTTTTTTAGACACTTCCACACAGATTTACATTTTTAAAAAATTGTCAGGTGTGGTGGCTCACGCCTGTAATCCCAGCACTTTGGTAGCCTGAGTTGGGTGGATCACCGGAGGTCAGGTGTTCGAAACCAGCCTGGCCAACATGGTGAAACCGTGTCTCTAGTAAAAATAGAAAAATTAGCCAGGTACGGTGGTGGGTGCCTGTAATTCCAGCTACTTGGGAGACTGAGGCAAGAGAATCGCTTGAACCCGGGAGGCAAAGGTTGCAATGAGCCAAGATTGCGCCATTGCACTTCACCTGGGGGACAAGAGTAAAACTCCCTCTCAAAGAAAAAAAAAAAAAAAGAAAGAAAAGAAAAAAAAATTATTGAGGTGATATTAACATAACATGTATCAGCTAATATTTCTTGAGGGGCTTTATGCTAATGATGCACAAAACAAATGTAGACCCTGCTCTCATGGTGCTTATAGCTTAACTGGGAAGTTGAACATTAACATTACAACTACAAAATGAATACCTCATACATTGTTGTGGTATGAGGAATGATGAGGTGGAGGCTAATTTAGACTACAGGGTGAGGAAGGCTTTGAGGATGTACCATTTAAAAGGAAACTTAAGAGCTGGGCGTGGTGGCTCATGCCTGTAATCCCAGCACTTTGGGAGGCTGAGGCAGGCAGATCACGCAGGTCAGGAGTTCAAGACCAGCCTGGACTCATTATGGTGAACCCTGCTACACTACTAAAAAGATTAAAAAATTAGCCAGACATAGAAGATACCAGTCCCAGCTACTTAGATTGAGGCAGGAGAATCCCAGGAGGAGGCTGTGAGCCAAGATCACACCATCAGACTTCAGCCTGGGCTACAGGCCGCAGATTCTTGTCCAAAAAAAAAAAAGCAGCTATAAAAATCAAAGCCACAACCCTGAGCAGTGGATAGGGTGCTGGTGCTTGCAGGAGCTAGTCCTCAAATAGGAACTCCTCAAAGCCATGTACTTTTATTTGATTTATAAGAAATATTATCATTTTGTCCGGGTTTTTAAAGAATGCTCTTTATTTTTATTTTTTTTTTTGAGACGGAGTTTCACAGTCACTGAAGTGCAGGGCCGGATCTCAGCTCTCACTGCCCAGCCCCTGGTTTACGCATTCCTTGCTCTGCCTCCAGGTGAGTTGGGACTACAGGCTCCCGCCACTCCTCGCCCGGGCTAGTTTTTTTGCATTTTTCAGCAGAGACGGGTTCTCACCCAGACAGCCAGGATGGTCTCGGATCTCCTGATCTGGATCCACCTGCCTCTGCCTCCAAAGTGCTGGATTACAGGCTTGAGCCACCGCTACTCGCCTTATTTTTTTTTTTTTTTAAACGGAGGTTTGCTTTGTTGCCTAGGTTGAATGTAATGGTGATCTCTGCTTACCTCAACCCTCCACCCTGGGTTCAAGGCTTATTCTCCGCCTCAGCCTCCCGAGTAATCACAGGCATGTGCCACCAGCCCATTAATTTTGTATTTTAGTAGAGGTAATGCTCTCCATGTTAGCCAGGCTAGTCTAGAACTCCCTAGGTGGATTCATTTTCTCCACCTCAGCCTCACAAATTGCTGATATTATAGGCGTGAGCCACCCCACCTGGCCCGGCGAGGAGGCGCTGCTACTTTTAAACTAGGAGGCCGGGCTGGGTGGCTCAAGCCTGTAATCCCAGTACTTTAGAGGCCGAGACGGGCTGGGATCACGAAAAGTCAGGAGATCGAGACCATCCTGGTTAACACGCAGGAAACCCTGGTCTCTACTAAAAAAATACAAACCAGTCAGCTTTGAGGCATGGACAGTCCCAGCTACTCTCCGAGGCTGGAGGCAGGAGAATGGTGGAACCCCGGGATACGGAGGCTTGCAGTGAGCTGAGACCCGGCCACAGCACTCCAGCCTGCTGACAGAGCCAGACTCCATCTCAAAAAAAAAAAATACAAAACTCCTAGTCACAGGCATGGCCTGTAGTCCCAGCTACTCGGGAGGCCAGAGGCAGGAGAATGGCTTAAAACCCGGAGGCGGAGCTTGCAGTGAGCTGAGATCCGGCCACTGTAATTTGAAGCCTATGCGATAGAGCACGACCTGTCTCAAAAAAAAAAAAGCAAAAAGCTTAGGAACAGCCAGAGCTCATCCACTCTTATTCCTCTCTAACTTTCTTCTGAAATAGTTCCTCTTCACCAGGAGGCCCACAAGAGGGTGCTGTCTGCCTTTAGATGGAACTTCCTGACCTCGCCCCGAGTGGCACTGTCACCGAGCCATGCACCCGGGTCTGGCCATCTCCCGCCCCAGCCTCCCCTAGTAGCTGGGATTACAGGCACATGTCAGCCTCACGGGCCAGCCAATTTTGTATTTTTAATAAAGATGTGGGTTTTGCTGTGATTAAGCTGGTTCAACTCCTGGGACTCCTGCTGATCCACCTGCCTCAGCCTTCCAAATGCCAAGGATTACAGGCACAAGCCACCCCCCAGCCTATTTATTTATTTCCTATCTTAAGACACAGCCGGCCGGCGCGGGTAAGGCCTGCCCGTGGCCCAGCACTCTTTGGGGAGGCCGAGATGGTGGGATCACGAGGTCAGGAGATCGAGACTATCTGGCGACACATGGTGAACTCACTCTACTAAAAATACAAAAAAAACTAGCCGGGCGGGTGGCGAGCGCCAGGGTCTCCAGTTACCGAGGCTGAGGCAGGAGAATGGCGTGAACCTGGGAGGCGGAGCTTGCAGTGAGCCGAGATCGCGCCACTGCACTCCAGCCTGGGTGACACAGCGCGAGACTCCGTCTCAAAAAAAAAAAAAAAAAAAAAAAGACACAGTCTTGCTCTGTCACACAGGCTGGAGTGCAGTCTTGCAATCTTGGCTTACTGTAAACTCTGTCTCCTGGGTTCAAGTGATTCTTCTGCTTCAGCCTCCTGAGTAGCTGGGATTACAAGCATGTGCAACCGCACCTGGCTAATTTTTGTATTTTTAGTAGAGATGGCGTTTCACCATGTTGGCCAGGCTTGTCTTGAACTCCTGACCTCAGGTGATTCGCCTGCCTCAATGTCCCAAAGTGCTGGGATTACAGGCTTGAGCCACTGCACCCAGCCTTATTTTATTTTAGAGTCAGGGGTGGCCAGGCGCGGTGGCTCACGCCTGTAATCCCAGCACTTTGGGAGGCTGAGGCAGGCGGATCATGAGGTCAGGAGATCCAGACCATCCTGGCTAACACAGTGAAACTCTGTCTCTACTAAAAATATAAAAAATTAGCCGGGCGTGGTGGCGGGCGCCTGTAGTCCCAGCTACTCAGGAGGCTGAGGCAGGAGAATGGCGTGAACCCAGGAGGTGGAGCTTACAGTGAGCCAAGATTGCGCCACTCCTGTCCAGCCTGGGCGACAGAGTGAGACTCCGCCTCAAAAACAAAAAAAAAGAGAGAGAGAGTCAGGGTATCGCTGTGTTGCCCAGGCTAGAGTGCAGTGGTGCAATCATAGCTCAATGCAGCCTCAAACTCCTGGGCTCAAGTGATCTCCTGCCTCAGCCTCCCAAAGAGCTGTGATTACCAGCATGAGCCATTGTACCTGGACAGCCTGTGAATTTTACTGATTATTTTTATTTTTGAGATGGAGTCTTACTCTGCTGCCCAGGATAGAGTGCAGTGGTGTGATCTTGGCTCACCGCAACCTCTGCCTTTCGAGTTCAAGTGATTCTCGTGCCTCAGCCTCCTGAGTAGCTGGGATTACAGGCATGCGCCACCACCCACGGATAATTTTTGTATTTTTTGGTAGAGACAGGGTCTCACTACATTGCCCAGACTGGTCTCCCAACTCCTGAACTCAAATGATCCGCGCATCTCGGCCTCCCAAAGTGTTGGGATTACAGGCAGCAGCCACTGCACCTGGCCCAGCCTATGAATTTTATTTATTTATTTATTTTTTATTATTTTATTTATTTACTTATTTATTTTTTTGAGACGGAGACTCGCTTGGTCGCCTAGGCTAGAGTGCAGTGGTGCGATCTCCACTCACTGAAAGCTCCGCCTCCCGGGTTCACGCCATTCTCCTGCCCCAGCCTTTCCAGTAGCTGGGACTACAGGTGCCCGCCACTAGGCCCGGCTAATTTGTTTTTCTTTATTTTTAGTAGAGACTGGGTTTCACCATGTTAGCCAGGATGGTCTTGATCTCCTGACCTCGTGATCCACCCGTCTCGGCCTCCCAAAGTGCTGGGAGTACAGGCGTGAGCCACCGTGCCTGGTCATCAATTTTTTTTTTTTTTTTTTTGAGACGGAGTCTCGCGCTGTGGCCCAGGCTGGAGTGCAGTGGCGCGATCTCGGCTCACTGCAAGCTCCGCCTCCCGGGTTCACGCCATTCTCCTGCCTCAGCCTCCTGAGTAGCTGGGACTACAGGCGCCCACCACCACGCCCGGCTAATTTTTTGTATTTTTAGTAGAGACGGGGTTTCACTGTGGTCTCGATCTCCTGACCTTGTGATCCGCCCGCCTCGGCCTCCCAAAGTGCTGGCGTGAGCCACCGCGCCCGGCCATAAATTTTAAATTATACAGCTAAAGTGGTCTGCTGTTAAATATTATCATGATCATTCTAACTTCAACAGTCTTGACAATTCTGCCCAATTTCAGCATTTCAGGTTTCCAGTATTTACCTCATTTCTAAGTAAATAATACCACATTACGAGGCAAGGTGACACACACCTGTAATCCCAGCACTTTGGGAGGCCGAGTCAGGGGATCCCTTGAGCCCAGGAGTTCAAGACCAACCTGGGCAATATGGCAAAACCTCATTTCTATAAAAAATACAAAAATTAGCTGGGCATAGTGGTACACATCTGTAGTCCCAGCTACTCAGGAGGCTGAGGTGGGAGGATCACTTGAGCCCAGGAATTCAGCGCTGAGGTGATCTACAATCTCCCCACTTCAGCCAGGGCAACAGAGGAAGACCTTGTCTCTGAAAAAAAAAAAAAGAAAAGAAAAGAAAAGAAAAGAAAAATCGAAAGAGAAGAACTATTAAGGAAGTAAAAGAGTGATACATTTGGTTGTGTCTAAATTTACAAAGCTGCACGCGGTGGCTCATGCCTATAATCCCAGCACTTTGGGAGGCTGAGGTGGGTGGATCACTTGAGGTCAGGAGTTCAAGACCAGCCTGGACAATATGGTGAAACCCCGTTTCTACTAAAAATACAAAAATTAGCTGGGTGTGGTGGTGCTTGCCTGTAATCCTAGCTATTCGAGAGGCTGAGGCAGGAGAATTGCTTGAACCCTGGAGGAGGAGGTTGCAAAGTTCCATCTTGAAAAAAAAAAAAAAAAAGTAGGCCAGGCATGGTGGCTCATGCCTGTAATCCCAGCACTTTGGGAGGCCGAGGCGGGCGGATCACCTGAGGTTGGGAGTTGAGACCAGCCTCACTAGCATGGAGAAACTCTGTCTCTACTGAAAATACAAAATTAGCAGCCGGGCGCGGTGGCTCAAGCCTGTAATCCCAGCACTTTGGGAGGCCGAGACCGGTGGATCACAAGGTCAGGAGATCGAGACCATCCTGGCTAACACGGTGAAACCCCATCTCTACTAAAAAATACAAAAAACTAGCCGGGCGAGGTGACGGGCGCCTGTAGTCCCAGCTACTCGGGAGGCTGAGGCAGGAGAATGGCGTGAACCCGGGAGGCGGAGCTTGCAGTGAGCTGAGATCCGGCCACTGCACTCCAGCCTGGGCGACAGAGCAAGGCTCTGTCTCAAAAAAAAAAAAAAAAAAGAAAATACAAAATTAGCCAGGTGTGGTGGCACACGCCTGTAATCCCAGCTACTCGGGAGGTTGAGGCAAGAGAATCACTTGAACCCAGGAGGCAGAGGTTGCTGTGAGCTGAGATCACGCTATTGCACTCCAGCCTGCGCAACAAGAGCAAAACTCTGTCTCAAAATAAAAGAAAAAAAAAAAATGAGCTTGGGGAGCCCTGGGAGATGTGACTAGGAATTAGCTCCTTGTCTTCCAAGGCAGCTGAAACTGAAGGACAGCTGTGTGGCTTGCCTATGGGGAGAAAGATGCCCTACATATCAAAATGCGATGGGCAAAGATTACAAAACGGTTTCAAATACCAGCCCTAAGTCAAAGAGGAGTGTGTTTCAGGAGAAGAGCCCTTTCTGGCCCCGGGTTTCAGACCTCCAGCCCAGAGCCAGGGTGAAAGACACTAGTTAGTCTGTTCTTTATTTTCCTTGGAAAATTACAGGGTTACTTATCAACAAAATAACTGTCCATCCGGTGGGGAAGTGCCATCCGGTGGCTTCTATGTACAGGCCCATCCCTGGGAACCACATTTCCAGAGGGGGCCTCCGCCTGAGGCCCCCATTGGCCCCCTCCCAGGTATCCAAGAACAAATCACAAGGTGAGGGCTGCCGGCGTGGCTGGCTGGGTGGGTGGGACCCAGGCCTACTACCGGGCCAGAGGGTTTGGGGGCCTCTCTCCTGGAAGCCTGCTCTTTCCACACCCCCTTTCCCAGCCAGGCTGTCTTGGACACTCCTGGGGCTCCGCTGAGAGGCACATGATTCCCGCTTTGGACTTCTTTTTGAGATGTCATTTTAACACTGAGGCATCGCGGCCTCCCTTCCCGGAAGATGGGTTATTTGCAGTGCTGTCTTTTTTCTTTTAGTCCTGGTTTTTGTACAAAAACAATGATACTCCCCATTGGACTGTATTTTCGCCCAAGAAACAAAAGTGCCTCAACAGGTACAGTTCTGCTGGTCGATCTGCTTCCGGCAGGGCTCCATGGTGACAGCCACGCCCACTCCGCTCCGGCCCGATGTCATTCGGGTCACCTCGCTCCAGGTGTCTGTATCTGGGTCGTAACACTCCACACTGTCCAGGAACGTGTGACCATCATAGCCTCCTGCAGGAAGAACAGAAGGGACGGTCACCACCTGTCACACCACATCCAAGAGCAGGGGACAGAAAGAGGGAGAAGCAGCTGTGAGATGCAAAAGCAGGCCGGGCGCGGTGGCTCACGCCTATAATCCTAGCACTTTGCAGGGCTGAGGCGGGAGGATCGCTTGAGGCCAGGAGTTCGAGGACAGCCTGGGCAACATAGCAAAACTCTAGTCTCTTACTGAAAAAAAAAAAAAAAAAAAAAAAAAAGGCCAGGCGCGGTAGCTCACGCCTGTAAACCTAGCACTTTGGGAGACTGAGGTGGGTGGATCACTTGAGTCCAGGAATTTGAGACCAGCCTGGGCAACATGGTGAAACCCCATCTCTACCAAAAAAAACATAAAAATTTAGCCAGGCGTGGTGGTGCGTGCCTGTAGTTCCAGCTACTAGGGAGGCTGAGACAGGAGAATCACTGGAACCTGGAAGGCAGAGGTTGCAGTGAGCCGAGATCACGCCATTGCATTCCAGCCTGGGCAACACGAGCAAAACTCTGTCTCAAAAAAATAAAATAAAAATAAATAAAAACAGCCGGGTGCTGTGGCTCACGCCTGTAATCCCAGCATTTTGGGAGGCCGAGGTGGGCGGATCACAAGGTCAGGAGATTTAGACCATCCTGGCTAACATGGTGAAACCCCATCTCTACTAAAAATACAAAAAAAAATAAAAATTAGCCGGGCGTGGTGGCAGGTGCCTATAATCCCAGCTACTCGGGAGGCTGAGCCAGGAGAATGGCATGAACCTGGGAGGTAGAGCTTGCAGTGAGCCGAGAGTGCGCCACTGCACTCCAGCCTGAGCGACAGAGCCAGACTCTGTTTCAAAAATAAATAAATACATAAATAACATTAAGCCGAGTGTGGTGGCTCACACCTGTAATCCCAGCACTTTGGGAGGCTGATGTGGGCAGATCACCTGAGGTCAGGAGTTCAAGACCAGCCTGACCAGCATGGTGAAACCCCATCTCTACTAAAATATAAAAATTAGCAGGGCATAGTGGTGGGCACCTGTAATATCAGCTACATGGGAGGCTGAGGGGGGAGAATCGCTTGAAACGATTCTCAAAAAAAGAAAAAGCCCCAGCGCGGTGGCTCACGCCTATAATCCCAGCACTTTGGAAGGCTGAGGCGGGTGGATCACGAGGTCAGGAGTTCGAGACCAGCCTGGCTAACATGGTGAAACCCCATCTCTACTAAAATACAAAAAATTAGCCAGGTGCGGTGGCACACACCTATAGTCCCAGCTACTCAGGACACTAAGACAGGAGAATTGCTTGAACCTCCAGGAGGCGGAGGTTGCAGTGAGCTGAGATCATGCCATTGCACCCCAGCCTGGGCAACATTGCGAGACTCCATCTCAAAAAAACAAACATTAGCTGGGTGTGGTGGTGCGTGCGTGTGGTCCCTGCTACTTGGGAAGCTGAGGCAGGAGGATGGCTGGAGCCCAGGAGGTTGAGGCTCCAGCAAGCTGTGATCACACCACTGCACTCAGCCTGGGCGACAGAGCGAGACCCTGTTTCTAAGAAAAAAAAAAAAAAAGGAAAGCAAAAAAGCAAAGGCAGCCACAGTCCACAAGAGATGGGGCTAGTCAGGACTCTTCCCCGCCCCCAGGGCCTCACCAAGGACGTAGATTCTCCCCTGGTGGACAGTGATCCCCAGGGCACTTCGCCGGTGCTTCATGGGGGCTACGAAAGTCCACGTCTCTGTTTCCACGTCATAACGCTCCACGCTGTTCAGCTGGTCCTGACCATCATAGCCCCCGGCAGCATAGATGCAGTTGTGCAGGACGCAGACGCCTAAAGGGCACCGTGCAGAGAAGGTGACTCTGGAGGACTGACTTTGGGAGCCCCAGCCATCACCTCCTTGAGGGAGACCTTTCCTCTCTCCTCTCCCTTCTCACCCTCAGAAATGAAGCATGGAGAGAGAGAAGCTTGGACTCTATCAGAATCCAGTGCTTCTGTGGTTATCCCAGGGTGAGGGTTGCAACAGGGGGTCTCTCCCAGGCCTGGCTCAGTTTTACCCCAGGATGGTGGGGGTGTTCCTGGATGCTCCCCTCACTACCGTCCCCACCCACCTGCCCCGCTTCGGATGGTGTTCATTGCTGTGATCATTCGCCACTCGTTCCTCTCTGGGTAGTAACGCTCAGCTGAATTAAGGCGGTTTGTCCCGTCAAAGCCCCCCACGGCATAAAGCAGACGATTGAGGACGGCCACGCCCACCCCGATCCTTCGTGTCAGCATTGGGGCCACCAAGTGCCACTCATCCCGCTCTGGCTCATACCTGCAAGGGCATAAGAAAAATGGGGACAATGGCCATTATAGCTGACCTTCGTGGAATACTTAAGGGCCTGATACCCCTTTTTTCCCGTTTTTTCTTCCTTTAAAGAGACAGGGTCATCAGGCGCAGTGGCACGTGTCTGTAATCCCAGCACTTTGGGAGGCCGAGGAGGGTGGATCACCTGAGGTCAGGAGTTTAAGACCAGCCTGGCCAATATGGTAAAACCTTGTCTCTATTAAAAATACAAAAATTAGCTGAGTGTGATGGCAGGTGCCTGTAATCCCAGCTACTCGGGACGCTGAGGTGAGATAATCATTTGAACCTGGGAGGTGTAGGTTGCAGTGAGCTGAGATCGTGCCACTGCACTCCAGCCTAGGCGACAGAGAGAGACTCCATCTCAAAAAAAAAAAAAAAAAAAAACAAAAAAAGAGACAGGGTCTTGCTCTGTTGTCCAGGCTGGAGTGCAGTGGCACAATCACAGCTCACCGAAGTTTCAAACTTTTTCTTTTTTGACGTGGAGTGCAATGGTGAGAGCATGGCTCACTGCAACCTCCGCCTCCTGGGTTCAATCAGTTATCCAGCCTCAGCCTCACAAGTAGCTGGGATAACAGGCACCTGCCACCATGCCTGGCTAATTTCTTTTTTAGAAGAAATTTTTAGTAGAAATTGGGTTTCTCCATGTTGGCCAGGCTGGTCTCTAATAACTGACCTCAAGTGATCTGCCTTTGGAAAGCTGAGGCTGCCTCAGCTTTCCAAAGGGCTGGGATTACAGGCATGAGCCACCACGCCCAGCCTGCAGCTTCAAACTCTTGAGCTCAAGGAACCCTCCTGGCTCAGCCTCCTGAGTAGCTGGGACTAGAGGTGCACACCACTGTGCCCACCTCCACTAGAACTCTAGTGCTTGCAGTCATTCTCCAAGGACTGAGGTATCAGCAACTCCATTTTCCAAATGAGGAAACTGAGCATCCTCGCCATCAATTGCTCAAGTTCAAAAACACATCTGATGGCCGGGCACGGTGGCTCACGCCTGTAATTCCAGCACTTTGGGAGGCCGAGGTGGGCGGATAGCGAGGTCAGGAGATGGAGACCATCCTGGCCAACACGGTGAAACCCCGTCTCTACCAAAAATACAAAAAAATTAGCCGGGTGTGTTGGCCCGCGCCTGTAGTCCCAGCTACTCCGGAGGCTGAGGCAGGAGAATGGCGTGAACCCCGGGGGCGGAGCTTGCAGTGAGCAGAGATGGCGCCACTTCACTCCAGCCTGGGCAACAGGGCAACAGAGCAAGTCCATCTCAAAATCATCAACAACAACAACAACAACAACAAAAAACCACATCTGATAAACCCCTAGTGGCTCAGCCATATCCCCCACTTCACAGATGACAAGATAACATCTTAGAAAGGAGAAATCACAGATTCAGCATCACTCTTTAATGCTCAAATAGTCCTTGAGGTCCGGCACAGTGGCTCACGTCTGTAATCCCCGCACTTTGGGAGGCTGAGGTGGGGGAATCTCTAGTGGTCAGGAGTTCGAGACCAGCCTGGCCAACATGGTGAAACCCCATCTCTACAAAAAAAAAAAAAAAAAAAAAAATTAGCCAGGCGTGATGGAAGGCACCTATAGTCCCAGTTACTCCGTGGGCTGAGGCAGGAGAATCACTAGGAGGTGAGGTTGCAGTGACCCAAGATGGCACCAGTGCACTCCAGCCTGGGCAGCAGAGCAAGAGAGACAGGGTCTTACTCTATTGCCCAGGCTAGTCTCCTGGACTCAAGCAATTCTCCCACCTGAGCCTCCCAAAGTCCTGGATTCCAGGTATGGGCCACCACACGTACCCAACAATTTCAAACTGATGGAACTTTTTCCAAATCTGCACAAAGGAACCATATGGGTTTGTGACAGTCCCCTAAGCATTTCCCAGCTCCAGGCACAGAATCCAAGGTCACGGACTAGAACTCTCCAAGGAGCTTAGCTTCATCCTGAGGCCTCCACTCCCTGAAGACAGGGAGAGGAAGCAGCCTCAGGAAGAATCCCCAGACTTCAGTGTCTTGGGACTTGCCAGGAGTAGGACCCTCAGAGCCCACGCCCAGGACCTGCCACTCACCTCTCCACACTGTTGTGGTGGATGCAGCCGTGGGAGCCGCCGACTGCATAGATGTGCCCATCGATGACCCCCACCCCGATGCGGTTGCGCGGCACGCTCATGGGGGCGCAGGGCGACCACTGATTGGTCATAGGATTGTAACAGTCCAGGGCGCTGGAGTCGGTGTTTCCGTCGGGGGAGTTGTTCCTGCCGCCCACGGCGTACAACAGCCCGCCCACCACGCAGCCAGCCAGGCCGCTCCGTGGCACCTGCAGGTCCGCCAACCGGAGCCAGGTGCCGTCACTGGGGTTGTAAGCCTCCAGGTAGCTGAGCGACTGTCGGAAGTAGCCGCCCGCGGTGTAGATCAGGCGGCCCACCTTGGGCGCCCGGCAGGGCATCACCTGCGTGGGCTTGTGCAGGGTGAGCTCCTCGAAGATCTTGACCAGGTAGTCCTTGCAGCGGGAGTCGGACTGCAGGATCTCACACTTCTGCAGCTGCATCTGCAGAAAGTTCGGCGTCAACGAGTGGCAGCGCACGGCCCGCAGCAGCGCCTGGACATAGAACCGTCGCTGTTCGCAGTCGTACTTGACCCAGTTGATGCAGGCGTGGAAGACCTCGGACTCGCAGCGCACGTTCAGGTCGTCACGGCTGATGAGGGTCACCAGTTGGCAGTGGGATAGGTTGAAGAACTCCTCTTGCTTGGCCACCTGCAGTGGGCGACAGTGGGACGGGCTGACTCCCGAGTCGCCCCCACACCTCACCAAGCAGGACAGGGATAATGAGTAACTCACCACTGCGCCGATAGCCCGCTTCATCTGCTAAAACTGAGATTCAAAATAATAGGAAACCGCAATACTGTGATAATTAAATGAGTTATCACCGCCGGGCCAAGTTCACGCCAGAATGCCGCACCTTTGGGAGGCCGGAGGCTGGCGATCACGGTGCCGCATGAGATCGTTCACAATACGGTGAACTCCATTCCCATTGTAAATATAAAAATTTACCGGGTGTCGCGGGCACATCGGTACCCCAGTTCGGGATGAGCAGAAGAACGCTTTGAACCCGAAAGGATGCGCGAGCCGAGCACCATTTCCAGGGCGAGCAAGACTCCGGGCCCCCAAAAAGGTTAATACTATGCGCCAGGTATGTCATTAGGACTCAGGGAAATGGGGCAGAGACTCAATAGATCGTGTATCCTGGGGTATCATTTGGTTTTGGTTTTTGTTTGTTTTTTGAGACGGAGTCTCACTCTGTCACCCAGGCTGGAGTGCAGTGGTGTGATCTAGGCTCACTGCAACCTCCGCCTCCCAGGTTCAAGCGATTCTCCTGCATCAGCCTCTCAAGTAGTTGGCATTACAGGCGCCCACCACCACGCCCAGTTAATTTTTTATTTTATTTATTTATTTTGATATGGGGTCTTACCCTGTTGCCCAAGCTGGAGTGCAGTGGTGAGATCTTGGTTCACTGCAACCTCCGCCTCCAGGGTTCAAGTGATTCTCCTGTCTCAGCCTCCCAAGTAGCTGAGATTACGGGGGTGTGCCTCCACAGTGGCTAATTTTTTTTGTATTTACTTTTAGTAGAGACGGGGTTTCACTATGTTGGCCAGGCTGGAATTTTTGTATTTAGTAGAGATGGGGTTTCTTCACGTTGGCCAGGCTGGTCTTGAACTCTTGACTTTAGGTGATTCATCCATCTCAGCCTCCCTAAGTGCTGGGATTACAGGTGTGAGCCACCGGACCTGGACTGTTTTTGCTTTTGAGACAGGCTCTGTCACCTAGGCTGGAGTGCACGATCATAGCTCACTGCAGCCTTGAACTCCTGGGCTCAAACGATCTTCCCACCTCAGCTTCCTGAGTCGCTGGGGATACAGGTGTGTGCCACCATGCACAGCCAATTTTCATATTTTTATGGTAGAGACTGGGTTTCACCATATTGGCCAGGCTGGTCTAGAACTCCTGACCTCAAGTGGTCCACTCCCCTCGCCTTCCAAAGTGCTGGAATTATAGGCATGAGCCACCGCACCCAGGGCTGGTCTTAAAATCTTTTTTTTTTTTTTTGAGATGGAGTCTCGCTCTGTCGCCCAGGCTGGAGTGCAGTGGCGCAATCTCTGCTCACCGCAAGCTCCGCCTCCCAGGTTTACACCATTCTCCTGCCTCAGTCTCCCGAGTAGCTGGAGTAGCTGGGACTACAGGCGCCCGCCACTACGCCCGGCTAATTTTTTGTTTTTTAGTAGAGGCGGGGCGTCACCAAAGTGCTGGGATTATAGGCGTGAGCCACTGCGCCTGGGCTTTTTTTTTTTTTGAGACAGAGTCTCGCTCTGTCACCCAGGCTGGAGTGCAATGGTGCGATCTCGGCTCACTGCAACCTCCACCTCCCCGGTTCAAGCGATTCTCCTGTCTCAGCCTCTCAAGTAGCAGGGACTATGCCACCACATATGCCACCACATCTGGCTAGTTTTTTTTGTATTTTTAATAGAGATGGGATTTCACCACATTGGGTCAGGCTGGTCTCAAACTCCTGACCTCAGGTGATCCACCCGCCTCAGCCTCCCAAAGTGCTGGGATTACAGGCGTGAGCCACCGGGCCCTGCCCTCTCTTATCAATTTCTATAGATAATTTCCTTCAGAGAAACGAAAATGAAACCAAAAATGGTAAAGACATTGCGTGGACCAAAGAAAACATGACTAAGGTTCAGGCTTACAGCTTGCAGCCTGTCACGGGTGTCCAATAAACATTTGCTGACTGTCCGAAAGGCTGGGCTGCCCCAGGATTTGCCTGCTTTTCACTGCACTCTGTCCCCACCTTTGACCCCAGAGAAACTAGGGAGCCCGGAGACACATGAAGACCTCACCTTCCCCAGCTGTTCACCAGTGTCCCCACATGCGTAGACAAGGAACTCAGAACCCCAGTTGTTTTTTAATGTTTTTTTTTTTTTTGAAACTGAGTCTCGCTCTGTCGTGCAGGCTGGAGTGCAGTGGCTTGATCTCGGCTCACTGCAACCTCCGCCTCTCGGGTTCAAGTGATTCTCCTGCCTCAGCCTCCTGAGCAGCTGGGACTACAGGCGCACACCACCAGGCCTGGCGAATTTTTATATTTTTAGTAGAGATGGGTTTTCGCTATGTTGGCCAGGCTGGTCTCGAACTCCTTACCTCAGCTGATCCACCCACCTCAGCCTCCCAAAATGCTGGGATTACAGGCGTGAGCCACCATGGCTGGCCTCAGTTTTTTTTTTTTTTTTTTTTTAGACTGAGTTTCGCTCTTGTTGCCCAGGCTGGAGTGCAACGGTGCGATCTTGGCTCACAGCAACCTCCGCCTCCTGGGTTCAAGCAATTCTCCTGCCTCAGCCTCCCGAGTAGCTGACATTACAGGCATGCACCACCATACCCGGCTAATTTTTTTGTATTTGTAGTAGAGACGGGGTTTCTCCATGTTGGTCAGTCTGGTCTCAAACTCCCATTCTCAGGTGATCCGCCCGCCTCGGCCTCCCAAAGTGCTGAGATTACAGGCTTGAGCCACCGCGCCCGGCCCCCAGTTGTTTTTTGTTTATTTGTTTGTTTGTTTAGAGACAGGGTCTCATTATGTTGCCCGGGTTGGTCTTGAACTTTTGGCTTCAAGCAATCCCCCCACCTAGGCCCCCCAAACTGTGGGGACTACACCACCGTGCCCAGCCCAGAACCTCCTTTTTCTCCAGGTTCCTGCCTTCACATCTCAAGGGGAGACAGTGATGAGCACTCATCCATCCCTGGTCCTTCTCCTGACACTGCCCCCAGCCCCACCTCCCCGCTCACCTCCCCGAAATGCATGTAGATATACTCCCGGGCACGCTGGTGCAACTCCACACAGCCAATCTGCTCGGCGAAGTTGGCGATGCCGATGGCATTGCTGGGGTCCAGCTGCTGCACTAGGAAGTCACTGCAGGCACGGACAACGCTGTCGATCTGGTACATGACAGCGCCGTTCATGACGTGAAGGACACACTTCTCGCCCATGGAGATGGAGGCCGTGTAGGCGAATTCGATGAGGCGTTCCATGACCTTGGGGTGGATACCCTCAATGGACACCACCTCCATGCCCTGCTCCCGCAGCCCATTGGTGAACATGGCCTTGAAAACGGGGCTGGATGAGGCTAGCACCACCTTGTGGGCCATGAACTGGGCGGCAGGCGCGTCCTGGTACTTGACCTGCAGTGTGACGTCACACAGCTGCTGGCTGAGCCGCAACTCGTTCATGATGCCGAAGGCCTGTTTGGTATGATCCTCCAGGGTATAGCTGAAGGTGCGGTTGCCATGCTGGGAGGGCGTCACCTCCGCCTTGCACTCAGTGGAGGCATACATCACCGCGTCCCCTGACCCCTCAGGGCACTGTGACCGCAGGGGCAGGAATCGGCTGCAGGCCCCAGCCCTGCTAGGCTTGGGATCTGGCTGCATGGGGTTCCAGAAGATAAGCAACACCACCACCTCTGGCACTCAGGGGCCTGGAGGGGAGAGAGCACAGGGCAGGGGGCACGGGTTGGGGCTGGGCCAGCACCTGCAGGGTCTCCTTTTGTAAGATAAAGCAATTCCTAGGTCAGTTTTCCTGCAGAGTAGGTGAAGCAGAGTCCATTTGCAAATTTGCAAACATCCCCCTGACCTGACCAGCCCAAGAGCCCATCTTAAAACATAGATGAGGTCATGTCTCTCCCCTGCTCTGGATCCTCCAACGCCTCCCACAGTACCTAGTAAAACTGAACTCCTCAACAGCCTGCAAAGCCCTACGCAATTAGCCCCTGCCACCTCTTCCCTTTGATCACTCTGTTTCAGTAATCTGGTGGCCTTTCCCTTTCTAGAGCATGTCGGGCTCATTCCTTCATTCGCCTCACCATTTGTTGGGCACCTACTGTATGCCAGGCACTGATCTGGGTGCTGAAGACACAGCAGTGAGCAAAACACACAAAAATCCTACCTGCTGGAGCTGACACCTGCGGGGAGGAACAATCATAAACTAAAATAAGCAAGACCTGGAAAATCAGCTTCATGAAGACAATTACAACAGCATTGTGACAATGTGAGAATCAGGTGCAGTTTTTTTTTTTTTTCTTTTTTTTTTTAGATGGAGTCTCACTCTGTCACCCAGGCTGGAGTGCAGTGGCTCGATCTTGGCTCACTGCAACCTCTGCCTCCCGGGTTCAAGCGATCCTCCTGCCTCAGCCTCCCGAGTAGCTAGGACTACAGGCGCCCGCCACCACGCCCAGCTAGTTTTTGTATTTTTAGTAGAGACTGGGTTTCACCATGTTGGCCAGGCTGGTCTCAAACTCCTGACCTCAAGTGATCCGCCCGCCTTGGCCTCCCAAAGTGCTGGCATTACAGGCGTGAGCCACCGTGCCTGGCCCTGGGTGCAGTTTTTAAAAAATCTGACAGGCCAAGCTTCTTTGAGAAGGTGAGGTTAGAGCTGAGACAAGGATGAAAATTATCATAAAGTGGGAGGCTGTGGAGTAGTTTTCCAGGCAGAGGAAATAGCAAGTGCAGTGGCTCAGAGGCTGAGACAGTCAATCTGGAGAATTGAGAAGGAGTGCAGTGAGAGCTAAGGACTTAAGGAAGGGTTTCATGGAAACCCCTGGAGCCTGGAGGGCCAGGAGATGAGTTATGTGTTTTGTGTTTTGTTTTTCGAGACAGAGTCTCGCTCTGTTGCCCAGGCTGGAGTACAGTGGTGTGATCTTGGCTCACTGCAACCTCTGCCTTCCAGGTTCAAGATATTCTCAGCCCGGCGCAGTGGCTCACGCCTGTAATCCCAGCACTTTGGGAGGCCGAGGTGAGCGGATCACGAGGTCAGGAGATGGAGACCATCCTGGCTAACACGGTGAAACCTCGTCTCTACTAAAAAATACAAAAAATTAGCCGGGCATGGCGGTGGGCGCCTGTAGTCCCAGCTACACGGGAGGCTGAGGCAGGAGAATGGTGTGAACCCGGGAGGCGGAGCTTGCAGTGAGCAGAGATCGCGCCACTGCATTCCAGCTTGGGCAACAGAACAAGACTTGGTCTCAAAAAAAAAAAAAAAAAAAAAAGGATATTCTCATACCTTGGCCTCCTGAGCAGCTGGGATTACAGGCACCAGCCACCACGATGGGCTAATTTTTTGTATTTTTAGTAGAGATGGGGTTTCACCATATTGGCCAGGGTGGTCTCGACCTCCTGGCCTCAAGTGATCCCCCTCCTCGACCTCCCAAAATGCTGGGATTACAGGCATAGGCTGCTGTGCGCAGACATGAGTTATGTTTTGAAAGGAGTGGGGGATCTCCAAGTGGTTCCCCACAAGTGGATCTGCAAGTTCTCACTCCCCTCTTTCTGGGGCTCCACTCAGAGTCCCCTCTTCCCTGTTCTATTGTCATCACTGAGCTTGTCAGGAACTGAAATGACCTCCTTTGCTTGTCTGTTGATCGACTGTCTCTCGTCCCCGGCCCCAGCGCCTCAAATGGCAGGGAACCCTATGTAGGTTGGCGTCGGGCCAACCCTCTCCTGTGCCTCCCGCCTGGAGCCTGGCACTGCGCAGGGGTCAGTACACGGGTGGTTGGCTAAATGCCCGTGCCACCGTGCCTGCCAGAGCGGCCTTCTCCACCCTCCCTGGGTGCCACTCGGCCCCCCCTCCGGTGCCAAGGCCCTGGGCTTGCGTCTTGGTCTTTGGCCAATCGGTCAACGATGCCCCTTAGGCACCAGGCACTTCCCCCACCCTACAAAGCGACAAGTGGGCGACTGCGCATGCCCCTCCTGAGCCGCCACCAGGCCCAGAGAGGCGAGGAAGTGACCCCGCCGCGGCGTCTCGGCTGCCAATCCCAGAACGCAGATTGAGCCCCCCAACGCCTCGGAGCCCCCGGGCCTCCGTCTGCTCCGCGCCTCCGGGTTCTCTCCCTCGGTTTCCGCCGCTCCCGGGCCACCCCGAGAGTTGCGCCGTCCAACAAAAAGATTGGACCCAGGCCTCGCCCTCCTGGCCCTCCGAGTCCTGGCGGGGAACTCGGAGGCTCCCTGAGCCGGGCGCCCGGTTTCCTGGTCTCCGGGCACGACCGCAGGGGCGCTCGCGGCCCGCGATGCCCGCAGCCCGGGCACATCCCGCCTCACTCACCCCGCCATGGCCGCGCTCCGGCTCCGCCTCCACTGCCGAGCCTCGGCGCCTCCATCGCTGCGCGTGGGGGAGGCGCGGAGCGCGCGCAGGTCACCATGACTAAGCAGAGCCGGGCGCCCGCCTTGTCACAATAAAAGTCCCCGGGCCCTGGCCTCGGGCGGTAGGGACCGCGGAGGGCCGCTCCCCAGCCCCCGCCCACGCCTGCGGTCGCCGAGCTGCGCGGCCACCACTGCTGCCAGCATGGCCGCGGGGCGGGGGCACGCGGCCCTGGGCGCGCTCAGCCGCGTGGTCCGAGTCGCGGGGAGTCTGAACCCCGAGTTCCAGACCCGCGCGTCCCGGCCCGCACCGGGGATGGGGTGGACACCCCTCCCCGTCGCTGCTGCGGGAGCGCTCACCTCGGCCACCGGGTCGCCTCCGTAGGGGGTCCCTCGGGGTGGGGATGTCCGGGGCGCGCAGGGGCTCCGGGTACGGTGATGCCACCCGCACACTGCGCTTCCGGGAAGCCCGGGGGTCCGCGGCCCGGTCCGGGAGATTCCTGCCTTACCTTGGCTGTAGGAGACCCGCGGGCGCCTCCGCCGTCGGGGGGCCTCGGCGCCAGGGCTGCGTGGCCTGCGGGGTCTCGGTTGTCGGTTGGGGAGAGGCCTCGGGACGCCCGAAAAGGAGGCGGGGAGAGGGCGGAGAGGGCGCGGCGGGGAAGGAGCGGCGATTCTCCCGCCCTTCCCGCAGGTGCCCGGCGCCCGTCGGCGAGGAGTGGGGCATCGGGCGGGGACGCACAGCCTGGCCCCCCTTCTCACTGTCTCTTCCATCTCCTGGTTTCCTCGCCCGGCGTCTCCTGGCGGGGCTGCGCGCCACCACCTGCTATTCTTTTAACGACGCACAGCGCCTGCCTCGTGGTCTGGCGGCCACAGGATCTAGGGAAAATTGTCTACCTCGCTGGGTCTGCCTGCCTGCCTGCCTGCCTGCCTTCCTTCCTTCCTTCTTTCTTTCCTTCTTTCCTTCCTTCCTTGTTTTCCTTTCTCTCTCTCTCTCTCTCTCTCTCTCTCTCTCTCTCTCTTTTCCGTTAGAGACAAGGTCTCGCTCGGATCTGCACGCCCAGGCTGGAGTGCAGTAACGCCATCGCGGCTCACTGCAGCCTCGAGCTCCTGCCCTCAAGCGATCCTCCCACCTCAGCCTCCTGAGTAGCTGGGACCACAGACACGCGCCACCACACCCGGCCAATTTTTAGGGTTTTTTTTTTTTTTTTTTTTTTTTTCTGTAGAGACGGGGTCTCGCGATGTTGCCCAGGCTGGTCTTGAACACCTGGGTTTAAGAGATCCTCCATCGGCCTCCCAAAGTTCTGGGATTATAGGTGTGAGGCGTTGGGTCCAGGCCCCGGGTTTTCCGTGTGTGTGTGTGTGTGTGTGTGTGTGCGTGTGTGTGTTTTTAATTGAGACGGAGTCTTGCACTGTCACCTGGGCTGGAGTGTAGTAGCTTGATCTTGGCTCACTGCAACCTCTGCCTCCCAGGTTCAAACAATTCTTCTGCCTCAGCCTCCCGAGTAGCTGGGATTACAGGTGCCCGCCACCATGCCCAGCTAATTTTTTGTATTTTTAGTACCGATGGGGTTTCACCATGTTGGCCAGGCTGGTTTCCAACTCCTGATCTCATGATCCGCCCACCTCTACCTCCCAAAGTGTTGGGATTACAGGCGTGAGCCACCACGCTCGGCCTTCCTTGTCTTTATTTTTGATTTACTTCCTATCAAAAGGCGTGTGGCACCCGTCTTTAGGGGGGGTTCAAACCCCGAATCTGCCTCTTGCCAGTTCAGCGCCAGTAGGCGCTTACTTAGTTCTCTGTGGTTCAGTTTCCTCTCTGTAAAAGGTAATAATATAATAGCACCTATCTACCAGATTATCATTAAGACTAAATGCGGGGCCGGGCGCGGTGGCTCATGCCTATAATCCCAGCATTTTGGGAGACCGAGGTGGACGGGTCATGAGGTCAGGAGATGGAGACCATCCTGGCTAAGACTATGAAACCCCGTCTCTACTAAAAATTAAAAAAAAAACTAGCCGGGCGTGTTGGCGGGCGCCTGTAGTCTCAACTACACGGGAGTCTGAGGCAGGAGAATGGCGTGAACCCGGGAGGCAGAGTGTGCAGTGAGCCGAGATCGCGCCACTGCATTCCAGCCTAGGCGACAGAGCGAGACTCAGACTCAAAATGAATAAATAAATAAATAAAATAAAATAAACCTAAGTGTGAATACTAGCGCCCAAGAGATAGAAACCATTCCATTGCCATTTTTCATGACTGGGGATACTGATTTGTCATGTACACCGTTCATCATGTAACATTAACTTTTAAATAAATGTATGTAAGTTTATTTTAAAGAATTCACCTAGGCTGGGTGCGGTGGCTCACACCTGTAATCCCAGCGCTTTGGGGGCCGAGGCAGGTGGATCACGAGGTCAGGAGTTCAAGACCAGCCTGGCCAACATGGTGAAACCCCATGTCTACTAAAAATACAAAAAATAGCAGGGCGTGGTGGCGGGCGCCTGTAATCCCAGCTACTAAGGAGGCTAAAGTAGATAACTGCTTGAATCCGGGAGGCAGAGGTTACAGTGAGCAGAGATCACGCCACCACACTCCAGCCTGGGCAACAGAGTGAGACTCCCTCTCAAAAAAAAAAAAAAGAATTCATCTAAATGTCATCTAAATTATCATTACTTTAAAAAGATAGAGAGGCCAGGCGCGGTGGCTCATGCTTGTAATCCCAGCACTTTGGTAGGCCAAGACGGGTGGATCACCTGAGGTCAGGAGTTCGAGACCAGCCTGACCAATATGGTGAGACCCCCCTGCCCCCCGTCTCTACTAAATACAAAAAATCAACCGGGTGTGGTGGTGGGTAGGCAGAGGTTGCAGTGAGCCGAAATCCTGCCATTGCACTCCAGGCTGAACAACAGAGAGAGACTCCCTCTCAAAAGGGGAAAAAAAAAAAAAAGATGGGGTTTCGCCATGTAAGTGAATAATAAATGGAAACTCTAGGTCTCTGGAGCCTCCAGGGTGAATTTGAAAAACTGAACGTCCTGGCTCAGGTTCTGGAAGGAATCACGCGTAGGGCTGTGTTAGAGTTACCCGGCTACCCGAAATCCTTGCTGCGTGTAGCTGCGTGTAGCTGCGTGTAGCTGCGTGTAGCTGCGTGTAGCTGCAGTCTGCAGTTCCAGACAGCTCCTCAGGGGGGCGCCCCAGATAGTCCGTGAAGACGTTGAGTGGCCGAGGTTGTAACCAGCACCCTCCTGGCACGTTGCAGAAAACAACCTTTCTAATATCTCTCAAAATCAAACCTACAGGTCCGGTGAGCCAGGTGCTTGTAGAGATTTATCCAAGGTGCACTCGCACACATACAGGAGGAAGCATGTGCACACACATTTATTGCATTATAATGCATATCATGGCAAAAGGACTGGATCCCATTCACATGTCCCTCTGTAGAGTCCTGGCTTAATCAGTGGTGGCACTTCCTTGCTAAGAAATACTATGCAGCCGGTTAAAAGGAGCAACACATTTACTGCATGGATATGTACCTAGATCTTCTATTTTTTCTTTTCTCTTTTTCTTTCTTTTTTTTCTTTTTTTGAGACGGAGTATCATACTGTCACCCAGGCTGGTGTGCAGGGGTGTGATCTCAGCTTGCTGCAACCTCCGAGTCCCAGGTTCAAGCTATTCTCCTACCTCAGCCTCCCGAGCAGCTAGGATTACAGGCTTGAGCCACCACGCCCGGCTAATTTTTTGTATTTTTAGTAGGGACAGCGTTTCACTATGTTGGTCAGTCTGGTCTTGAACTCCCGACCTCGTGATTCACCTGCCTCGGCTTCCCAAAGTGCTGGGATTACCGACGTGAGCCACCTCACCCGGACTCCTCTTTTATTTTATTTATTTATCTTTTTTTTGAGACAGGGTCTTGCTCTGTCACCCAGGCTGGAGTGCGGTGGCACAATCATAGCTCACTTCAGCCTTGACCTCCTGGGCTCAAGTGATCCTGCTGCCCCAGCCTCCCAAGTAGCTGAGACTACAGTCACTCACTACCACACCCAGCTAACTTTTTCTTTTCCCCTGCTTTTTTTCCTTTCTTTTGTAGAGCTGGGGCTTCACCATGTTGCCCAGGCTGATCTCGAACTCCTGGGCTCAAGCGATCCTCCCTACTTGGCCTCCCAGAGTTCTGGGATTACAGGTGTAAGCCACCATGCCCCACTTCTTTTTTTTTTTTTTTTTTTTTTTTGAGACGGAGTCTGGCTCTGTCGCCCAGGCTGGAGTGCAGTGGCGCGATCTCGGCTCACTGCAAGCTCCGCCTCCTGGGTTGACGCCATTCTCCTGTCTCAGCCTCCAGAGTAGCTGGGACTACAGGCGCCCGCCACCTTGCCCAGCTAATTTTTTTTTGTATTTTTAGTAGAGGCAGGGTTTCACCATGTTAGCCAGGATGGTCTTGATCTCCTGACCTTGTGATCCGCCCGTCTCGGCCTCCCAAAGTGCTGGGATTACAGGCATGAGCCACCGCGCCCGGCCTTCTTTTTTTTTTTTTTTAACAGAGTCTTGCTATCACCCAGGCTGGTATGCAGCAGTGCAATCACAGCTCATTGCAGCCTCGAACTCCTGGCTCAAGTGATCCTCCTGCCTCAGTCTCCCAAGTAACTGGGACTACAGGTGTATGCCACCACACTTAGCTAAGTTTTTTATTTTTTGTAGAGATAGTGTCTCACTGTGTTGCCGAGGTTGGTCTCAAACTCCTGGGTTCAAGTGATCCTCCTGCTTCGGCCCTGCAAAGTGCTGGGATTACAGGCATGAGTCACTGTACCTGACCAGGCCTCCATTTTTTTAATGTAAAAAAACAGCCAGGCCCGGTGACTCACGCCAGTAATCCCAGCACTTTGGGAGGCTGAGGAGGGCAGATCACCTGAGATCAGGAGTTCGAGACCAGCCTGACCACCATGGTGAAACCTCATCTATACTAAAAATACAAAATTAGTGGGGCATGGTGGCACATGCCTGTAATCCCAGCTACTCAGGAGGCTAAGGCAGGAGAATCACTTGAACCCAGGAGGTGGAGGTTGCAGTGAGCCGAGATCGGGCCACTGCACTCCAGCCTGGGCAACAAGAGCAAAACTCTGTCTCAAAAAAAAAAAAAAAGAAGTGCTATGGACCGAATTATGTGCCCGTACCCGCTTTTCGTGTGTTGTAGCCCTAACCCTCAGTGGGATGGTATTTGGAAGTGAGGCCTTTGGGAAGTGATTAGGTCTAGATGAGGTCATGAAGGTGGGAACCTCATGATGGGATTAATGTCCTTATAGGAAGACCACACCAGAGAGTGCTCTCTCTCTTTTCTTTCTTTTCTGGAGTCTCGCTGTGCTCCCAGGCTGGAGTGCAGTGGCGTGATCTCGGCTCACTGCAAGCTCCGCCTCCCGGGTTCACGCCATTCTCCCACCTCAGCCTCCCAAGTAGCTGAGACTACAGGCGCCCGCCACCACGCCCGGCTAGTTTTTTGTATTTTTAGTAGAGACAGGGTTTCACCATGTTAGCCAGGATAGTCTCGATCTCCTGACCTCGTGATCCACTCGCCTCGGCCTCCCAAAGTGCTGGGATTACAGGCTTGAGCGCCCCCGCGCCCGGCCTTCTTTTTTTTTTTGAGACAGGCTGGAGTGCAGTGGTGCGATCTCCTTGCTCACTGCAACCTCTGCTTCCCGGGTTCAAGCGATTCTCCTGCCCCAGCCTCCCGAGTAGCTGGAATTACAGATGTGTGCCACCACACCGGATACTTTTTGTATTTTTAGTAGAAGAGGGGTTTCAACATGTTGGCCATGCTGGTCTTGAACTCCTGGTCTCAGTTGATCCACCTGCCTCGGTCTCCCAAAGGGTTGGGATTACAGGCGTGAGCTACCTCGCCCAACCTACTCTCCATTTCTTTCCCCAACATGTGGGAACACAGTGAGAAAGCGGCTGTCTTCAAGCTCAGAAGAGAGTCCTCGCTAGAACACAACCATGCTGACATTCTGTTTTTTTGAGATGATGTCTCGCCCTGTCACCCAGGCTGGAGTGCAGTGGTGCGATCTCCACTCACTGCAACCTCTGCCTCCCAGGTTCAAGCAATTCTCCTGCCCCAGCCTCCCAAGTAGCTGGGATTACATATGTACGCCACCACGCCCAGGTAATTTTTTGTATCTTTAGTAGCAACGGGGTTTCACCATGTTGGCCAGGCCGGTCTCGAACTCCTGACCTCAGGTGATCCACCTGCCTGGGCCTCCCAAAGTGCTGGGATTACAGGGATGAGCCACAGTGTCCGGCCCCAGGCTGGCATTCTGATATTGAACTTCCTACCCTCCAGAACTATGCAAAAGTAATTATTGGAACTTAAGCCACCCCATCTATGGTATTTGTTATGCAGTCCAAGCTGACTAAGAGCAAGACATTACAAAATGTGTGGGTATTGCCAGGCGCTGCGGCTCATATCTGTAATCCCAGTACTTGGGAGTCTGAGGCAGGTGTATCACTTGAGCTCAGGAGTTTGAGACCAGCCTCAGAAAAAAATTAGCTGTGTGTGGTTGTGAGCTGTATTGTGGTTGTGAGCCAGGTGTGGTGTGGACCATGTGGTCCCAGCTACTACACAAGAGGCTGAGGCAGGAGGAGTATTGCTTCAGCCCAAGAGATGGAGGCTGCAGTGGGCCGTAATTGTGTCAATGCACTCCAGCCTGGGCAACACAGCAAGACCCTATCTCAAAAAACAAACAAAAAAATGTGTGGGTGTGCAATATTTTAGAAGATATACTTTTTTTTTTTTTTTTTTTGTGACAGGTCTTGCGGTATCACCCAGGCTGGAGTGCAGTTGTGCAATCATAGCTCACTGCAGCCTTGACCTCCCAGGCTCAGGTGATCCTCCTACTCCAGCTTCCCCAGTGTCTGGGACCATAGGCATGTGCCACTATGCCCGGGTGATTTTTTTTTTTTTTTTTTTTTTTTAGACAGAGTCTCGCTCTGCTACCCAGATTGGAGTGCAGTGGCATGATCTCGGCTCCCTACAACCTCTGCCTCACAGGTTCAAGCAATTCTCATGCCTCAGTCTCCTGAGTAACTGGGATTACAGGCACCTGCCACAACGCCCAGCTTTTTTTTTTTTTTTTTGCATTTTTAGTAGAGATGGGGTTTCACTGTGTTGGCTAGGCTGATCTCTAACTCCTGGCCTCAAGTAATCCTCCCGCCTCGACCTCCCAAAGTGCTAGGATTACAGGCATGAGCCACCGTGCCCAGCTCACCAGGGTGATTTTTAAATCATTTCTAGAAACTGAGTCTCCCTATGTTGTGTGGGCCCGTCCCCAACAGCTGGGCTCAAAAGATCCTCCTGCCTCAGCCCCCCAAAATGCTAGGATTACAGGCGTGAGCCAACATGCCCAGCCAAGACATACTTTTTTTTTTTTTTGAGACGGAGTCTTGCTCTGTCACCCAGGCTGGAGTGCAGTGGCCGGATCTCAGCTCACTGCAAGCTCCGCCTCCCGGGTTTACGCCATTCTCCTGCCTCAGCCTCCCGAGTAGCTGGGACTACAGGCGCCCGCCACCTCGCCCGGCTAGTTTTTTTGTATTTTTCAGTAGAGACGGGGTTTCACCGTGTTAGCCGGGATCGTCTCTCGATCTCCTGACCTCGTGATCCGCCCGTCTCGGCCTCCCAAAGTGCTGGGATTACAGGCTTGAGCCACCGCGCCCGGCCTAAGACATACTATTAAGTCAACAAAGCAATATGCAGAACAGTGATAAATTTGTGCAAAAAGACAGGAGGTGTATTTACATTTCATTTTGGCAAGGCGAATCCACAGACTAGCTCTGGAAGGTCCCCAGGAGTCCCACTGTGATCACCACAAGGAAGGGGAACTGGGCGCTTTTTTTGTGGGGGGGGATGGAGTTTCCCTCTTTTTGCCCAGGCTGAAGAGCAATGGCATGATCTCGGCTCACTGCAACCTCTGCCTCCTGGGTTCAAGTGATTCTCCTGCTTCAGCCTCCCTAGTAGCTGGGATTAAGGGTGCACGCCACCATGCCAGGCTAGTTTTGTATTTTAAGTAGAGACGGGGCTTCCCCATGATGGCCAGACTGGTCTCAAATTCCTGACCTCAGGTGATCCGCCGGCCTCGGCCTCCCAAAGTGCTGGGATTACAGGTATGAGCCACTGCGCCTGGCCGAACTGGGTGCTTTTTAAATTTTGTAGAAAACTCGTAAGAGAGTGTGCCTGTGTTCCAACTGGTTGGTTTCCTGTGCGTGTGGCCTCCAGGGGCACTCTGAGCGTGGCCAGCAGGGACTCGGGGTCCCCCCAGTCTGGGATAGCTGTCCCCAAAACATCGGTTTTTTTGTGGTTGCCTGCAGTTCCAAGGTTTCCCGGAAGGTGGAGCGCTGCAGTCTGAACCCAAAGCCAGACGCCCCCCAGCCCGGCCCCGGGGCCCATCCAGCCTTTCAGGGATCAAGAATGCGCCTGGGGACATGCCCGGGACCGGGGCCGGGGCCAGCACGTCTGGAGCCTTTTATGGGCACAAACAGCACCCTGGCATCGTTCCAGCCACGAATGCAGACCCCCGTGGGAGTGGCTGTTGGCCTGGCTTTGCCAGACCCGTCTGGAGGGGTCAGATACCAAGCCGGTTCCTCCTGGGGCCTGAAGCTTAGGCTAATGTCCTGGCTCAGACACTGAGACAAGGTACTCCCTGTCTGGAATTTCCTCATCTGTCTAATGCAGATTAGGAAACCTACCTTGCAAGGTTGCTATAAGGCTGAAAAATAGGTGTGTCCCAGAACTATGCAGAGAACTAACCAGGCAAAATGAACTCTTATTTTAGGCCGGGTGTGGAGGCTCACACCTGTATCCCAGCACTTCGTTTTTGTTGTTTTGTTTTCTGAGACGGAGTCTTGCTCTGTTACCCAGGCTGGAGTGCAGTGGCGCGATCTCAACTTACTGCAACCTCCAGCCTCCCGGGTTCCAGTGATTCTCCCTCCTCAGCCTCCCGAGTAGCTGGGACTACAGGTGCGCAGCACCATGCCTGGCTAATTTTTTTTGTTTGTGTATTTTTAGTAGAGGCGGAGTTTCACCATGTTGACCTCTAGAGATCCACCTGCCTCGGCCTCCCAAAGTGCTGGGATTACAGGTGCGAGTCACTGTGCCCAGCCTATATCCCAGCACTTTGGGAGGCCAAGGTGGGTTGCTTGAGCCCAGGAGTTTGAGACCAGCCTGGGTAACATGGTGAGAAATCATCTCTCAAAAAAAATTCAAAACATGTTTGGTGTGGTGCACCAGTAGCCCCAGCTACTCGGGTGAGGGGTTGAGGCAAGAGGATCACTTGAGCTCAGGAGATTGAGGCTGCAGCGAGCCGTGATTATGCCAGTGTACTTCAGGCTGGGCAACAGAGCAAGATCCTGTCTCAAGAAGAAATCAAAAAACGGGCGGGCGCAGTGGCTCACGCCTGTAATTCCAACACTTTGGGAGGCTGAGGTGGGTGGATCACAAGGTCAGGAGTTTAAGACCAGCCTGATCAATATGTGAAACCCCATCTCTACTAAAAATACCAAAAATTAGCCGGGGTGTGGTGGCGGGTGCCTGTAATTCCAGCTACTCTGGAGGCTGAAGTAGGAGAATCGCCTGAACCCAGGAGTCGGAGGTTGTAGTGAGACAAGATTGTGGCACTGAACTCCAGCCTGGGTGACAAACTGAGACTCCATCTCAAAAAAAAAGAAAAAAAGAAAAAAAAGGCTGGGTGCAATGGCTCACGCCTGTAATTCCAGCACTTTGGGAGGCCGAGGTGGGCGGATCACGAGGTCAGGGGATCAAGACCATCCTGGCTAACACTGTGAAAACCCGTCTCTACTAAAAATACAAAAAAAAATTAGCCAGGTGTGGTGACGGGCACCTGTAGTCCCAGCTACTTGGGAGCCTGAGGCAGGAGAATGGCGTGAACCCAGGAGGCAGAGCTTGCAGTGAGCCGAGATCATGCCACTGCACTCCAGCCTGGGTGACAGAGCAAGACTCTATCTCAAAAAAAAAAAAGAAAGAAAGAAAAGAAAAACCAAAAAACCTCTTATGTTTACCTAAAAGACATGATTTCATTATACAGGCTGGAGTGCAGTGATGCAAAAATAGCTCACTGCAGCCCTGAGCTCCTAGGTTCTGGAAATCCTCCTTCAGCCTCCCCAGTAGCTGTGACTATAGGCATGCGTAACCACAACTGCCTAATTTTTGTAGAAATGGGGTCTCACTATGTTGCCCAGGCTGGTCTCAAACTCCCGGCCTCAATTGATCCTCCTGCCTCATCCTCCCAAAGTGTTGGGATTTGCAGGCATGAACCACTGTGTCTGGCCTTACTTTGTTATCTTTTTTTTTTTTTTTTAGACGGAGTCTCACTTTGTTGCCCAGGCTGGAGTGCAGCTCATTGCAACCTCCGCCTCCCAGGTTCAAGGGATTCTCCTGCCTCAGCCTCCCAAGTAGCTGGGACTATAGGCATGAGCCATCACACCTGGCTAATTTTTGTATTTTTAGTAGAGATGGGGTTTCACCATGTTGGCAAGGCTGGTCTTGAACTCCTGACGTCAGGTATCTGCCCACCTCGGCCTCCCAAAGTGCTGGGGTTAGAGGTGTGAGCCACTTCACCCAGTCTATTATTATTATTTCTTTTAATGAAGGATCTGACACTGCATTTGAAGAAATTTTATTAACTGGGTATGGTAGTGCACTCCTGTAGTCCCAGCTACTAGGGAGGCTGAAGCAGGAACTCCAGGCTTGATCCTAGGAGTTCCAGGCTGCAGTGAGCTATAATCGTGCCCATGGAACTCCAGCCTGGGTGACAAAGCACAAGATCCCAGCTCAAAAAAGAAAAGAAAAGAAAAGAAAAATAAAAAAGAAATTTTATTATCAGATAGGATTTGGCTGAGTCTCCCAGAGTCAAATGTGGGGATGCCCCGCCCTTGGCATTGTCCTTGACAACTTTATTCCACTCTTACACTCAATTCCTCAGTAATTCTGTCTGCTGCCTCCAAAATCTATCTAGAATCCACCGGGTCTGGGCTTAACTGGAGTCTCCATCATTGTTCCTGTGGCTCAGTGCAGCCCCCCTTCACCTTCTCTGGCTTTCACCCTGTGATGGAGGCCACAAGACGCCTGTGATTATCTGAATCAGGGCAAGTCCCTCCTTAGCTTAGAACCTTCTATGGCTCCCACCTCACTCGGAGCAAAAGCGAAGTCCTCCATGTCACCCACAAGGTCCTTCGGGAACTACTCCTTCAGCTCCTTGTCTCCTCCCATTCTCCCCCTCCATCCCTGCTCCAGGCACACCCGCATCCCTGCCTTTCTTAGAAGACACGGGCACATTTCAGCCTCAGGGCCTTTGCGCATGCCATTCCCTCATCCTGAAATGCTTTTTCTTTTGGTCTTCCCAGGACAGAAGCCTCAGCTCACATCACAAGTCACTACCTCTGCAGAGAGGCCTTCCCTGACCACCATTGCCATCTCTGTCGTGTGTCACTGGAATCATCTCCGTTATTTCATCACCGAGTTCTTTTCTGTGATCCCAAGCAGAACGTCAATTCCATGAGGACACAGATTTTTGTCTGTTTGTTCACTGTTGTGGGGTGTCGCTCCATAAATACATTTCCCTGCATCTTTCCCGACTGCACCTTCAGCTGCATTTCCTACAAATTCCTTTATGTAAAAAGAACAAGTGTGTAAAACTTGGGAGAACAGTCGTGAGCCGAGGATGTCAGTCTGCAGCAGGTTCTGGTACCAGAGTCCGGGCGGCTGTTGGTGCATCAGGGCTGCCTGTGATGCCGCTGGTGTCCCGCCCGTCGTGCTGGGGCGACGAGCGCTCCGAGCGACTGAAGCTCCCATCCAGGCCCGGGGGCAGGCAGCGGCGCAGGCCCCCGGAAGCCTCAGCCGCGCTTCCCGACTTCTGGGAGCCACCCAGGCCTCTGCCGCAGGAGTGGCGGCCGCAGCAGACGAGGCGCAGGATCGCGTAGCGCAGGTCGCGGTTGGTGAGCGTGTAGATGATGGGATTCAGAAGTGAGTTGGCCATGGCCAGTCCCAGGAAGGGATCAGCCTGCAGGAGTACAGGACAGGCTCGCGCCGGGCACGCCACGTCGAGCAACAGTAGCAGGAAGAGTGGGCCCCAACATGCCACAAAGGCCAGGAGCACCACGCTGAGCGTGCGCAGCAAGGCCAGCGAGCGCGGCTTGCGACGCGCGCGGGTCGAGGTGGTCCCTGCAGTCCTGGGCCGCGCCCGCAGGCGCCGCGCGTTGGCACGCACCTGGCAGTAGATGCGCGCGTAGAGCGCACAGATGGCGGCCAGGATGCCCACGAAGGCGAGCACGCAGAAAAGCACGTAGGCCTTGGCGTAGAGCGGCAGGACAGTGGAGCAGGCGTCCAGGCGACCCAGGCAGTTCCAGCCCAGCGCTGGCAGGAGCCCGAGGAGCAGCGACACGCCCCAGGCCGCGGCCGCCATCGCCATCGTGCGCCCCCGACTGGAGACGGGTGCGGGCCCCTTGCGCGCCATGGTGAGGCTGCGCTCCAGCGCGATGGCCAGGAGGCTCAGCACCGACGCGGTGAGTGCCACGAAGACGCCTCCCTCCCGTGCGAACCAGAGCGCGGGCGACAGTCGCAGCGTGAGCGGCCCCGACAGTAGGATGTTGGCGGCGTAGGCGGCGCCTGCCAGCAGATCCGACAACGTGAGGCTGCCCAGGAGCAGGAACATGGGCGCGTGGAAGCGCGGGTGGCGTCCAAGCACCAACAGCACGGCCAGATTCTCTAGCACGATGAAGGCGCACACCGCCAGGCACACCACGGCGTCGGCGCGCAGGCCAGCACCGGGCTGGTAGCGCGCACCGCGGAGCTTGCCGGTGTAGTTGTAATGCAGGACGATGACCTCGCTCACTGGCGCCGGCCGCAGCAGCCCCGACTCCATGGGCCGCGCGCCCCAAGGCTGTTGGAGAGGCAGGATACCGTGTCAGGCCGGCTAAGCCGTGGGAAAGGGGCCCTACCCCCTGACCGTCACCCCACACACATGGGGTCCAAGGGGAGTTCAGGATGGAGGGATAGAGTCCGTGGAGACAGACATACACACAAATAATATCACGAGGGGACAAGGTGACATACCAAAAAAAGGGACATTAATAACACAGGCATGGCTGGGCACGGTGGCTCACGCCTGTAATCCCCTCCTGTAATCCCCGCCACACTCAGCCTGAGGCAGTGGCTCACTCCAGGGAGGCCGAGACGGGCAGCTCACGAGGTCAGGAGATCGAGACCATCCTGGCTAACACGGTGAAACCCCCCGTCTCTACTAAAAACACAAAAAATTAGCCAGGCATGGTGGCACTCGCCTGTAGTCCCAGCTACTGGGGAGGCTGAGGCAGGAGAATCGTTTGAACCCAGGAGGCGGAGGTTGCAGCGAGCCGAGATTGCACCACTGCACTCCAGCCCGAGTGGCAGAGCAAGACTCTGTCTCAAAACACACACACCCCATACACACACACACACACGGCTGGGTGTGGTGGCTCACTCCTGTAATTCCAACACTTTGGGAGGCTGAGGCCCAGGAGTTCGAGATTAGCCTGGGCAACATAGGAGGACCCTGTTTCTACAAAAAAATACAAAAATTAGCCGGGTGTGGTGGTGTGTGCCTGTAATCCCAGCTACTCAGTGGGAGTCTCAGCTGAGGTGGGAGGATCACTTCAGCCCGAGAGGTCAAGGCTGCAGTCAGTGTTGATTGTGCCACTGTACTCCAGCCAGGGCAACAGAGCAAGACCCTGTCTCACACACACACATAAAAGCAGGGAGTTCCAGAAACACACAGAATGCACACAAACACAACACACACAGAAAGAGACACACTACAAGGGCAAAACACACAGTCACACACCATCAGGGAAACCAAAAAATACATCATACAGGGACAGAGCGACACAGGCAGAAAAACACAGCGACCAAAATTCAGTCACACAAATACGGGGTCTCCCACCCAGTGGCACAGGCCACAATTTCACAACCTCCACTCACACTAGCCTGGGGCCCAGTGCACCACACTCCACACTCTTGTCTCACTGCACACAAAACTTTTTCCTGCCAAAACCCCCTCATCCACCCAAAAACCCCACGAGAAAGTTGCACCTTGGCCAGGCACGGTGGCTTTCGCCTATAATCCCAGCACTTTGGGAGGCCGAGGTGGGAGGATCACTTGAGCCCAGGAGTTTGACACCAGCCTGGGCAACATAGTAAGACTTCATCTCTACAAAATAATTTAAAAATTAGCCAGGTGTGGTGTTATGCCCCTATAGTCCCAGCTACTCAAGAGACTGAGGTGGGAGGATCACTTGAGCCTTGGAGGCCGAGGCTGCCGTGAGCCATGATCGCACCCCTGTTCTCCAACCTGGGCAACAAGAGCGAAACTCCGTCTCAAAAGAAAAAAAAAAAAGGGTTGATTCTTTTCACTCATTTTACTAAGGTAGAGGCTGTGGACAGAAGAAAGGATCCACAAGAGGCAGACACTGCACTCCAGCCTGGATGACAGAGCAAAACTCATCTCAAAAAACAAACGAACATATTTTGATGGAAACATATAGCATGTATACTTTTCTGGGCTCAATTTCTTCACTCCGAATAGTAATATTGAGTTCACCTGATGTGATTGTTATATACCAATATTATATGTTATATACCAATATACTCTTACAGAGGGGCACACATGTCATTAAACTATAATAACATTCCTCACCTGCCTCTGTGCCCTTATTAATCCCCACTTCCTTTAGTCCTAATTTACAGATGAGAAAAGTGAGGCTCAAAAGAAATGCTTCATATCCAAGCAGGCGCAAAGGTTTCCATGCTCCCACACAAACATCCATGCACGAACAGTCCCCATGCAAGTCCGAATGAGAAAACCAAGGCCTGGGGAGCGGAATGGATCTCTTTTGCACAAAGCAGGGACGCGGACATCCCAGAGAGCTTCGGTCACACACACAGAATCAAGGCAGGCAAATACAGACAGGCAGGAAGTCGCTGGCTCACCCATGCTTGAGGTGGGGAGCCCAAATACAGGGAGACAGTTACACACGCTCTGATGGGTAGGCCACCCCCACAGGCCCAGCTTGCCCGGCAGCAGGACTGAAGTATGGAAACTTGCAGTGGTCCGGCCAGGAGCGGGTGGCCAGGGGATTCCAGCCACCTTCACCCCGTATCCCAGGTTCTGCACCCAGCTGGGGCGCTCCCAGCTTCCCTCTCCCCAGAGGCCTCCAGAAAAAGTTCGGGGAATTCCCTGAAAGGAGTGGTGCGCCTTTTTAGACCGGGAAAGTGGCCGCCAGGGCGATCCCCTCCAGGTCAGGCCCAGCCCCGCGCCCCCAAGGGCCCCCAAGGGCCCTCAAGGGTCCAGTGCCGTCCACTCACTCTGAGCCCTGGTCGTGCGCCCCCCGCAGTCGCGCTGCCTTGAGCCGAGTGAGCGGACGCCGCTCCGGGGGCAGGGCTGGAGCTGGCAGGCGACGGGGCGGGCCAGCGAAGCAAAGGGCCGGCGGTCGCCAACAGTTGCCCCCTCCCTTTGGGGCCCGGGCGCTCAGCCCATGACTGCCAGCCTGTGCCACTCGCCGCGGCACCGGAGCGCGCCCCGGCGGCGACTGGCACAGGCGAGCCCTCAGCTGCCCCCTCCGGGCCTGGGCTGTCCTCCCAGGAACGCTCCATCACGGTGGGAGGACTCGGAGAGGCGGGAAAGGGAGGGTTCTGCAGCAGGGCGGTCGCAGCCTCAGCCTCTTCTCCCCAGCAGAGGGGTCTCCTCTGTCCTGGGTGTCCGGGTACTGCGCCCTCCCCATTGCCCACCCACCTGTGAACTGAGCTCCCTGGGCTGCACGCCAAGGACGTCCCGTCGATGGTTCGGTGGGTCTTCAGTGGATTGCTTAGCAGGAGTATTCAGTGGGGGCCACCTTAGCCCGAGTCCTCTCCCACCAGCAGATAGGTCCCCGCTGCTCCCGGGCACAGGCCCCTCCCAATTTCCCGCTCCCGCCCTCGGCTCAGGGCGAGTGGGGGTGGGGCAGGCTTGGGCAGGATTGTGATGGGAACTTGCCGCTCCTCAGATAAGGAGGGTCTGTCCCGCCCCACCCCCTGGATTCCGTGTTCCCCCGACAGATTCTTTCCTACTCTTATCGCTGACGACAAAGTGATTTACTCATTAATGGTGTTTCTGGGCTGTGTCCTTATCAGACAGTAAAACCCACCAGCGTAAGAATTTTTTTTTTCTTTCTTTCTGTTTTTTTTTTTGAGACAAGATCTCGCTCTGTCGCCCAGAGTGTAGTGCAGTGGCATCATCATAACTCACTGCAGTCTCGACCTCCCCGGCTCAAGCCATCTCAAGCCATCCTCCCATCTCAAGCCATCCTCCCATCTCAAGCCATCCTCCCATCGCAGCCGGCTGAACATAGCTGCCGGGACTCCAGTCGCTTGCCACCATGCCCAGATAATGAATGAGTGTCTCCCTCACTTCCTCTGTATCTCTCTCAGGAGGATCTCAGAGTCTCTTGCCTGCGTGTCTCTTTGTCTCTTCGTGTCTCTTTGTTGCTGTTTGTGGTGCTCTCCCACGCCTCTCCCAGGCCACTGCTCCTCCAACAACCAGTCCCGCTGGCCCTGAAACGACCCCACCCCCACTTCCCAGGAGCTTCCAGACGGTCCCAGCTCTTCCACCCTGAGATTCAGGAAGGGAGGCTGGGTCCCGCTGCTGCGACCTTCTCCAGGACTGTGGCCTTTGCCCCTGATGCTTCAGGCCCTGCTGGCCGCAGGGAGAGGGGGGGTGAGAGCGGCCCAAGAGAGATGAGCCAGAGGCTGAGAATAAGAGTGGATCGGGGATGCCCTCGTGGGAGGAAACTCAGGGGGCACTCAGGCCAGGTCAGGCCCCCATGTAGCCCCTTGGGGGTCCCAGCCCTCCCGCCCCCGCTGTTTCCTGGGTGGGCAGAATCTTTCCTGCCTGCTCTGCTCAAAGACACAGCCAATGGGACATGCAGGGTGGGACGGTGTTCACCCTTAGGTGCCAGGTTCGCCACAGTCCTGTGAACCAAGTCAACTCCAATAGTGCCCACTGGGATGACCGCTGAAGATCTCCCAACATAGCTGTGCCTGGCACCCAGTAGGTGCTCAGTAAATGACCTCCTTCTGTAAAGGGGAAACCGCACCCCAGGGTGGGGAGGTGGCTGCTTCACACCTCCCAGGCGCCAATCTCACCTCTCTCGAAAATGAGGCTCTTCCGGCTGTGGGTCCCAGGCGCAGCAGCCTGCCTCTCCCGCTGCCTCCCTGCACTTCCTTCCCACGACTTGGGACCCTGGGGACTCAGGCTCCAGGATCTCGACAGATATTGGGAGTCCCATCCCTAACTGCCAGTCCACAATCCTGGCCACAGTTCTTAAAACTCAGATCACGTTTCTCTCCTGCTCCAAAACTCAGATCACGTTTCTCTCCTGCTCCAAACCCCTCCAGTGGCTCCCTGTGTTTCTCAGAGTAAGTGATCAAGTCCTCAGTGAAGACCCCACAAAGACAAGGCCATGTGCTGTCCTGATCTGTCTCTTTCTGTTACTTCTGTGCCTCTCTCTGCTTCACTCTTCTTCTGCCTGCCGGGCTCCTCCGAGTTCCACACACACTTCAAGACTTTTGAACTTGGGGGCCAGGTGGCCTGGAGCACCCTTCTCCCTACCCCTTCCCAGCTGGTCAACTGGTCACCTCCTCAGAGAGGCCTTCCCTGATCTGTCCTTCATCTCAAATGGCAGTTGGCATTATCTGAAATCACTTTGCTTTATTTTATTTTGTTTTATTTTATTATATTTTTGAGCCATAATCTCTTTCTATTGACCAGGCTGGAGCACAGTGGTGCGATTTGGGCTCACTGCAAACTCCCCCTCTGCAACCTCCACCTCCTGGCTTCAAGCAATTCTCCTGCCTCAGCCTCCGGAGTAGCTGGGATTACAGGCATGCACCACCATGCCCAACTAATTTTTGTATTTTTAGTAGAGGCGGGGTTTCACCGTGTTGGCCAGGCTGGTCTCCAACTCCTGACTTCAGATGAACCTCCCACCTCCGCCTCCCAAAGTTCTGGGATTACAGTCATGAGCCACCGTGCCCAGCCACCTTGTTCATTTCATTTATTTATACATCTTTACTAATGTGTATCTCTGACCTAGAGCCTCAGCTCCAGGAAGGCAGGTCTGTCCCTCTGCCCAGATTCCTAAAGGTTAAGGGCTCACAGTCTTTTTGATCTTTCTTTTTTGAGACAGCACCTCACTGTGTCATCCAGGCTGGGGCGCAGTGCCATGATCAGAGCTCCCTGCAGCCTCGACTTTCCAGGATTCAAGCAATCCTCTGCCCAGCTTCCAGAGTAGCTGGGACCACAGGTGCGAGCCACTGCCAAGGTGGGCGGATCACGAGGTCAGGAGATTGAAACCATCCTGGCCAACACGGTGAAATCCCATCTCTACTAAAAAAATACAAAAATAAATAAAAATAAAAATAAAATTGAGATAACCGCACCCACTCCAAGGTTGTTGTTGAAGAAGAAATGAACAGCCGGAACAGAGCCAAGGTACACAATGAGAGCTCCACAAATGTTAGTGAAGGTATTATTGGTCACCACTGTATCCCCAAAGAAGAATTAGGGCAATGGGCTCATAAGGAATCAGCCCTAGACATTGCCACCACCTGCCCCCACTCCATCCCTCCTCCCACACCCCACAGGCCAACTGTCTCTTCCCAGGTACAGGGCACTCCTGGCCTCTATGTTTTTATGATATTTGTGCCTGGGCTTCTTCTGGTGATAAGCCGATAGTACACTTGGTTGTTCTGAGTTAGTTAGTAATTTCTTTACTTATAGGTAGTTCTGTTTCGTTGCTTTGTTCTTGAGAGCTGGTGTGTAATTTCTTTTGAGGCAGAGTCTTTACTCTTGTCGCCTTAGGGCTGGAGTGCAGGGCGCTGGGATCTGCTTCAAGCTCTGACCCTATCCGCCTACTCCCGCCCCCGTGCCCCGCCAGCCACCGGCTCACCGCCCGGCCAATTCCTTTTGCAAGCCTTTAGTAGAGACGGGCTCCCACCGTTAGCTTGTGATGGTCTCGGATCTCCGACCTCGGTGATCTGGGCTTCACCAAGGTTTCTCTCCTAGTGTAGTGGGATTACAGGCGGAGCTACCAAGGCCAGCCAGGGTCTCGTGCACTTCTCGAGAGTGCAACTGCCTCCATGGCACTCCCCAGATCCCTTCACCCCTCCCATTCCTCCCACCCTCCCACTCCCCAACCTTTTGAGACAGAGTCTCGATTCTGTCACCCAGGTTGAGTGTACTGGCACGATCTCGGCTCACTGCAACCTCCACCTCCTGGGTTCAAGCGATTCTCCCGCCTCAGCCTCCTGAGTAGTTGGGATTACAGGTGCACGCCACCACGCCCTGCTAATTTTTGTGCTTTTAGTAGAGACATGGTTTCACCATATTGGTCAGGCTTGTCTTGAATTCCTGACCTCGTGATCCACCCACCTTGGTATCACAAAGTGCTAGGATTATAGGCGTGAGCCACCCCGCCGGGTCTTTTTTTTTTTTCTCTTGAGATAGGGTCTGGCTCTGCCACCCAGGCTGGAGTGCAGTGTGCAGTGATCTTGGCTCAGTGCAGCCTCCGCCTGTTGAGTTCAAGGGATCCTCCCACCACAGCCTCCCAAGTAGCATGCGCCACCATGCCCACCTTTTTTGTATTTTTGTAGAGACAGGATTTCGCCATGTTGCCCAGACTGGTCTTAAACTACTGGGCTCAAGCGATCCTGCTGCCTCGGCTTCCCAAAGGGCTGGGATTACAGGCGTGAGCCACTGCACCCGGCCCACATTCCCTTTTTCACAGTCCTGAAACTTAAATGTGACTGCAGGGAGGTGTGAACTGACAACTTTCCCACAGCCAGAGACCAGAGAGGCAGGGTTTGGAGGGCTCAAACTGGAGGCCGGAGGGTTAACTCCAAGTCACATGCAAAAGGCTTGTTTGTGCAACTCAGTGAAGTTTCACACTCAAACAGCTATCTGAACTGGACAGAAATGCTGTACTCTAGCCAGTAAATTTGTTTCTCTTAGAAGTACAAGGCAACAGGCTGGGCGCAGTGGCTCACGCCTCTAATCCCAGAACTTTGGGAGGCCGAAGTGGGTGGATCACCTGAGGTCAGGAGTTGGAGACAAGCCTGACCAACATGGTGAAACCCCATCTCTACTAAAAATACAAAAATCAGCGGGGCATGGTGGCGCACGCCTGTAATCTCAGCTACTCCGAAGACTGAGGCAGGAGAATTGCTTGAACCGGGGAGGCAGAGGTTGCAGTGAGCCAAGATCGTGCCACTGCACTCCAGCCTGGGTGACAGAGTGAGACTCCATCTCAAAAAACAAAAAGAAAAAGAAGTACAAGGGCAACAATTCTGAAAATGCCTTCGTGGTAACATTGAACAAATAAGTACATGTGTTGTAGATATGAATAACTAGGTTTCATACTGTTGGGGAAAAAAGTGACAAGTAAGTCAGGTACTGCTGCACTGAGGTTATCAGTATGAGCTCAAGTTTATTTTAATAAATGGATAAGAAAATAAATACAGATATGTGATCAGGCACTGTGGCTCACACCTGTAATCCCAGCACTTTCAGAGGCCAAGTGGGAGGATCTTGAGGTCAGGAGATTGAGACCATCCTGGCCAACATGGTGAACACTGTCTCTACTAAAAACACAAAAATTAAACCAGCCGGGCGTGGTGGCGGTGCTTGTAGTCCCAGCTACTTGGGAGGCTGAGGCAGGAGAAGGGCGGGAACCTGGGAGGTGGAGCTTGCAGTGAGCTGAGATCCGGCCACTGCACTCCAGCCTGGGCGACAGAGCGAGACTCCATCTCAAAAAAAAATTAAAATTAAAAATACAAAAATTAGCTGGGCGTGGTGGCACATACCTGTAATCCCAGCTACTCGGGAGGCTGAGGCAGGAGAATCGCTTGAACCAGGGAATCAGAGGTTGTAGTGAGCCGAAATCATGCCACTGTACTCCAGCCTGGCGACAGAGCGAGACTCTGTCTCAAAAAAAAAAAAAAAAAGTTGGGCACTATGGCTCATGCCTGTAATCCCAGCACTTTGGGAGGCCAAGGCGGGTGGATCACAAGGTTAGCAGTTGGAGACCAGCCTGACCAATATGGTAAAACCCCATTTCTACTAAAAATACAAAAAAAATTAGCCAGGCAAGGTGGTGCATGCCTGTAGTCTCAGCTACTCAGGAGGCTGAGGCAGGAGAATCACTTGAATCCAGGAGGCAGAGGTTGCAGTCTGCTGAGATCATGCCACTGACTCCAGCCTGGGCAACAGAGCAAGACTCGGTCTCAAAAAAATTTTTTTTAATTAGAATGTGGTGATGGTTGCACCACTCTGTAAAATACACTAAAAACCGGCCGGGCGTGGTGGCTCACGCCTGCAATCCCAGCACTTTGGGAGGCCGAGGCAGGCGGATCACGAGGTCAGGAGATCAGACCATCCTGGCTAACATGGTGAAACCCCGTCTCTACTAAAAAAAAATACAAAAAACTAGCCGGGCGTGGTGGCGGGCGCCTGTAGTCCCAGCTACTCGGGAGGCTGAGACAGGAGAATGGCGTAAATCCGGGAGGCGGAGCTTGCAGTAAGCGGAGCCCCCGCCACTGCACCCCCGCCGGGGCGACAGAGCGAGACTCCGTCTCAAAAAAAAAAAAAAAAAAAAAAAATTTTTTAAATTAGAATGTGGTGATGGTTGCAGCACTCTGTAAAATACACTAAAAACCACAGTTGTATATTTCAAATGTGTGAATTTGATGACATCTGAATTATACCTCAATAAAGCTGTTAAAATTATATTTGACATTTGTCAAGTGGTTAGTTCAAGGCAGAGCAATGTGCTGATCTTTCTACACCATGTTACATTCCCACCCACAACATCATGTGAGAAGGAAAGGGACTTTTATGTCTGCATTTTATAGATGTCCCGGATTGAGATCTGAGAAGTTAAGCAAGCTGTCCACAGTCACAAAGCGATGGGGTGAACAAACTACAAAGGTCTGGCATTGGAGGCCTGAGGCCTGGCCACCTCGGGCTTCCCCTCTGGTCCCCTGCTTCTTACTTGTCCTAAGCTGAGCTCACAGCACGCTGCAATGATTTTAGTTTCTGCCACACAAACGTTCTTTCCAGCCTCCAGGCACCTGGATTTGGATTTGCTGGTTCAATTCTTCTGCCTGGCTGTTTTCCTTTTTCTTTTTTCTTTTCTTTTCTTTCTTTTCTTTTTTTTTTTTTTTTTTTGAGAGGGAGTTTCTCTCTTATTGCCCAGACTGGAGTGCAATGGTGAGATCTTGGTTCACCGCAACCTCCGCCTCCCGGGTTCAAGCAATTCTCCTGCCTCAGCCTCCCAAGTAGCTGGGATTACAGGCATGCGCCACCACCCCTGGCTAAGTTTTGTATTTTTAGTCAAAGCGGGGTTTCACCATGTTGGTCAGGCTGGTCTTGAATTCCTGACCTCAGGTGATCCACCTGCCTCAGCCTCCCAAAGTGCTGGGATTACAGGCGTGAGCCACCACACCTGGCCTGTTTCCCCTTTTCTTCCCACGTAGCCTGTGAAATGAATGTCTAAGTGTGACGGCTTAGCCAGGATGGTCTCGATCTCCTGACCTCGTGATCCGCCTGCCTCGGCCTCCCAAAGTGTTGGGATTACAGGAGTGAACCACTGCACCCAGCCAAGGGTTTGCCTATTTTGGACATTTTATATCCGTGGAATCATATAATTTATTGTATTCTGTGACTAGCTTCTTCCACTAAGCATAATTATTGAAGGTCAACTCACATTGTAGAATGAATCAGTACTTTATTCCTTTTTTTTTTTTTGAGATGGAGTCTCGCTCTTGTTGCCCAGGCTGGAGTGCAGTGGCATGGCGGGATCTCAGCTCACTGCAATCTCTGCCTCCTGGTTTCAAGTGATTCTCCCTGCCCTGGTCTCCCGAGTAGCTGGGACTACAGGCACACACCACCACACCCGACTAATTTTTGTATTTTTAGTAGAGACAGGGTTTCACCATGTTGGTCAGGCTGGTCTCAAACTCCAGACCTCAGGTGATCCACCCGCCTTGGCCTCCCAACGTGCTGGGATTACAGGCATGAGCCACCTTGTCTGGCCCTTTTTTTTTCTTTTTTTCTTTTTTAAATAGAGATGAGGTCTCGCATGTTGTCCTGAACTCATGGGCTCAAGCGATTCTCCCACCTGTGCCTCCCAAAGTGCTGGGAGCTCACAGGCGTGAGCCACCGCGCCCAGCCCAACTTCATTCCTTTTTATGGCTGAGTAATATTCCATTGCACGGACAAATATAGGACATTTTAGTTGCAGTCAAACTCTAAGTTCCTTCCTTCCTTCCTTCCTTTCTCCATTCCTTCTTTCTTTCCTTCCTTCCTTCCTCTCTCCCTTTTTTTTTTTTTTTTTTTTTTTTTTTTTTTTTTTGAGACAGGGTCTCATTCTGTTGCACAGATTGGAGTGCAATGGTGAGTTGTTATCATGGCTCACTGTAACCTCAAACTCCTCAGTTCAAGTGATCCTCCCACCTCAGTCTCCCGAGTAGCTGGAACTACAGGCATGTGCCGCCACACCTGGCTATTTATTTATTTATTTATTTATTTTTGAAACGGAGTCTTTGCTTTGTCACCAAGGCTGGAGTGCAGTGGCCTCATCTCGGCTCACTGCAAGCTCCGCCTCCTGGGTTTACACCATTCTCCTGCCTCAGCCTCCCGAGTAACTGAGACTACAGGCGCCCGCCACCATGCTCGGCTAATTTTTTTTGTATTTTTTAACAGAGACAGGGTTTCACTGTGTTAGCCAGATAGTCTTGATCTCCTGACCTCGTGATCCGCCCGCCTCGGCCTCCCAAAGTGCTGGGATTACAGATGTGAGCCACCACGCCCGGCCTACACCTGGCTAATTTTTTTGTATTTTTTGTAGAGACACGGTTTCACCATGTTGGCCAGGCTGGTCTCGAACACCTGGGCTCGGGTGATCCACCTGCCCCAGCCTCCCAAAGTGCTGAGATTACAGGCATGAACCACTGTGCCCAGCCTAGACCGTTTTCTAAAGCAATGGCACACTGGCCAGTCATGGTGGCCCATATCTATAACCTAGCACTTTCAGAGGCTGATATGGCAGGATCACTTGCCCCTGGGAGTTCTAGAACAGCCTGAGCAACATAACGAGACCCCCATCTCTACAAAAAATAAAAAATTAGCGATGGTAATGTGCACCTGTAGTCACAGCTACTCAGGAAGCTGATGTGGAAGGATCATTTAAACCCAGGAGTTCTAGGTTACAGCAAGCCATGATCACACCACTATACTCCAGTCTGTGCAACAAAATGAGACCTTGTCTCTAAAAAAAAAAAACACACACAAAAGAAAAAGAAGGAAGAAACTCATTTAATTTTATTTATTTATTTTTTCGAGACAGAGTCTCGCTCTGTCACCCAGGCTGGAGTGCAGTGGTGCGATCTCGGCTCACTGCAAGTTCCGCCTCCCAGGTTCAGGCCATTCTCCTGCCTCAGCCTCCGGAGTAGCTGGGACTACAGGCGTCCGCCACCACCCCCGGCTAATTTTTGTATTTTTAGAAGAGACGGAGTTTCATCGTGGTCTCAGTCTCCTGACCTCGTGATCCGCCCACCTCCGCCTCCCAAAGTGCTGGGGTTACCGGCGTGAGCCACTGTGCCCAGCCAGTGAGACCCCATTTCTAAAAAAAAAAAAAAGAAAACATTAGCCAGGGCTGGTGGTGTGGTGGTGGGCGCCTGCAGTCTCAGCTACTCAGAAGGCTGAGGCAGGGAGGATCGCTTGAGCCCAGGAGTTCAAGGCTGCAGTGAGCCATGTTCACCTTACTGCATTCCAGCGTGAGCGACAGAACGAGATCCTATCTCAAAAAAAAAATAGAAACAGGCTGGGCACGGTGGCTCATGCCTGTAATTCCAGCACTTTGGAAGGCCAATGTGGGTGGATCACCTGAAGTCAGGACTTCAAGACCAGGCTGACCAACATGGTGAAATCCTGTCTCTACTAAAAGCACAAAATTAGCTGGGCATGGTGGCACATGCCTGTAATCCTAGATACTTGGGAGGCTGAGGCAGGAGAATCGCTTGAACCCAGGAGGCAGAGGTTGCAGTGAGCCGAGATCATGCCACTGCACTCCAGTCTGTGCGACAAGAGCGAAACTCTGTCTCCGTTGATCACACAGTGACCAATAGATCTGCACCTACAGTGCAGTGCATCTTTCTTTTCTTTCTTTTGTTTTTTGGGCAGGGGGGCGGCGGGGGTTAAGGTCTCACTCTGTCGCCCAGGCTAGAGTGCAGTGGAACACAGTTTCTTGCAGCCTTGACCTTCTGGGCTCAAGTGATCCTCTTCCATTAGCCTCCCAAGTAGCTGGGACTGCAAGCATGCAACACCATAGCCAGCTAATTTTTTCATTTTTAGTTTTTGTAGAAATGGAATCTCCACATGTTACCCAGGCTGGTCTCGATCTCCTGGGTTCAAGTAATTCACCCACCTTGGCCTACCAAAGTGCTGTGATTACCGGCATGAATTCACTACGTTACCCAGGCTGGTCTTGAAAACTCCTGGCTTCAAGGGATCCTCCAACCTCGCCCTCCCAGAATGTTGGGATTACAGGCGTGAGCTATCATGCCTGCCAAACAGCATACATTCTTTTTATTGCTTTAATAAAAATGTAATTTTATTTCCCTTTGAAGGATACAATTGAGTAGTATAATTACTATGATGTATAATTTCTCCACCTGGGGGCAATTGCTTTTTTTTTTCTTTACTTGACTTTTTTTTTTTTTTTTTTTTTAGCCAGAGTCTCAATGTTGCCCAGGCTGAAGTGCAGTGGCGCAATCTCGCCTCACTGCAACCTCTTCCTCCTGGGGTCAAGCAATCCTCCTGCCTCAGCCTCCCGAGTAGCTGGGACTACAGGTGCCTGCCACCAGGCCAGACTCATTTTCTTTTCTTTTTTTTTTTTTGAGACAGATTCTTGCTCTGTCACCCGGGCTGGGTGCAGTGACACAATCTAGGTTCACCGCAACCCCCGCCTCCTGGGTTCAAGCCATTCTCCTACTTCAGCCTCCCCAGTGCTGGGATTACAGGTGTGTAACACCACGCCCAGCTAATTTTTGTATTTTTAGTAGAGACGGGGTTTCACCATATTGGTCAGGCTGGTCTCAAACTCCTGACCTCGTGATCCACCCACCTTCCCCTCCCAAAGTGCTGGGATTACAGATGTGAGCCACCGCACCGGGCCCTAATTTTGTATTTTTAGTAGAGAACAGGTTTCACCCTGTTGGCCAGGTTGGTCTTGAACTCCAGACTTCAACTGATCTGCCTTCCTTGGCCTCCCAAAGTGCTGGGATTACAGGCATGAGCCACTGCACCCAGCCTCCAGTGTCTGGGAATGTGCCCTTTGTCCTACCAGGGATACATTTCCTTCCTCTCTTTTTTTGGCTAACTCCTACTCATCCATTAGATTCCATGATAGACATTTCCAGCATAGACAACAATCCATTGAATGAAAAACTGCCATTTGCAGATAGCTGGCTCTCCTGACTAATTCTGACCATTGAAGTAGGAGTGAGGTGACATACATTATTCTGTATGTCAGTCAGTTCTGAACAGAGGCATCCAAAAACTTATGCATGGCTCTCCTGTCTGCCTCTTGCTCCTCTGTGGTAACTGAAGCAGAGAGTTTCAGATAGTGCATCCACAAGATGATGGGAGACTTGTCATCCTGGGCTCCTGAATGACTGTGTGGAGCTGAGCCCCTGCCAGCCCATATATGATGCATAGCCTGAGGAAGAAATCAACTTTGATTGTGTTAAACCACTGAGCTTTGGGCTTGTTACTGCAGCAAATCTTGACCTATTCTGACTAATACAGAACCCAACTTAAATGTGGCTTCCTCAGAGAAGTCCTCCTGGATCACAGCCCCCAGATTCAGTTTCTTCCCCCTTTTGTAAGCTTTTATGTTCCTACTTGATCATTACTGCAAACATAACTGTGTAATTATTTGTGTAATGAGTTCATCATCTCTGTGCTCCACCCCATGTCCAAAACCCCAAGGGGAGACAACAGTGTGGATTTTCCACTGCTGCAGCCCGGACTCAAAATAGTGTCTGGTGCATAGTAGGTACCCTGGATACATTTGTTGAATGAAAGAGTTTTGTGGCAGGGCATGGTGGCTCATTCCTGTAATCTCAGAACTTTGGGAGGCCGAGGCAGGCGGATCACGAGGTCAGGAGTTCGAGACCAGTCTGGCCAATATGGTGAAACCCCATCTCTACTAAAAATACAAAAGTTAGCTGGGCATGGTGGCACGTGCCTGTAGTCCCAGCTACTCAGGAGGCTGAGGCAGGATAATCACTTGAACCTGGGAGGTTGAGGTTGCAGTGAGCCGAGATAGTGCCACTGTACTCCAGCCTGGGCAACAGAGTGAGACTCTGTCTCAAAAAAAAAAAAAAAAAAGAGAGAGAGAGAGTTTTGCATCCTTTCAGCCAAAGGCAGCAAGGCCAGGCACAGTGGCTCATGCCTGTAATCCCAGCACTTTGGGAGGCTGAGGCGGGCCGATCATCTGAGGTGAGGAGTTCAAGACCAGCCTGGCCAACATGGCAAAACCTCGTCTCTACTAATAGTACAAAAATTAGCCTGGGCATGGTGGTGCAAGCCTGTAATCCCAGCTACTCAGGAGGCTGAGGCAGGGGAATCGCTTGAATCCTGGAGGTGGAGGTTGCAGTGAGCTGAGATTGCACCACTGTACTCCTGCCTAGGCAACAAAGTGAGACTCCATCTCAAAAAAAAAAAAAGGCAGTAATTAGCAGGACTCATTTCTAGAACATCATTCATGTAACCCACAGGGTAATGGATGCGTGAGAGGCGGGACTGGATGACCCCAGAAACGAGGGAAGTTTGACAAGGAACATGATCTATCGTGAGAAAGTGCCTATCCACGTAGTTTTCGTTTTCTTAAAGACTGTAATTTGTTCCAACAACTGCTCTGCCTGGGAGGGATTTCCAGGCATGATTTATTTCACTAAGAGGCATGGGAACCGGGTGGAGATGCACGGAAACATTTTTTGAATTGTTGAAAGGCCCAGGATAAAACTCATGCACAGACATCACAATGTGGTCAATAGAAGGAAATGTTATCTTACTGGGTTCTACTCAAGGGCAGTTTTGAGTCAGTGCCCTAATGCCACCATACGATTTGTTTTCTCAACTCTGTTAAGGAATACTTGACATGTAATAAGCTGCACATACTTAAAATATTCCATAGTGGAACATGGGAGCACATGCCTGTAATCCTCGCTGCTCGGGAGGCTGAGGAGGGAGGATCACTTGAGCCCAGGAGTTTGAAGCTGCAATGAGCTGTGGTGGCACCATTGCACTCCAGCCTGGGCGACAGAGCGAGACTCCATCTCAAAAAAAAATAATAATAATAATAATAATTAATTAATAAATTAATAAAAATAAAAAATAAAATAAATTGTCTGGGCATGGTGGTGCCTGACTGTAATCCCAGCTATTGGGGGAGGCTGAGGCAGGAGAATTGGGAGAATCATTTGAACCGGGAGACAGAGGTTGCAGTGAGCCCAGATCGCAGCACTGCACTCCAGCCTGGGTGGCAGAGCGGGACTTCATCTCAAAATAAATAAATAAAATAAAATAGTCTAGTCCCTACACATCTTCTCCAACACTTGTTAAGATTGGTGTTTCTCATTTTAAAGGTTCTAGAGGATTTTGGGGGGTGTCTGATTTCCATGTTATTTTGAATTTCCCTGATGGCTAATGATGTTCAGATTTTTTTTTTCCCCCCCACAGAACCTTCAAGTCCAACTTTTTTTTCTTTTTGTAGAGACAGAGTTTTACTATGCTGTGCAGGCTGGTGTTCAACTCCTGGCCTCAAGCAGTCCTCCCACCTCGGCCTCCCAAAGTGCTGGGATTACAGGTGTGACCCACCAGGCCCAGTTTTTTTTGTTGTTGTTCTTAACAGAGACCAGGTCTCACTCTGTCACCCAGGCTGGAGTTAGTGGCATGATCTCAGCTCGTCACAACCTCCGGCTCCTGGGCTGAAGTGATCTTCCCACCTCAGCCTCACAAATAGCTAAGACCAGAGACATGTGCCACCAAGCCCGCCTATTTTTTTTTTTATTATTTTGTACTATTTATTTATTTTTTGAGAGGAGTCTCCTCTGTAAGCCCAGGCTGGAGTGCGATGGCACGATTTGACTCACTGCAAGCTCTGCCTCCAGTTCATGCTGTTCTCCTGCTCAGCCTCCCAGTTAGCTGGGACTACAGGCACCGCCCGCGGCCCAGCTGGCAATTTTTCGTTGGGTTTTTTTGTTTTGTTTTTTTTTTGTTTTTCTTTTTTGAGAAGGAGTCTTGCTTTGTCACACCCAGGCTGGAGTGCGAGGTGGCGATCCCACTCACTGCCGGCTCAGCTTCCCGGGTTCACACCATTCTCCTGCCTCAGCCTCGTGTAGCTGGGTTGCAGGTGCCAGCCACCACGCCCGGCTCATTTTTTTTTAAATGTATTTTTAGTAGAGCGAGGGGTTTCACCGTGTTAGCCAGGATGGTCTCGATCTCTGACCTCATGATCCGCCCACGTCTGACCTGCAGTGCGGGTTACAGGCGTGAGCCACCCGCTTGATCCAGTTTTTCGTTTTTTTTTAGTAGAGGCGGTTTCACTGTGTTGGCCAGGATGGTCTCGATCCTGACCTTGTGGTCCGCCGCCTCGGCCTCCCAAAGTGCTGGGATTGCAGGCGTGAGCCACTGGGCCTGGCCTATTTTTTTGTTGCATTTTTGTAGGGCAGGGTCTCCCCATGTTGCCAGGTTGGTCTTAGACTTGAACTCCCTGGGCTCCAAGCCGTCTCCTGCGCCAGCATCCCAAGTGCTGGGATTATAGTCTGTGAGCCACGTGCTGGCCATAATGGATGTGCTTTTGAGACAGGGTCTCTCTCTCTGTACCCAGGCTGGAGTGCAGTGGCCCGCCTCACAGCTCCTGCAGCCTCCACCTCCACAGGCTCAATCCTCTCATCTCAGCCTCAGATGGCGGACTCTGAGATGGAGTGTTACCCTGCCAGCCTTTTTTTTTTTTTTTTTTTTTTTTTTTTTTTGCTGAGACCCGGTCTCACTATATTGCCCAGGCTGGTCTCAATCTCCTTGGCTCAAGTGATCCTCCTGCCCTGGCCTTCAAAAGTCCTGGGATTACAAGTGTGAGCCACTGCACCCGGCTAAGAGTTTTGTTCTTTTTTTTTTTTTTTTTTTTTTTTTTTTTTTTTTTTTTTTTTTTTGGAGGCGGGTCACCAAACTCTATGTAGGCTGGAGTACAGTGGCGGGATCTCCAGCTCACTGCAAGCTCCGCCTCACGGGTTCCACCTTCATTCTCCGCCTCAGCCTCCCGAGTAGCTGGGACCACAGCCCGCCCTGCGCCCGGCTTCAATTTTTGTATTTTTAGTAGAGGCGGGGTTTCACCGTGTTAGCCAGCATGGTCGATCTCCTGACCTCGTGATCCGCTATCTCGGCCTCCCAAAGTGCTGGGATTACAGGCTTGAGCCACAGCGCCCGGCCAAGAGTTTGTTCTTCTGACCCGGCTTAGAATCTGTGGTAGCTGATTAGGAATGACGGTATGTGTGATCAGGTGGACCTGAGAACACACACAGGGTGACTTGCCCAAGCTAGAGGTCAGGACAAGCCTCTGAGCTGTGGGTGGGCAAGCTGAGGCCTGCTGGAGAAGAGGAAGAAACAGACTCCATTCATTTCCAGGCTTGCAGTAATTAATTAGCACAAACTGGGTGGTTTAAAACAGACATGTATTGTCTCACAGCTCTGGAAGCTAGAAGTCCAAAGTCAAGGTGATGGTAGAGCTATGCCCTGTCTGAAGGCTCTGGAGGGGAATTCATACTTGGGTCCTTCCTAGCTTCCCGTGGTTTTTTTGTTTGTTTGTTTTTGAGATGGAGTTTTGCTCTTGTTGCCCAAGGTGGAGTGCAATGGCACAATCTTGGCTCACTGCAACCTCCACCTCCCGGTTCAAAGCTTCTCCTGCCTCAGCCTCCCTAGTACAGGCGCCTGCCACCATGCACAGCTAATTTTTGTATTTTTAGTAGAGACAGGGTTTTGCCATGTTGGCCAGGCTGGTCTCGAATTCCTGGCCTCAAGCGATCCGCCCACCTCAGCCTGCCAAAGTAGGGTTGCAGGTGTGAGCCATTTACCTATTTGACAAATTTTTTTTTTTTTTTTTTTTTTTGAGACAGAGTCACCGGCTCTGTAAGCCCAGGCTGGAGGGAGCAGTGTCCGGATCTCCAGCTCACTGCAGTTCCGCCTGCCTCCTGGGTTTTACATGCCATTCTCCTGCCTCAACCTCCCGAGTAGCTGGGACTACAGAAGCCCGCTACACCTGCAGCGGCTGGATTTTTTTTTTTGCATTTTTAGTAGAGCGAGTTTCCTGTGGCCCAGGATGGTCTTGATCTCCTGATCTGCGTGATCTGCCGATCTCGGCCTCTAAAGTGCTGGGATTACAGGCTTGAGCCACGGCGCCCGGCTGACAAATTTTTAAAAATTAGTCCAGGCGTGGTGGTGTCTCCTATAGTCCCAGCTGCTTTCGGGAAGGAGCTGAGGCAGGAAGGATAGCTTGATTCTTGTAGTTGGAGGCTGTAGTGAGCTAGGATTACACCACTGCACTCCTGGGCCGCAGAGCGAGATCAGGTCTCTAAAAATTGATCAGTTAGGCCGGGCGCGGTGGCTCAAGCCTGTAATCCCAGCACTTTGGGAGGAGCCAGCGGGGATCCGCAGCGATCAGGAGATGAACCATCTGGCTTCTTTATGGTGAAACCCCATCTCTACTAAAAAAATACAAAAACTGCTTGAGGTGTGAGCTGTAGTCCCAGCTACTCGGGGAGGCTGAGGCAGGAAGAATGGTGCCAAGCCTGGGAGGCGGAGGTTGCAGTGAGTTGAGATCCGGCCACTGCACTCAGCCTGGGCTGACAGAGCAGACTCGTCTCAAAAAAAAAATCCCAGCACTTTAGGAGGCTGATGCAGGTGGATCACATGAAGTTAGGAATTTGAGACCAGCCTGGCCAACGTGGTGAAACACTGTCTCTACTAAAAATACAAAAATTAGCCAGGCATGGTGGCAGAGTATGTAATCCCAGCTACTCCCGGGGAGGCTGAGGCAGAAAATCCTGAACCCAGGAGGCGAGGGCTTTGCAATGAGCCAAAGGTGCAGCTAATGCAATCCAGCCTGGGCAACAAGGCCGAAAACTCAACTCAAAAAGAAAAAGTGCTCAGCTAACAAGGGGGTGGTGGTGTGCTTGCAGGAGGCTGAGGGAGGATCGTTGAGCTTAGGAGTCAAAGACTGCAGTGAGTACTGATTTCACTATTGCACTCCAGCCTGGGTGACTGAGACTCTGTCTCAAAAATAACAATGCTGTGGGTGCAGTGGTGGCTCCGCCTGTAATCCCAACATTTGGGAGGGTGAGGCAAAGCGGATCATTTGAGCCCAGGCATTTTGAGGCCAAACTGAGCAACCTGGAGAAGCGGTCTCTACTAAAAATACAAAACCCGGTAGCGGTGGCTCAAGCCTGTAATCCCAGCACTTTGGGAGGCCCGAGGCGAGGCGGATACTTGAGTCGAGGAGGGTCGAGGCCATCCCGGCTAACCAGTGAAACCCGTCTCTAAAAATACAAAAGCCAAAGCGGAAAGGCCCGAGGTGGTGAGCCTGTAGTCCCAGCTCGGGGAGGCTGAGGCAGGAGGAATGGCTAAGCCGGGAGGTGGAGCTTGCAGAGCTGAGCCGAGATCCGGCCACTGCACTCCAGGCTGGGCGACCAGGCCGAGACTCCGTCTCAAAAAAATAAATAAATAAATAATAAATAAATAAGAAAATACAAAAATAGCAAGGCATGGTGGTGCAGCCTGTAGTTCCAGCTATTTGGCTGAGGTGGGAGGATCACTTGAGGTCAGGAGTCAAGGCTGCAGTGAGCTGTGACCACCACTGCCTCCAGTCTGAATTTGACAGAAGACCCTGTCTGTGAAATAAAAACAAAAATAAAATAAAATAAAATAAAATAAAAATATTACATTTTTAAAGTGGTTGGCAGTAGCGGTGGCTCAAGCCTGTAATCCCAGCACTTTGGGAGGCTGGAAGACAGAGGATCACAGGAATCAGGAGATCGAGCCCATCCTGGCTAACCCGGTGAAACCATCTCTACTAAAAATACAAAAAATTAGCCAGGCGAGGTGGCGGTGCCTGTAGTCCCAGCTGCCGAGGAAGGCTGAGGCAGGGGAGAATGGTGTGAACCTGGGAGGCGGAGCTTGCAGTGAGCTGAGATCCGGCCACTGCACTCCAGCCTGGGCGACAGAGCGAGACTCCGTCTCAAAAAAAAGAAAAAAACAAAACACATTAACCTAGCATGACAGCACGTGCCTGTAGTGCTAGCTACTCAGGAGGCTGAAGAGAGAGGATCCTGGAGCCCAAGAGGTTGAGGCTGAAGTAAGCCGTGGTCACCCCACTGCACTCCAGCCTGGGTGACAGAGACCTTGTCTCTGTTTCATTACATGTTGAGATGATAACGTTTTCGATGCATTGGGATACATGAAAAGAATTATTAAAATTGATATCACCTGTTTCTTTTTACTTTTAAAAAATGTGGCCAGTAGAATATTGAAAATTATATTTCGTGTTATTTTTCTACTGGATTGTACTTCTCCAGTTTTCGGGTTTTTTTTTTTTTCTTTTTTTGGTCTGTTTGTTTTTGGGTTTTTTGGTTTTTTTTTTAAAGAAGGAGTCTCAATCCCGTTGCCCAGGCTGGATTGCAGTGGAGCAATCTCAGCTCATTGCAACCTCCACCTCCCGGGCTCAAGCAATTCTACTGCCTTAGCCCCCCGAAAAGCTGATACTACAGGTAGCCACTACACCTGGCTAATTTATGTATTTTTTAGTAGAGACAGGGTTTCATCACGTTGTCTAGGCTGGTCTCGAATTCCTGACCTCAAGTGATCTGCCCGCCTCGGCCTCCCAAAGTGCTGGGATTACAGGTGTGAGCCACAGCCCCCGGACTCTTCTGAGGTTTTTTTTGGCATGATGGAATTTGTTTATAAAAAAACCTTTCTAAGCTGAGTGCGGTGGTGTGTACCTGGAATCCCAGCTACTCGGGAAGCTGAAGTCGGAGGATTCTTTGAGCTCAGGAGTTGGAGACCAGCCAGGGCAACACAGCAAGACCCTGTCTCAAAAAAAGAAAAAAAAAAAAAAGAAACAAAAATAACCCAAGTAGATCCTTTCAGCTGTTTGTGGATTTGAGGGGTCAGACGTAGCAGCTAAGAGACCAGGGACTGTGATGATGGATGCTGGACCCAGGAGGGCAGTGGTGGGAATAAGAATAACAAGAACAGTCATAATTTACACTGACGTGGTGAAGACCATGTGCCTGGTACTGTTCTAAGCATTTTGCATAATCATTTCATCCTTCTCCCAAACACTAGAAGGGAGGCAGTATCCCTATCCCATTTGGCAGATAAAGAAACTAAGGCAGTGGCCGGGTGACTCACCCCTGTAATCCTAACACTTTGAGAGGCTGAGGCAGGAGGATCATTTGTGCCCAGGGATTCGAGGCTGCAGGGAGCAATGATTGCACCATCACACTTCAGCCTGGGCAACAGAGTGAGACCCCATCTCTCAAAGAAAAAGGAACTGAGGCAGAGAGTGGTGAGGTCACTTATCTGAGTCATTTGGCTGCAGAGTCTATACTGAGCGCAGAAGCCAAAGATCCCTGGCCCTACACTGGGCTCAAAGTGGTCAACTCCAGAGGAATGTGGTTGTGTGTGCCCATGGTCCTAGCTACTCAGGAGGCTGAGGCAGGATCACTTGAGCCAGGAGGTCAAGGCTGCCGTGAGTCCTGATTGTACCACTGAACTCCAGCCTGGGTGACAGAGTGAGACTCTGTCTCGAAAATAATACAGCTGGGCACAGTGGTTCATGCCTGTAATCCCAGCACTTTGAGAGGCTGAGGAGGGCAGATTCCCTGAGGTCAGGAGTTCGAGACTAGCCTGGCCAACAAGGCAAAACCTGTCTCTACTAAAAATACAAAAAATTAGCTGGGCGTGGTGGCATACGCCTGGAATCCCAGCTACTTGGGAGGCTGAGGCAGGAGAATCACTTGAATCCATGAGGTCAAGGTTGCAGTGGGCGAGATAAGCCCTGTACTCAGCCTGGGCAACAGAGTGAGACTCTGTCTCAAAAAAAAAAAAAAGGGAATTGGGGTTAGATGCAATCTTGAGGGTGGGGCCCTCGTGATGGAATTAATGCCCTGACAAAAAGAAGAAGATACATGAGACCTTTCTGTCTCTCCACGTACTTGCATCAAGAAAAAGGCATGTGAGGACTGGGCACAGTGGCTCATGCCTGTAATACAAGCACTTTGGGAGGCCAAGGTGGGAGGATCCCTTGCACTCAGGAGTTTGAGACCAGCCTGGCCAACATGGCAAAAAGATACAAAAATGAGCAGCGCATGGTGATATGTGGCTGTGGTCGCAGCTACTCAAGAGGCTGAGGTGGGAGGATCTGCTTGAGATCAGGATGTCTTTTCTTTTTTTTGACACAGAGTCTCCCTCTGTTGCCCAGGCTGGAGTGCAGTGGCACAATCTCAGCTCACTGCAAGCTCCGCCTCCCAGGTTCACACCATTCTCCTGCTTCAGCCTCCTGAGTAGCTGGGATTCCAGGCGTGTGCCTGCAGCCCAGCTAATTTTGTTTAGTAGGGCAGGTTTTTTACCGCTAACCAGTATCTCGAGCTCCTGACCTCAGAAAATCCCTCCTCAGCTGGGATTGGCTCTTCACTGTCTTAACTATGTCTCGAGACAGGGAGTCTCCTCTGGCTGGGATTCAATGAGCCTGAGACCTCCTGGCTGTGCTGCCTGTTCCTCCCTCCCTGAGTGCCATACACCACACCCGGAGTAATTTTTGTATTTTTAGTAGACATGGAGTTTCACCATGTTAGCCAGATGGTCTTGATCTCCTGACCTTGTGATCTGCCTGCCTCGGCCTCCCAAAGTGCTGGGATTACAGGCGTGAGCTAGCGAGCCCGACTGAGACCAGGATGTCAAGGCTGCAGTGAGCCGAGATCATGCCACTGCACTCCAGTACTGGCAACAGATTGAGACTGTGAGAAAAAATAAAAATAAAAGAAGAAAGAAAGGAAGGCATGTGAGAGGATATAAGAAGAGAAAACCAGCTGGGCGCAGTGGCTCATGCCTGTAATCCTAACGCTTTGGAGGCCAAGGCAGGCAGATCACTTGAGGTCAGGAGTTTGAGACCAGCCTGAGCAACATGGAGAAACCGCGTCTCTACCAAAAATACAAAAAATTATCCAGGCGTGGTGGTGGGCGCTTGTAATCCCAGTTACTCGGGAGGCCGAGGCAGGAGAATTGCTTGAACCTGGGAGGCAGAGGTTTGAACCTGGGAGGCAGAGGTTGTGGTGAGCCGAGATCACGCCATTGCACTCCAGTCTGGGCAAAAAGAGCAAAACTCTGTCTAAAAAAAAGAAAAAAGAAAAAGAAGAAGAAGAAGAAGAGAATTCCACGAAGAACCATGCTGGCACCCTGATCTGGGACTTTCTAGCCTCTAGAACTGTGAGAAACAAAGGTGTGTTGTTTCAGCCCCCAAGGCTATGGTATTTGTCAAAGCAGCCCAAGGGGACAAAGACAGTAAGGTTGTGATAACTACTCCCATGTGGGTAAAAAAAAAAAAAAAAAAAAGACAGGAAAGAGAAGGAGGCCAAGGGTGGAGATGGGGGAGAATTTTGAGAGTGGTAATCATTGTGCAAGGGTGATATCTGAAAGGGCGCACTTGGCTGGTTGCAGTGGCTCACACTTGTAATCCCAGCACTTTGGGAGGCCCAGGTGGGCGGATCACCTGACGTCAGGAGTACAAGACCATCCTGGTCAACATGGTGACATTCCGTCTCTACTAAAAGTACAAAATTAGCTGGGTGTGGTGGCTCACACCTGTAATCCCAGCTACTCCAGAGGCTGAGGCAGGAGAATCGCTTGAACCTGGGAGGCAGAGGTTGCAGTGAGCTGAGATTGTGCCATTGCACTCCAGCCTGGGCTATAGAGTGAGACTGTCTCAAAAAAATAAAATAAATCAATAAATTAATAAATTAAGGAAAGAGAAAGGGGTCAATTGTGATTGAAGGGGTCTGGGAGGAGACGTGAAAAAAGGAAAGTCGGAGGTGACTGACCCTTTTGTGCCTTCTTCTTGGATCACACCCTCATTCAAATATTTCTCTTACTTCCTCCAGAAAGCTGAGGACGGAGCCCTGGGGTTGGCCACTAGAGGCCACCCTCTCCATGGCTCACAGGGTCACTGCATTGTCATCATGCAGTTGGCTCTCACTGAGCCCCAACTGTTCCTCAAATACCACTCTAAGCATTTTACATGGATAAATTCAGCTCATTCCCATACATCTTTATGAGTCAGATGCATTTAAAATGTTTTCCTGGCTGGGCGAAGTGGCTCATGCCTGTAATCCCAGCACTTTGGGAGGCCGAGACAGGCGGATCACCTGAGTCAGGAGTTTGAGACCAGCCTGGCCAACATGGTGGAACTTTGTCTCTAGAAAAATACAAAAATTAGCTGGGCGTGGTGGTGTGCGCCCATAATCCCAGCTACTCAGGAGGCTGAGGCAGGAGAATCACTTGAACCTGAGAGGTGGTGGTTGCAGTGAGCCAAGATCGCACTACGGCACTCCAGTCTGGACAACAGAGCCAGATCCTGTCTCGACAAAACAAACACTGAAAAAAACTTCCCTGGCGCACTTTATTCATCCCTCCCTCCCGCGCCTGCCTACCCGTGGATTTTTTTCCCTGAGCATAATTCTCATGAAGATTCGTCTATGTTGTTGCGTGTATTCCAGCCCTATTTTGCACATGAGGAAACTGAGGCACAGCGGCGTGACTTGCCCCGAGGTCACACTAGTCGATTTGGTCCCAGCCCAGGCGGGTTCTGGGTCCGCAGCCCGCGCAGGTGCGCTCGGGTGGCGGGGCGGGCGCAGCAGGTGCGCAGTCTCACCTGGGCGCCTGCCAGGTCAGTCCTGGACCTAGGGGCGGGGCCAGGGGCGGGGGCTCCCCAGCTCTGCTGCCTGCGATAAGGGCCTGAAGGGACTGTCGCGCTCCTGGCAGTGTGATAAGGAGGGCGTGGGGAGGCCGCGGGGAGGCGTCGGGGTTTGAGGTCCCCGCCTGGCGACCCAGGATCGGGACAGGAAAGGCGGCTGGGGCGGGGAGAGGGCGGGAGAGGGCGGGGAGCGGGCGGGCCGTCTGGCTTGGTCACGCCCACCGTCATCCGGGGTCCTGGCCCGCTAAGATGGCGATGGCTACGGCAGCTGAAGTGGCGGCTGGTGCCGGGCCCCGGACCCTGAGGACGGGGGCCGAGTAGCGCCTTCCCAGGGCCCCGTGAACCGGCCGCGGGTCGCCCTTGGGGGGCAGCGACCACAGGCCCCCACCCGGGCCCTCGGTCCGCCCTCCCGGCGCGTCCATGAACTCAGTGTCGCCGGCCGCCGCGCAGTACCGGAGCAGCAGCCCGGAGGACGCGCGCCGCCGGCCCGAGGCCCGCAGGCCGCGGGGTCCCCGAGGCCCAGACCCCAACGGTCTGGGGCCCTCCGGAGCCAGCGGCCTCGCTCTTGGCTCTCCCGGGGCTGGCCAGAGTGAGCCGGACGAAGTGGACAAGTTCAAGGCCAAGTTCCTGACAGCCTGGAACAACGTCAAGTACGGTGAGGAAGGGGCCCGGAGATCGTGGAGGTGTCGGGGGCCTTTGAGGAAAACCAGATCCCGGTCCTGCCAGTTATCCCACCCTTGTTCCCGTCCTGAGTCACCTGTGGGTCCCCTCCCTGCCCTGCCCAGGGTGGACCTGTGGCAGGTCCAATAGACAGTGTTTTCAAGCTCCGCCCATTCCCCTGTGTGACCTTGGGCAAGATCCTTTCATTCTTGGCGCCTCCGTTTTTGCCCCTCTCTGTAAAATGGGTACAATAATCAGAACTGCCTTCCTTCATCCTGAATTGATGGTGGACACTCCTGTAACTGTCACTGGGGGCCCCACCTCCGACTTAGAGGGCTGTTGCACGGAGTCCCCAGAGCCACCCCGGAGATAGGAACTAGGATCGTGCCCATTTCACAGATGGGGGAATGGAAGCGCTGTTGCTGTCATGCAAGTGCTTCATCTCGCTGGGCGCTGCCCCTACGTCTCCCCAGGTTGGGCGGTTAAAAGCCGGACCAGCTTTAGCAAGATCTCCAGCATCCACCTCTGTGGCCGCCGCTACCGTTTCGAGGGCGAGGGTGAGCTGGTGGTTGGGACCTGGGTTGGGGGAGGCCTCTCCACGCCCGCCCGAGTGTCCCTGGTGGCAGCTGACAGACCCGCTCTTGTAGGTGACATACAGCGTTTCCAGCGGGACTTTGTGTCCCGCCTGTGGCTCACATACCGCCGGGACTTCCCACCCCTTCCTGGGGGCTGCCTGACCTCGGACTGTGGCTGGGGGTGCATGTTACGCAGTGGCCAGATGATGCTGGCACAGGGCCTGCTGCTACATTTCCTGCCCAGAGGTGAGCCATGGCAGGGAAGGGGTGCACTCGGAGTACACGATCAACCGCCATATCAGCAGTATTAGAATTACTTGCAAACTAAGAGTTCAAAGTCACGTTAGAATTGTGTGTCAAGTAAATTTTGGAGAGATGAGAGTTGTTTATAAGAGTTTCAGCCGAAACGGTGGCTCATGCCTGTAATCTTAGCACTTTGGGAGGCTGAGGCAGGTGGATCCCTTGAGGTCAGGAGTTCAAGACCAGCCTGGCCAATATGATGAAACCCAATCTCTACTAAAAATACAAACATTAGCCGGTTGTGGTGGCTCGCGCCTGTAATCCCAGGAGGCTGAGGTGGGAGAATCGCTTGAACCCAGGAGGCAGAGGTTGCAGCGAGCCGAGATCACGCCACTGCACTCCAGCCTGGGCAACAGAGGGAGACTCTGTGTTTAAAAAAAAAAAAAAAAAAAAAAGTTTCACCGGGCACGGTGGCTAACGCCTGTAATCCCAGCACTTTGGGAGGCTGAGGCAGGTGGATCATGAGGTCAGGAGTTCAAAACCAGCCTGGCCAAGATGGTGAAACCCCATCTCTACTAAAAACACAAAAATGAGCTGGGTGTGGTGGTGGGCACCTGTAATTTGGGAGGCTGAAGCAGAGAATTGCTTGAACCTGGGAGGTGGAGGTTGCAGTGAGCCAAGATCTGTGCTACTGTACTCCAGCCTGGGCAGCAGAGCGAGACTCCATCTCAAAAAAAAAAAAAAAAGTGTTTTGGCCGGGCACTGTGGTGCATGCTTGTAATCCCAGCTACCTGGGAGGCTGAGGTGGGAGGATTGCTTGTGCCCAGGTGTTCAAGCCTGCAGTGAACTATGATCCTGCCACTGCACTCCAACCTAGGTGACAGAATGAGACTCCAACAATAATAACAGGTCGAATGTGGTGGCTCATGCCTGTGAGCCCGGCACATTAGTAAGCTGAGGCAGGAGGATCGCTTGAGCACAGGCGTTTGACACAGCCTAGGCAACATGACAAGACTACTGTCTCTACAAAAAAATTTTAAAAATTGGCCAAGTGTGGTGGCATGTGCCTGTGATCCCAACTATTCAGGAGGCTGAGGCGGGAAAATCTGTTGAGCTCAGGATTTAGAGGCCGTAGTGAGCTGTGATCGTGCCACTGCACTCCAGTCTGGATGACAGTGAGATCCTGTCTTTATTTATTTATTTTATTTATTATTTTATTATTATTATTATTATTATTATTATTTTTGAGACTGAGTCTTCCTCCATCATCCTGGATGAAGTGCAGTGGAGAGATCTGGGCTCACTGCAACCTCTGCCTCCCAGGTTCAAGCAATTCTCCTGCCTCAGCCTCCTGAGTAGCTGGGATTACAGGTGCCTGCCACCATGCTTGGCTACCTTTTGTATTTTTTTTTTTTTATTAGAGAAGGGGTTTCACCATGTTGGCCAGGCTGGTCTTGAACTCCTGGCCTCAAGTGATCCGCCTGCCAAAGTGCTGGGATTACAGGCGTGAGCCACCGTGTCTGGCTGAGATCCTGTCTTTAAGTAACAAAAAGTAAATAAATAAATAAGGATAAGTATAAGTTTCAGGAATATGTAAATTCTGTTGAATTACGGGGTTCAGGAGCATTCGCATTGTGTGCGGTGCATGTGTAGATGGGACCTCTGCCCCCCACACACTAGCACTGTTTGACTGTGTGCTCCATTCCACCAGACTGGACATGGGCCGAGGGCACGGGCCTGGGCCCCCCTGAACTGTCAGGGTCAGCCTCTCCCAGCCGGTACCATGGGCCTGCCCGCTGGATGCCCCCACGCTGGGCCCAGGGTGCCCCTGAGCTGGAGCAGGAACGCCGGCACCGGCAGATTGTGTCCTGGTTCGCCGACCACCCCCGGGCCCCCTTTGGCCTACACCGGCTGGTGGAGCTTGGGCAGAGCTCAGGCAAGAAGGCAGGTGACTGGTATGGGCCATCGCTGGTGGCACACATCCTCAGGTGAGGGCCGCTGCAGGGATCACGGGAGTTGCTGGGTACCCGCAGGCACTCAGGCCTTCCCTCCTGCCCCCAGGAAAGCTGTGGAGAGCTGCTCTGAGGTCACCCGCCTGGTGGTGTACGTTTCTCAGGACTGCACAGGTAAGGGGCTGGAGCCAAGATCACGGGGGTCCCACCCTGAGCCAGACTCTGCCTCGCCCAATTCTTAGAGTTTGTCTTCCTCAGAGGCTGGAACAAGTTCTGGGGCAGAGGGACACTGGGGAAGGATGCAAGGCCCATGCAGTAGGAGATAGTCCCTCTTCTCCATCTCTCCCTCTGGAACAAGAAACTTTAAGGGCTTCTCCTCGAGTGATAGAATAGAGACATAAGGCCAGGTATGGTGGCACATACTGTAGTCCCAGATACTCAGGAGGCTGAGGTGGGAGGATTGCTTGAGCCCAGGAGTTCGAGGTTACAATGAGCTGTGATTATGCCATTGCACTCCAGCCTGGGCGACAGAGTAGGATCCTGTCATAAAAAAAAAAAAAAAAAAAGAGGCCAGGCACAGTGGCTCACAACTATAATCCCACCACTGTGGGATGCCAAGGTGGGTGGATCACCTGAGGTCAGGTCACTCTGTCACCCAGCCTTGAGTGCAGTGGCATGATCTCGGCTCACTGCAACCTCCGCCTCCCGGGTTCAAGCGATTCTCCTGCCTCAGCCTCCGAGTAGGTGGGACTACAGGCACACACCACCATACCAGGCTAATTTTTCTATTTTTAGTAGAGACGGGGTTTTACTATGTTGACAAGGCTGGTCTTGAACTCCTGACCTCAGGTGATCCGCCCACCTCGGCCTCCCAAAGTGCTGGGATTACAAGCTTGAGCCACTGTGCGGAGCCCCTGTAAAATTTTTTTTTTTTTGGAGACAGTGTCTCACTCTGTCACCCAGGCTGGAGTGTAATGGCACAATCTTGGCTCACTACAACCTCCGCCTCCTGGGTTCAAGTGATTCTTCTGCCTCAGCCTTCTGAGTAGCTGGGACTACAGGAGCATGCCACCATGCCCGGCTAATTTTTTTTTTTTTTTTTTTGTATTTTTAGTAAAGACAGGGTTTCACTATGTTAGCCAGAACGGTCTCGATCCCCTGACCTCGTGATCCGCCTGCCTCGGCCTCCCAAAGTGCTGGGATTACAAGCATGAGCCACCATGCCTGGCCACCCCTGTAAATTTTTTATGCAAGATTGTAGGTGTTTGGGACAAGATTCGATTTTCAGAGAACCACATCTCCAAAACGGGTCTAATCTACTTCTCTAGGAGCACGAAATGGGCTTATGTAGCTGCAAGGCAGGGGGCAGGAGAATGGGCCCAAGTAAGTGGGACTAGAGGAGGAGGGACACACCTGGATGTTTGGTTTGGGGGCCGAGTGCCCAGTGCTCCAGTTTCTGTATTGGCAAACCAAGGCATGGAGTCACTGAGGACCTGTCAGGCCTGGGGCCGGGGAGGAGCTTGAGAGAACAGTCTCTACCTCTTTCCACTGTATATACTTTTGGTCTACATCCCAGGGCCTCAGTTGCCCATTCTGTACAATGGGGATGTCCACACCTGCCTGGAGGTCCTGGGATTTTCTGGGGGCGTTTAGGGGGCACTAGAACGATGATTAGTGATGATAGTGTTGCCCACTGAGAAATTGCAAGGGTGAGGTTGAGTCCCTGGGGTTAGAGGGCCACGCTGGGGCCTGAAGGGTGGCAAGAAGGTGACCTGCTGCCGTCCCGTCCCTCCAGTGTACAAGGCGGATGTGGCACGCCTGGTGGCCAGGCCAGACCCCACAGCCGAGTGGAAGTCTGTGGTCATCCTGGTGCCCGTGCGACTGGGTGGCGAGACTCTCAACCCCGTGTATGTGCCCTGTGTGAAGGTAGGTTCAGCTGAATTCTAGGACGCCTCCACCTGGGAGCCCTCCAGACTTGTTTAGTTTAGGTTGGGGCTGCTGTTTATGCAGCCCTCATCCTTCTCTTTTTTTCTTTTTTCTTTTTTTTTTTTTTTTGAGACGGAGTTTTGCTCTTGTTGCCCAGGCTGGAGTGCAATAACGTGATCTCAGCTCACTGCAACCTCCGCCTCCTGGGTTCAAGCGATTCTCTTGCCTCAGCCTCCCAAGTAGTTAGGATTACAGGCAAAGCTGCAGCCCACCTAATTTTGTACTTTTAGTAGGGGCGGGTTTCCACCACCATTTTTAGTCAGGCTGATCTGACCTCAATCATCTGCCCTCCTCAGGCCTCCCAAAAGTGCTGGGACCCCAGGGCTTGCAACCTCATGCTGGAGTCTGGCTATGTGCTGCCAGGCTGGGATGCAGTGGCGATCTGGCTCACTGGCCTCCACCTCCCAGGTTCACGCCATTCTCACCTCAGCCTCGAGTAGCTGGGACTACAGAAGCCACCACCTGCAGCCGAGCTAGTTTTTTGTATTTTTTAGTAGGAGGCGGGGAGTTTCACTATGTTAGCCAGGATGGTCGATCTCTGACCTGGGATCCACCGCCTCGGCCTCCCAGTGCTGGGATTACAGGCAGAGCCTGGCGCCCGGCCCATCCTTCTTTTTAGAGACAGAGTCTCTTGCTCTTTCAGCCAGGCTGGAGTGTAGTGGCGCAATCTTGGCTCATTGCAACCTCCACCTCCCGAGTTCAAGCAATTCTCCTGCGCCCGTTACAGGCATAGCTGGGACTACAGGCACGTGCCACCATGCCTGGCTAACTTTTGTATTTTTAATAGAGATGGGGTTTCGCCATGTTGGCCAGGCTGGCCTCAAACTCCTGACCTCAGGTGATCCACTCGCCTCAGCCTCCCAAAGTGCTGGGATTATAGGCATGAGCCCCCGCACCCAGCCCATCCCTTCTTTTTTGATACTATGGAGCACCTGCTATGTGTGCTTCCCACTGTCCTGACTGCTGGGGGTTCAGAGGGGAACAAAACAGGCAGGAATTTGGAATGTGCCTGCTAGGAGCAGACATTCTGATGGGAGGATGCTCAGCAGTGGCTCTGTAACCAAAGTGGCATCACCACTTGGAATGAAGCCAGGCACAGTGACTCACACCTGTAATCCCAGCACTTTGGGAGGCCGAGGCAGGAGGATCGTTTTAAGACCAGCCTGGGCAAGATACTGAGACCCCCATCTCCACACAATTTTTTTTGAAAACAGAGTCTCGCTCTCTTGCCCATGCTAGAGTACAGTGGCACCATCTCGGCTCACTGCAACCTCCGCCTCCCAGGTTCAAGCAAATCTCCTGCCTCAGCCTCCCAAGTAGCTGGGATTAATGCCTGGCTAATTTTTATATTTGTAGCAGAGATGGGGTTTCCCCATGTTGGCCAGGCTGGTCTCGAACTCCCGACCTCAGGTGATCCACACACCTCGGTCTCCCAAAGCGTTGGGATTACAGGCATGAGCCACCACGCCCAGCCTCTACACAAATTTAAAAAAACAGTAACCTAGTGAAGGGCAGATGAGGGTAGCAGCAGAGCCTAGAAAAACCCCTCTGCAGCCACCAGGCAAATGAGGAGCCAGAGGAGAAGTGCTCCAGGCAAGAGGAACAACAAGACAGAGACCCTGAGACTGGAAAGTCCCCTGTGTATTTGCATCTGAATAAAAGCCAGTTTTCCCAGTGGCCCACGGAGCCAGGCACTATTTGTCCCCACCACCTTCTTGAGGTCATCTCCCGCCTTGACCTCATATCCTTCTCCCACACTCTGCTCCAGCCGCAGAGGCCTCCTCACCTGTTTCAGACACTCCTGCCTCAGGGCCTTTGCACTTGCTGCCCCTGCCGCTTGGAGTGCTCTTTCAGCAGCGATGCAGGTGGCTCCTTTTGTGTGTGGGTTTTTTTTTTTGAGACGGAGTCTCGCTCTGTCACTCAGACTGGAGCACAGTGGCACAATCTCGGCTCACTGCAAGCTCCACCTCCTGGGTTCACACCATTCTCCTGCCTCAGCCTCCCGAGTAGCTGGGACTACAGGCGCCTGCCACCACTCCTGGCTCATTTTTGTATTTTTAGTAGAGATGGGGGTTTCACTGTGTTAACCAGGATGGTCTTGATCTCCTGACCTTGTGATCCTCCCGCCTTGGCCTCCCAAAGTGCTGGGATTACAGGCGTGAGCCACCGCGCCCGGCTCCTTTTGTATTTTTTATTAGTTATTTAAATATTTGTTCATTTATTTTACTAACACCAACCATCAAAAGAAATGCTTCAGCTCTTTCCATCATCTCTCAGTAGGGCCTATCCTGACTCTCTTATTTATGATTGATTGATTCAGAGTCTCTGTTAGCCAGGCTGGAGTGCAGTGGTGCGGTCTCACCTTATTGCAGCCTTGACCTCCCCGGCTCAAGTGATCCTCTCACTTCAGCTCCTGAGTAGCTGGGACTACAGGCGCACGTACCACCACACTCAGCTCATTTTTTTTTTTTTTTTTTTTGTAGAGACAGGGTCACACCATGTTGCCCAGGCTGGTCTTGAACTCCTGGGCTCAAGTGATCCTCCTACTTCGGCCTCCCAAAGTACTGAGATTACAGACATGAACCACTGCTTGGCTCCTGTTTTAAAATATTTTTTGCATGGGAGGTTTTCCAGTGAGAACCAGAAAACCTATGAGACAAATTCTAAAAGAGTGATAATGTTTGACCTCCTTACTTAAAATCACAAGGCTCCCTTCCCTCTTTTATTCTTTTCCATATAGTTAATCACCTCTAACACATGAGATACATCATGTAATTGACTGGGCATCGAGGCCCATGCCTGTAATCCCAGCACTTTGGGAGGCCGAGGCAGGTGGATCACCTGAGGTCAGGAGTTCGAGACCAGTCTGGCCAACATGGTGAAACTTCGTCTCTACTAAAAATACAAAAATTAGCTGGGCATGGTGGCGGGTGCCTGTAATCCCAGCTATTCGGGAGGCTGAGGCAGGAGAACTGCTTGAACCCAGGAGGTGGAGGTTGCAGTGAGCCAAGATCGTGCTACTGCAATTCAGCCTGTAATCCCAGCACTTTGGGAGGCCGAGGCGGGCAGATCACCTGAGGTTAGGAGGAGTTCCAGACCAGCCTGGCTAACATGGTGAAACCCCGTTTTTATTAAAAATCAAAAAATTACCCGGGCGTGGTGGCAGGTGCCTATAATCCCAGCTACTTGAGAAGCTGAGGCAGGAGAACTTAGGAGGTGGAGGCTGCAGTGAGCTGATTGGGCCACTGCACTCCAGGGTGGGTAACAGAGTGAGACTCTGTCTCCAAAAAAAAAAAATCATGTAATCGTCTTCCTTGTTAGTCTGTCACACTAGGATGTCAGCTCCTGAGGGCAAGGGTTTTGTGGTCTTGATCACTGCTGCCCTCCAGAGGCTGGGTTCTCAACGGAGGAGGCGTTTGCTAAGCGTTTGTTGAGTGGCTGCCTGACAGCACCTGCCCACCCTCCTCCCTGCAGGAACTTCTGCGCTGCGAGCTGTGCCTGGGCATCATGGGCGGGAAACCGCGACACTCACTGTACTTCATTGGCTACCAAGGTAGGCCCACCCCCTCCTCACTCCCCCCACGCCCCACCGCACCCCCACTCACACCTGCACCCCCTGCAGATGACTTCCTGCTGTACCTGGACCCTCACTACTGCCAGCCCACTGTGGATGTCAGTCAGGCCGACTTCCCCCTGGAGGTGAGTGGGAGCCCCAGTGTGTGGTTGGGGCCGTGGCAGGTGGGCGGCAGGGGCCTCTGAGCCTCCCTCATCTGTCTGCCCCAGTCCTTCCACTGCACCTCGCCCCGCAAGATGGCCTTCGCCAAGATGGACCCAAGCTGTACTGTGGGCTTCTATGCTGGAGACAGGAAGGAGTTTGAGACACTCTGCTCAGAGCTGACCAGGGTGAGCAAGAGGAAAGCTGGAGTAGGGTGAGGGGGGTGGTCGGGCAGGGCTGGGGGTGAAAGAGAAACAGAGGCCTCGAGTCCAGCAGAGCTGGGGTGCTGCTTCCAGGCTGGGGGTCCACCCCTGAAAAGGTGGGAACGCCAAAGCCAACTGTTAGGTCAAGGCCGTCCTGCGAGTTGAGGGCGTCACCCCTTGGAGGCAGCTGTATCCAGGGGCTCAAGTGGTAGGAAACCTCTGTCTCTTGGCCCTGCTGTCCGACCAGGGCTCTACCCTTATGGGGGCAAGAGATGGCCACCAGCTTTACCCTTATGGGGGCAAGAGATGGCCACCAGCCCTTCTGGGCACCCACCCTCTAGTCATTGGAAGGGGAACGTGGGTTTTGCAGCAAAAATCCCATGACTGTCAGTCTTTGGCCGAGCTGGGTCACATGCTCATGGCTGAGCCAATCACTGTGGCCAGGGGATGGAGGGTGCTGATTGGCTGCCCTGTCTTGGAGAGGCGGTCCTGAGAAGCACCTGCTAAATAAACCTGGGCTAAGGAACATGGCTTGGCACTGTTTGTGGCTGAGCCTGTCTCCCTCCTCCCGCCAGGTCCTCAGCTCCTCCTCAGCCACGGAGCGGTACCCCATGTTCACCCTGGCCGAGGGCCATGCTCAGGACCACAGCCTGGACGACCTCTGCTCCCAGCTCTCCCAGCCTACACTCCGGCTCCCTCGCACAGGGCGGCTCCTCAGGGCCAAACGCCCCAGCTCTGAGGACTTTGTGTTTTTATAAAGGGAGGGGATGAGGGAAAAGATGCAACACTATTTATTTTTTTATTTATGTCATGTCGAGTGTGGGATCTTGAGCTCTGGCAGTGAGAACTTCCTGTTCTCAGCCCCTCAAGCCCAGCTGCAACCAGTCTGGGGCCATTCAGCCAGGGACAGAGCCCATGCACCTGTCTCCCACCAGCGGGGCCCTCCTGGCAGGGTAGGGAGGGAGGACCCCGGGCACCCCCCTCAGGGCCTGACTCACGTACTGTAGTTTGCACTGGACGCCTGGGCCCTCCCTGTCCCAAAGCCCCCTTGGGGGAACTGTGGCTGCTGGGGGCCAATAAAGTTGTGTGACTTGATCGTGGCTGTGGCTGGGCGCAGCGTTCTAAGGGGATGTGAGGTCTGGGAGGTGTCTCGAGATGAGAGTTCCAAGTCACGGGAAGTTTAAGTCAGCCTCAGTTTCCACATCCATAAAATGGGACGACTTCCTTACCCGCAGCTACACGTGTTTAATTTTTTTTTTTTTTTTTTAAGAGACAGGGTCTTGCTTTGTCGCCCAGGCTGGAGTGCAGTGGTGCAATCATAGTTCACTGCAGCCTCAAATTCTTGGCCTTAAGTGATCCTCCTTCCCCAGCCTCCTGAATAGCTGGGACTACAGGCATGTGCCACCACATTTTGTAGAGATGGAGTCTCACTGTGTTGCCCAGGCTGGTCTCCAGTTTCTGGGCTCAAGTAATCCTTTCACCTCAGCCTCCCAAAGTGCTGGGATTACAGGTGTTCCTGGCCACAGATGAGAGGTTCTCTGCAGCAGATGGTACTTGTGGGTGCGAGACCTGTCCAGGGCTTGATTTGAGGGGAGGAGCCTGAGGCCCCTGCCTGCTCCCAGTGCTCAGGAGCTGTTCTTGGGCCCCTGTTTCCTCCGCTGCCGGCCCAGCTGGCGGAAGTACAGCCGTTTGGGGTTGAGGCCAAAGGCCTGCAGTCTCTGGCGGCTGAACTCGCGTCCACCAAGCATCACAGTGGGGCCCAGCAGCCGTGCCTTCTTGGCCCTCCTTCGCCTCTGGGGGGCTGGCTTCTTGTGGGGTGATACAGGGGCCTCTTCTTCCTGTGCTGGGGGGCTCTCCGGCCGGGGCCGCTTCCCGCCAGCCCCATCAAGCCCTGGCAGCTGCCTCTGTGGGCCGGCTCCGTCTCTCTGTGGCTTCCCTGTGGCTTCCGCGGGCATCTCTGCCCTGAGGGAGAAAAGTCAGGGCTCAGCCCAGGCCTGTCAAGATCAGGCCCGTTCCTGAGGACGCATGCCCCATTTTACAGGCAAGGAACAGAGGGGCATAGGGAAGCGGCCGCGCAGCGACCGAGGGCCTGCCTGGGATTCAGACCTGGGTCTCAGGCCAAAGCCAGGGCTTCTCAACGGAACCCAAAGGCTAGATTGTGAGGCTGAGGATTCTGGTATTTGTGCCTGGGCCTGCCCTAACCTAGTCACATCAATTAACTCATTTTAGCTTTTTTTTCCTTAGAGACAGGGTCTTGCTCTGTGGCCCAGGCTGGGGTGCAGTGGCGTCACCGTAGCTCACTGCAGCCGAAAACTCCTGGGTTCCAGCAGCCTTCTGCTTGAGTCTCCCAAAGTGCTGGGCTTATAGACGGGAGCACAACCTGGCCTCATTTTAGCTTTCAAGAAACTGTGCTCCTATCAGCCCTGCCTTCTAGACTGGGTGAAAGCAGTCCTAATAACAGCTAAGACCTATGGGGCATTTACCACATCTTAAAAATTTTACGAGAATTAACTCATTTCATCCTCGGCAACCTGATAAGGCAGAACCGTCTCTATCTCCATCTTATGAGAAAGAGGCCCAGAGAGGGGTAGCGACTTGCCCAAGGTCACACAATGATGGTGCCCATGAAGGATTCGAACCCAGGTCTCAGAGCGGGGGGCGCTGCATTCCCAAAGTCATGCAACAAGAGGCTGACAGAGCCAAGACTCAAGCCTGGGCCTGGCGGGCTCCCCACCCACGCTTCCCCAGCCAGCACTGCTTACTCTTCTCGGCAGAGTGACTTGAAGACCTGCTGCTTTTTCCATGAGTTCTGGGCCTTCTGGCTGTATGCCCGCTTGTCCCGCAGCTCCTCCTGCTCTGACCTGCAGTCAGATGCCCCTGTGTTAGGTGCTCTGGGAAGTACGCGGGGCTGCCCGCGCTGCCTTCAGCGCGCCTGGCTCTGCCCCGCCCCCTGCGCACCTGGCCCCGCCCCGCCCCATCACCTGTACATGCAGGTCTTCTTCAGGGAGCACCACCGGTTCAGCTCCTTATCGTCAGCAGCAAGGATCTGCGTGGGAAGGGAGAGTGGGGACCTGCTGTGATATTCCCCAGGCGGGGTCTTCCCTGAGCCTAAGTCACGTCATTAGTCAAACCGGTAATGCTGCTACCACCCAGCAGGGCTGCCATGATGGCCAGAGACAGCTGATCTCTACAGAGGCCAATGTTTTTTGTAGAGGTCAGCAGATGGGGTAACTGAGGCTCAGAGAACGGATCCTTGCCCTAGGCCACGTGGCTGGGAAGTTGGCTGAATTGATTCCAGTTTGAGCCCCAGGGCCTTTGAGCCGTCACCCATACCCAGCCATGGCCTCAGAACGGGCAGGGGTCACTGCCAACCCCCAGGCTTCCTAGTTACATATGAGGCTGTCATTCCCAGCCTCCAGGCCTGTTTCCAAACCTACCGGAAGGGCATCAGAAACAGGAAGTGAGTGAATGCCGATGTTATAAGCTCAGTACACATCAGCTATTTTTACTGACCATGAAAACAGTCACACACCTTCAGCTGTCATCAGTCAGGGATAGTAGGTGCCTGCAGCCTGGCAGTGCCACACACTTTGGTCTCATTTCTGTTCCTTCCATAGTCACCAAAGTTGGGGTGTTATTAATTACTGTCTCATTTTACAGATGGGGAGTTGAGGCACAGATGGGGGAATCACTTGTCCAAAGACACAGCTGGTGAGTAGCCAAGCCAGGGCTCGAACCCACCTGGGCCCTCTGGTTCCAGAGGACACCAAGTCTTTTGTTGAGACAGGGTCTCACTGTGTCGCCCAGGCTGGAGTGCAGTGGCAGACTCACAGCTCACAGCAGCCTCAACCTCCCGGACTCAAGCAACCTTCCTGCCTCAGCCTCCCAAGTAGCTAGGACTAGATCTCCCTATGTTGCCCAGGTTAGTCTCAGAACTACTGGGCTCAAGTGATCCTCCCGCCTCAGCCTCCCAGAGTACTGGGATTACAGGTGTGAGTGAGTGTGCCCAGCCCTGCTACCAAGTCTTACCAGCCAGACTGCTGCTGATACATACTGACAGGAATAAAAGTAATATTGGCTGGGCCTGGTGGCTCACACCTGTAATCCCAGCACTTTGGGAGGCTGAGGCAGGTAGATCACATGTGGCCAGGAATTCGGGATCAGCCTGGCCAATATGGTAAAACTCGTCTGTACTAAAAATACAAAACTTAATTGGGCATGATGGCACATGCCTGTAGTTCCAGCTAGTTGGGGAGGCTGAGGCAGGAGAATCATTTGAACCTGGGAGGCGGAGTTTGCAGTGAGCTGAGTTTGCACCACTGCATGCCAGCCTGGGCAACAGAGCAAGACACTGTCTCAATCAACCAATCAATCAAAAAATAAACAAAAATAAAAAGTCATATTGGCTGGGTGTGGTGGCTGACATGCAGAATCCCATCACTTTGGGAGGCCAAAGCAGGAAGCTTGTTTAAGCCCAGGGAGTTCGAGACCAGCCTGCACAACATGGTAAAACATCATCTATACAAAAAATAGTTTTGTTTTTTTTTTTTTTTTTGAGAGGGAGTCTCGCTCTGTTGCCCAGGCTGGAGTGCTGTGGCCGGATCTCAGCTCACTGCAAGCTCCGCCTCCCGGGTTCCCGCCATTCTCCTGTCTCAGCCTCCCGAGTAGCTGGGACTACAGGCGCCCGCCACCTCGCCCGGCTAGTTTTTTGTATTTTTTAGTAGAGACGGGGTTTCACCGTGTTAGCCAGGGTGGTCTCGATCTCCTGACCTCGTGATCCGCCCATCTCGGCCTCCCAAAGTGCTGGGATTACAGGCTTGAGCCACCGCGCCCAGCCTCAAAAAATAGTTTTAATTAAAAAAAAAAATTAATTGGGCATGGTGGCACATGCCTGTAGTCCCAGCTACTTGGGGGGCTGATGTAGGAGGATCACTTGAGCCCAGGAGGTTGGCACCACTGCACTCCAGCCTGGGTGACAGAGCGAGACTATGTCTCAAAAAAAAGAAGTAATATTTATGGGGCGTACCACGTGCAAGGCACTGTTTTAAGCCCCCACCTTGTAGAAGGTAGTAATGTTACCTATGAGGCAAGGTAATGTTATTAGTACTGTCATTAGGACTATTAGCATTTCTTTTCTTTTTTTGAGACAGAGTTTTGCTCTGTCACCCAGGCTGGAGTGCAGTGGTGCAATTTCGGCTCATTGCAACCTCTGCCTCCTGAGTTCAAACGATTCTCCTGCCTCAGCCTCCCAAGTAGCTGGGACTACAGGCACCAGCCACCACACCTGGCTCATTTTTTTGTATTTTTAGTAGAGACGGAGTTTCACCATGTTGGCCAGGCTGATCTCGAACTCCTAACCTCAGGTGATTCACCTGTCCTGGCCTCCCAAAGTGCTGCGGCCTCCCAAAGACGTGAGCCACCGCACCCAGCCAAATATTATCATTTTCTAGATGAAGAAAGAGACTGCCATGTTGTGGCATTTCTGAGCAACAGAGACTGGGTCAGGGCCAGCTCTCTACCCCTCCACATACCAGGTGCCCTCTGCAGTGTCTCTGCCCGCCCGGGGCCCCTACCTCCTCAGTGCTGAGGCCGAAGTCGCAGGGCACCACGGTGCGGTACTTGAAGCGACAGGGCAGGTCGTCGATGATGTCCTCATAGTCCAGCCGGTAATACTCATCCAGGTACTCCTCAAATGTCTTGTCCCCTGCTCGAGACAGAGCCAGGCTGCCGGGCTGTGCCAGGCCCCGTGGAGCCCCCTGCCCACCCACGGCCTGCCCACCTGGGCCTCACCAGGTTCAAACACTGGCTTCTCCTGCCCCACGGCCGCGGCGAAGGGCGACTTGCGCTTCTTCTTGCCCGTCGAGGGGGCTTCACGCTTTTTCCGCGGCTGGCTGGGGTCGTAGTCAGCATCCATCTGCCAGGAGGCACAGGTCAGATCCCACCAGCCCTCCGTCAGGGCCCCTGGGACTCCCTCAACCCGTGACACCTACGTTGAAGTTGGGGTCCTCACAGTGCAGCTCCTGCTGGCTCCAGTCTCCCTCCTGCTCAGGCCCGTCCCACGTGTCCCAGTTCCAGTCATCTGGATGCAGAGAGAACAGACAGGTGGGGCCAGCGTGGGACCTTGGGCTTCAGGCCCAGTCCCCAGTCCCCAGTCCCCAGTCCGGTGCCTCAGCTGATCTCACCTTCAAGCCCTTCCTCTTCCTCAAATTGCGGCTTCTCCTCCTCCACGGCCCCGTAGTACTCGTCCCCAAAGCACTTCTGCAGGGTCAGGGCTGGGGGTTACCAGGGCCCACTCGAGACGGAGGAGCTGAGCCCCCACGATGCCAATGAGCCCCTCCATGGCAGCTTTATTCCTCCTGCAGCTCGTGGGACTCCCCAGAGCCCTCCCAGGACCTAGCTCCTGAGGTAGGGGAACCCTGCATGTCCAGGACCCTCCGCCAACTGCCCTGCTCTCTACCCTGTGATGTACTAGCTGCCATTCACTCCCACACATCCACAGTTAGCCTTTCTTTTTTTTTTTTTTTTTTTTTTTGAGGCGGAGTCTCCCTCTGTCACCCAGGCTGGAGTGCAGTGGCCGGATCTCAGCTCACTGCAAGCTCCGCCTCCCAGGTTTACGCCATTCTCCTGCCTCAGCCTCCCGAGTAGCTGGGACTACAGGCGCCCGCCACCTCGCCCGGCTAGATTTTTGTATTTTTTTTAGTAGAGACAGGGTTTCACCGTGTTAGCCAGGATGGTCTTGATCTCCTGACCTTGTGATCCGCCCATCTCGGCCTCCCAAAGTGCTGGGATTACAGGCTTGAGCCACCGCGCCCGGCCCACAGTTAGCCTTTCTACAGGCCTTTGCCCCTGCAGTGCCCAACACCTGGTGTACTACTCAGGTCCCGGGCCTTTTTTTTTTTTTTGAGACAGAATTTCGCTCTTGTTGCCCAGGCTGGAGTGCAATGGCACTATCTCGGCTCACCGCCAACTCCTGCCTCTTGGTTTCAAACGATTCTCCTGCCTCAGCCTCCGGAATAGCTGGGATTACAGGCATGTGCCACCACACCCGGCTAAGGTCTTTTTTTTTTTTTGAGACGGCGTCTCACCCAGTAGCCCAGGCTGGAGTACAATGGTGCGATCTTGGCTCACTACAACCTCAACCTCCCAGGTTCAAGCAATTCTCTGCCTCAGGCTCCTGAGTAGCTAGGATTAAAGGCGCCTGCCACCACACCCCGGCTAATTTTTTATCTTATAGAGATGGGGATTCTCCATGTTGGCCAGGATGGTCTCTGTCTCCTGACCTTGTGATCCGCCTGCCTTAGCCTCCCAAAGTGCTGGGATTACAGGCATGAGCCACTGTGCCCAGTGAGAGCCACATTTGTGTGAGCTCAGCGTCATGGTGGGCCGGGATGAGGGCCGCACCTGCATGAGCTGGTCGTGCTGGGCAGGGTCGAAGTCGTCTTCAAGGTCCCCCTCCTCGAGGCCCAGCGTGTCATTGCCTGTGACTTTCCGCAGCTTCTCCAGCTTGGCTAGAATCTCCTTCCTCTTCAGGTTCTTCAGCTGCTTGAGCTCTTCCTGCTTCTTTGCTTTCTCCTGCAGGCCCAGGCAGAGGGAGGGAGGGCATGGGCTTTCCTGCAGGGCTGGGGGGTCCTCCCCAGCTGGCCGCCCCCACACTCACCCTCTTCTTTCGCTCCCGAGTCTCCTCCCTCTTCTCCTTCCTGCGCTCATCCTTACGGCGCACGGAGGACGCGATGCTGCGTGGGTAGGTCTTGACCTAGGGACAAGCAGAAAAGCCCAGAAGGGCCTCAGCAATGGTGTGGAGTTCCCTGGGCCTGGACCCCGGGGGCCGAGTCCTCCCCAGCCCCAGCCACACACCGATGTGGAGTCCGGCTCCTCGAAACGGAAATTGTACTTCTGTTCGAAGTCCTCCTGTTTCTTCAGAAACAGCTCCCCCTCGTCTGAGGAGTCGTCCACAGCCAGCTGGACTGGGGGGCCGGGGACCCTGAGGAACAAGATGTGGTGACGCCAGGGGGCCAGCCAAGCGAGGTCGAGCCCCCCTTTCCTGCACGCCTGGGTGCAAAGCGTACGAACTCATTTAATCCTCGCAAGAACCCTACAAGGTGCACGCTGCTATTGTCCTCATTTTACAGATGGGGAAACTGAGGCATGGAAGTCTCAAAGCAGAACCAGGATTTGTGGCAGTGCCACCTGGCTCCAGAGCCTACACTCTGTGGCTCTGCCTTGCAGAAGACTAACTCTGCCACCCTCTGTGAAAAAAAATACACACACGGTGCCCTCTGCCTCCTGGCCAGTGCCGCCTGGGAATACGTCAGGAAGCGCACCCAAAATCTAGGCCCTGGGGAGAGGCAGTGGCTCACCCCTCCTCTTCCTCCTCCTTTTCCTCATCTTCCTCCTCCTCGTAGCGTTTGTTGAGGATGTAATCCCGCAGAAACCGCTCCCCTTCATCCAACTCAGGGTCGTTCCAGTATTCCTTGAGATGGGTCTGGGGGTGACAGGAGACAGGACTCTGGTCAATGAGGTACAGGGAAGGAGGGCAGGCATGGTCCCTCACAGCCAGCCTCTGGAGTAGGTGACATTAGCCCCATTTTGCTTTTTTATTTTTTTTATTTCAAGACAGGGTCTTGCTCTGCCATCCAGGTGAGAGTACAGTGGTGTGATCATAGCTCACTGCAGACTCAACCTCCCGGGCTCACAAGATCCTCCCACCTTAGCCTCCCAAGTGTCTGAGACTACAGGCGCGTGCCACCATGCCTGGCTAATTTTTTCATTTTTTAATAGAGTGGTTTTGCTGTTGTTGCCTAGGCTGATCTCAAACTCCTGGCCTCAAGCAATCCTTCTGCTTTGACTTCCCAAAGCACTGGGATTACAGGTGTGAATCACAGCGCCCAGCCTGTCCCCATTTAAAGAGATGTAGGAGCTGAGGCCCAGAGATGTGCACATCCCATCTTTAGAGGGTTCCTTTCTGTACACAGGTTGGATGGATGCAGAGCACACGGTCTGCTCCATCAGCGACCACGCGTGAGAACTCACCAGTTCCTTCAGGGACTCTGGGTTCCGAATCTCTTTCTGTCCCTTCAGCCACTCGATGTAGTCGGCCTCCTCCTGGGCCTGGGGGAAAGCTAGCACTGAGCATCTGCAGATGCCCAACCACCTGCCGCCCTGTCCCCAGCAGTCCAGTGAGGCCCCGGTACCCACCTTCTCCTGCCTGGTTTTGGCACGTTTCTGCAGCAAACTGGAGCCGCCCTCCCCAGCGCTGTCCTCATCTTCACTGTCCTCCACAAATGCCCGGAAGCTGCCCACGAGAGAAAACAAGCCTCAGGACAGGCAGGCTGGCCCCTGTCTGCTGCCCCAACATTTATTTTGTAGAGCCGTGGTCTCACTATGTTGCCCAGGCTGGTCTTGAACTCCTGGGCTAAAGTGATCCTCCCTCCTCTGCCTCCTAAAGCCCTGGGATTACAGGCGAGAGCCACCTCACCCGGCCGGCTGCCCCAAAATTAATCCCATGTACTAAGCCCTGAGCTCTCCTTTCAACAAGCTCAGAGCAGTGCTGTGGTGTTATTAACCCCGTTTAACTGATGAGGAAACTGAGGTACATAGAAAGTGACAGAGCTCAATTTGAACCCATGCCTATCCAACCCCTGAGCCTCAACTTTCCTCCATTGGGCCATCCCCACCCACCCAGCCTCACCTTTCCTTGAGCTGTTTCTGTTCCTCCACATAACTTTGCGATGATGTCTCCTGCAGAGAGGGCCATAGGTCTCAGGCCAGCCCCGGGTCCCTCAGCCCCCCACACCAGCCTCCACCCCACCCACCTGGAGTCTATGATTGGAAGTCTCCCCGTCTGAGTTCTCCTCATCGACATATTTGCTGTAAAGGAAAAGTGGGGTCTTCAGAATGTATCTTCCAGGGCCCACCTGTCCCCGTGCCCATGTGGAGCGGCTATTCCAAGCAATGGCTGGCGGGGGTCATCGGAGGGCTATGGAATCACTGAGGCCCCTGCTCTCAGGGGTACCTGCGATTCTGGTGAGTTTCCAGCCTTTTTTTTTTTTTTTTTTAATCTTTTCTTTTCCAATCATGGGTGACAGCATTTCTTTTTTGGAGCCAGAGTCTTGCTCTATCCCTCAGGCTGGAGTACAGTGGGATGATCTCGGTTCACTGCAACCTCCACCTCCCAGATTCAAGCGATTCTCCTGCCTCAGCCTCCCCAAGTAGTTGGGACTACAGGCGCCCGCCACCACATCTGGCTAATTTTTATATTTTTAGTAGAGACAGGCTTTTGCCATGTTGGCCAGGCTGGTCTCAAACTCCTGACCTCAGGTGATCTGCCCGCCTCAGCCTCCCAAGGTGCTGGTATTACAGGCATAAGCCACCATGCCCGGCCTTTTTTCTTTTTGAGACAGGGTCTTATTCTGTTGCCCAGGCTGGAGTGTAGTGGCCTGATCATAGCTCACTGCAGCCTCCATCTCCTGGGCTCAATCCTCCCGCCTCAGCCTCCTGAGTAGCTGGGACTCCAGGTACACATCATCACGCCCAGCTAATTTTTAATTTTTTTGTAGAGGCGGGGTATGTTGCCCAGGCTGATCTCAAACTTCTGTCCTCAAGCGATCCTATTGCCTCAGCCTACCAGAGTGCTGGGATTATGGGCATGAACCACCACGCCCAGCCCAAGTTGCCAGCTTTTTTCCTCCCTGCCCCTAAGACCCCCATAGACCTGACAGGACTGGGAACCAGCGGGTGGGGATGTAGGCCTTCTCCATACCCTGCCTTCTCCAAGATAACCTTCCTCTCGTAGTCCTTCAGGTACATGGGCCGCACTTTCTTCTGCTTCTCCGAGGCTGCTGGCTCCTCCTCGCTGTCCGACGACGATGCTGTTAACCCACCAAAAGACACCTGCCATCAACACAACCCCCTTCTTTCCCCTGGCAGAGAATCCCACAGGGCAGGGCCAGGATTAGACAAAGGATTCAAATCCCGAATTCACCAATTCCTGGCTAAGAGTATTGTGCTTCTCACCATCTGGTGGGGTTGGGGTCATTCAGTCTGCAATTCCTGCTTTGATTCTGCCCACATCGGCCTCCCAAAGTGCTGGGATTACAGGCGTAAGCCACCGCACCCAGCCATTATTATTATTTTTTGAGACAGAGTCTCGCTCTGTTGCCCAGTGCATGACGTGATGTCGGCTCACTGCAACCTCTGCCTCCCAGGTTCAAGCGATTCCCCTGCCTCAGCCTCCTGAGTAGCTGGGATTACAGGTGTGCACCACCACGCCCAGCTACTTTTTGTATTTTTAGTAGAGATGGGGTTTTACCATGTTGGCCAGGCTGGTCTCGAATTCCTGACCTCAAGTGATCCTCCTGCCTCAACCTCCCAAAGTGCTAGGATTACAGGCATGAGCCACCATGCCCACCCTGATTAATTATTATAATTAATTTTTTTTGAGAGTTGGGGTCTCACTCTTGCTCAAGCTGGAGTGCAGTGTCAATATCCTAGCCCACTGCTCACTGCAGCCTCAAACTCATGGGCTTAAGCAATCCTCCCACTTCAGCCTCCCGAACACCTGGGACGATAGGCACACACCAGCATGCTCAGCTGAGTTCTGAATCTTTTGTAGAGATGGGGTCTTGCCGCCAGGTGCAGTGGCTCATGCCTGTAATCCTAGCACTTTGGGAGGCCAAGGCGGGTGGATTACCTGAGGTCAGGAGTTCAAGACCAGCCTGGCTAACATGGTGAAACCCTATTTCTACTAAAAATACAAAAAAGTAGCTGGGCATGGTGGCATGCACCCATAATCCCAGCTACTCAGGAGGCTGAGGCAAGAGAATCGCTTGAACCCTGGAGGCAGAAGTTGCAGTGAGCCCAGATCGTGCCATTGCACTCCAGCTTGGGCAACAAGAGCAAAACTCTGTCTCAAAAAAAAAAAAAAAAGCTGGGCACAGTGGCTCACGCTTGTAATCACAGCACTTGTAATCACACGCTTGTTATCACTCCCACTTTGAGGTGGGCGGATCACCTAAGGTCGGGAGTTCGAGATCAGCCTGGCCAACATGGAGAAACCCTGTCTCTACTAAAAACACAAAATTAGCTGGGCGTGGTGGCACATGCCTGTAATCCTAGCTACTCAGGAGGCTGAGGCAGGAGAATTGCTTGAACCTGGGAGGCGGAGGTTGCAGTGAGCTGAGATTGCGCCTTTGCAGCCCAGCCTGGGCAACAAGAGTGAAACTCCATTTCAAAAAAATAAAAAAAGAGATGGGGTCTCGCTATGTCACCCAAACTGGTCTCAAATTCCTGGCCTCAACTGACCCTCCCACCTCAGCCTCCCAAAGTGCCGGGATTAGATGCTTGAACCACCTGCCCAGCCTGGTGGAGTTGAAATCATTCAGTCAGCAATTCCCAAATTGAATAGTGCCAAGGACACAGTCATTAACCCCACCACCAGGTAATAACCTAGGCTCTGCTAAGGACTTGTGACTTGTGAAGCAATTCATTCAACAGTCAAAACAGATGAATTGTGTAAACTGGGTAAGTCCCAATCTATCCTTAAAACAGCCCTGAGGGGCGATGCTACCGTTAGATACACTTTACAGACAGGAAAGGAGGCTCAGAGAAGTCAAGTCACTTCTCTGAATCCATTCAGGAAAGGACCCCGGATTCTGTTCCTGAGGAAGGAGAGGCTTAGACAGGAGTGGCCCCGGACCTGTTCTGTTATAGAAGGTGGCATCTTTCTGATAAATGCGGGGGTCCTTCTTCTTCAACAAGGAGAGCGTTTTGTAAAAGTCCCGCTCCTGCTGGGGGTCAAATTCCTAGGACGGGAAAAGGGTTGGGGATAGGTTTCAGAAGGGGGGTAATAAGAGCCCTGGCACCAGCAAGTGAGCTCAGCAGTAGGGATTAGGATGGAGGGAGCGGGGATCTGGCTGGGGAAGAGAGGCAAGCGGTCAAACAGCAGGAGAGAGAGGGGCCCTCTTGGGGTGGGCAGGGGCAGGCTACAGGTAGATACAGGATATGGGTAGAGGAAGGTGAGGGGCAAGGAGAAGGTAATTCCTGGGGAAGACAAGGACTTGACAAGGGGCAGGTGGGCCGAGGGCACAAGGGAGACAGTGGGGAGGGGCTGGGCCAGGCCGTACAGTGGGGCCAAGATCAGGGCTGATGTGAGAAGTTGGGCGCCCCACGTGGCGCAAGGAGTACACTAAAAAATGGCTAGACTCGAGGATGAAAGGGGAAAGGGGGGTTCCTAGGGGACAGAGTCGCCCCACACATCAGAGTGGGCAGGTGGATGTTAGCAGGGGGGAGAAAATAAGGGGGATTTGGCTCTCCTAGGGAGAGGGAGGGCGCTGTCTGTCCCTCATGGGATGGGGAACGGGGGATGGACGGAAGCTCCCGCAGGGCGCTCTGGGGTCGGGGTTGCCTCCCCGTCTACATCGGGGTCGGAGTGCAGTGGGGGGCTTGGACGCCTCCGCACGTCCAGGACGGGGCGCGGACGCGCACCACGCGCTCGTCGCTGGAGTCCGACTCAGAGCTGGAGTCGCTGCCGCTGTCCCGGTCCCCGTAGCGATCCTTCACTGCGGGACACAGACGGGATGCCCCCCAGGTCAGCCGGCTGGACCAGCTCGACTCCCCACTTCCCAACCGCCCATCGCAAGCAGGCTCCCGCGCGCATGCGCCCGGGACTCACGCCGCTGCAGTTCTTCGCGCTCCCGGTAGCGGTTGTACCGCGCTGCAAACGCCGTGTTCACCCGCAGCTGCGACGACCCGCGCGGTTCCGGCATGGCGGCTCTGTGGCCCATTGCGCACGCGCATTGAGGACGCCCTGGGCGGGGCGGGGCCGCCCTCGGTCCCGCCCGCATCCAATTTCAAAAGAGGCGGACCGCACCTAACCCCGCCCCTGGCTTTTCCGGGATCCCCTTCGCCTCATGACCGCAGTCACCGCCCACCGCTACGCCCCTGCGGGGAAGGCCGCGGCCACCGCCCACCCGCCCCACCCCCGGTGCTCCGGGCACCCAGCTGACATCTGGGGGCCCTTTCTCCACTCGCGGTTTCCTGCTTCCCTTCCGTTCCGACAGCGAAAACCGCTGCCCCACCCAGCTCACTCACCCTGGCGCCCTGGGAATTACTATTCTCACCCCTCACCCACCGCATCCACGATCCCCGACCCCCGTCCTCATCCCCATCAACATCCGGGATGTGTAACTCTCCATCCCAGACTCAAAAATCTGAAGCCACCCGCGCTGTGATCATGCACAAGTCTTAATTTAATGGGTAAAAACATTAAATTATTACAACATTTTTTTCCAATAAAGCATAATAAATAGAATCCATTTCTTTTAAAACGCTGTACAAGAGACTGGAAAACAAGCTTCCAACAGAATATGAATAACTCATTCTACCTTCTTACTGATTTGGGACTCTCCCCCCACCCGCTATGCCCGAAGCAACGTGCACACTTCAGGTCTCTGAGCACAGCCAGCCAAGGTCACCAGGTTCTAGGCTCCCTGGAGGTGATGACTTCACTCTTAAACGCTCTGCCCTTGGGTCTTGTCTGAGGCCCCCGCAACCTGAGGCGCAGAAAAAACTGAACCGTTTAGGTGGCTGTGGCCTGCAGGAGCCCTTCTCTGTCCAACACACCAAAAGGAGTGAGAAAAACAAATGAGAAACGTCCCCCAAATACCCACACACCCCGAAAACCAACACCTATAAGCCACAAACTGGTGCTCCTCCCCTACTGCGGCAGCGGGCAGGAGAAACAAGAAGAGAAAGTGTTTCTTCCCCTCTCTTCTGATACATAACCCCACGGGGTTCTCTTCCTGGAGAGAGTGACCCCAGATCACAGCGGGGCCACCATGTGCCCCTGCAGGATGTCCACGAGGTCCTGAGCCCCTCTCTGCAGTGCCAGTTCCAGGGGTGTGAGACCCCTGGCGTCCCTGCGATGGAGATCAGATTCAGCCGCCAGAAAGCTGACCACAGCAGTGTGACCCTCTTGCACCGCCAGATGGATGGGAAGTGCCCCGGTGCCATCAGGCGCGTTGACATCAGCCCCGTGCTCCACTAGGACCTTCAGGGTGTCCAGGAATCCAGTGCGGGCTGCGTCATGGACTGGACTGGTGCCGGAGGTGTCCTGGACATTGGGGCTGGCACCTTGCTTCAGCAACTCCAGGGCAATGGCGGTGCTGCCAAACATCATGACCTGTGTGAGGGACAGAGGATCAGGAGGTCCTCAAGGGAGGGGGTTCCAAAAAAGGGGTTACTGGAGAGAGAAGGGTCATCCAGAAAGAGGCATCTCCCCGGAACAGGAAATGCCTGAGGAGGGATCCTCTAGTGAACGGAGAAGCTGCATAAGCCCCCAGGGGACTGTTTGAGATGCAGAGAAAAAGTTCTCCTGGGAATAGGGACCCCCCAAAAAGCTGGTCACTCCCTTAAGAATGAGACCCCCCAACCCAGAGAACAGCCCCCATGGAAACTTTCAAGGAACCTAAGACTCTCCCGCAAGGGACCAAAGACGCCCCCAGATATGGGCAATCACCAGGAAATATAAAATCCCCTCCAGGAAATGGGCCCCCAGAGATGGAGAACTACCCCCAAAGAATTGATAGTCCTCATAAGGGAAAAGAGATGTCAAAGGAAAGCAAACCCCACCCCCTTCTCCAGGAATTAGCCTCCTCCTGTATAATGGTGATGTCACCTCAGAGTACCTGAGAGCTCCCTTCAAGAAGCGAGATTCCAAAAGCAATAATAAGAGAAGAGAAAAGAGACTCCTCTGTAAACTCTCCCAGGGAATATAAGGATGTCTTGCGATCTGACACTGTTCCTCCACTGGGGCCCCCACACTATAGCTAGGATCCGCATAATCTTTAGGAATGAAGACCCCACCCCCAAGTAACCAGATATGTCTCAGAGAGCCCCCTACAAAATGAGGAACCCCTGGAGACAGGACCTCTCCTTCCAGAGATCGGATCTCCCCATAGAAGCCCCAAGAAACGTGAGCCGTCCCCATGGAAACGGTATCCAAAGAAGCTGAACCCGCACCCACGGAATAAGAACCTCCCCAGGGAAAGTGAATCTTCCGCACTCAGAGAACCAGGAATCCTCCCAGAGAAGATGCTAAAAAGCTCTCCCCTCCCCCCACAACCTAGCCTCACCCACCACCCACCTTCGAAAGGGGACCGTGGGGGAACAATGAAAGCCTAGAGAAGAAGGACCGGTTTCCAGTGGGTCACCACCAGGGCCAGAAGACCAGAGGAGAGGGGCTCTGGGGTCTCGATCCTCACCCCGCCGAGCCACCCCGCCCCCGACCTGGGCCGGCCCGGCCTCACCTGCAGCGCCGTCTTGCCGAAGCGGTTGAGGGCGTCGGGATGCACCAGCTCGCGGTGCAGAAGGCGGCGCACCTCCTGCACGTCGCCCCGGGCCGCGGCCCCACTCAGCCGGTCGCCGGAGCGGACCTCCTCCAGCAGCATGTCGACACTGACGGCCTGCGAAGACCCCCGCCCCGCCCCAACCCGGCGCTGTCAGCACGGAGCAACCGGCGGGCGCTGGCCCGAGCAGCCCTCCCGGGACGCGGCCGCGGTGCGCCCGGCTGCGCTGCACTCCCGGCCCGGCTCCCCAGCCCAAGACCCCGGCCCTCCCAGCGGGCTCCTCCCCCTGTCAGCCGGAGGCAGGCAAGGGGCTGGGAGCTGGGCCCAACCCTCGGCCGCCGGCAGGGCCCTGCCCGGCGCCCGCCCCTTGGGGGCCGGGTCTCCCCCTAACTCACCCTCCCTCCTCCTTGCCGGGCGGGGTCTGCTCTGAGCCTGCGCCGCCGCCGCCGCCGAGGCAGCAGCCAGGGGGCGGAGCCAACGTGCTCCCGGCCACGCCCCGAACGCCGCGGATTTGTTTTCTTACAAACTCGCTACTGTGTAGCGAATCCGCGTTGCCCGGCGCGCGACCTTACGGTGTTCCTCTCGCAGGGCCTGCGTAACCAATGGCTGCGCGTCGCCGGGGAAATTTCGAGCTCGGCGTGAAATGCGTCGTTCCTGATTGGTCAGAGCTCAGCAACCGATGGGCCGCCGGCAATGGCGGGGTTTTCGGTTTTCAAATGAACCCGGCAGGCGGGAAAGACGGCCGCTTTAACTGACCCAGGGAGAAAGGTCAGGGGCAGGGTAGCGCGGGCTGTTCTGGGACCTCGGCGCCTCCTGGGGGAAGGGAGGCAGGGCTGGGGCCACCCAATCCGAGGTCCCACTACTAATAGATATTCATTGGCCCTTACTACGCGCTGGGCGCTTTATTTCATTCATTCATTCATTCACTGTGTGCAGGGGGCGTCCTGGGAGCCGGACGCGCACATTCAAGCAACTAAATAATATTAGATAGTGTCAAGCACCGTGATAAAGGGAAACGGGGAGACGGGGTGGATGAGGAAGGGATCACCCTGACTGGCTCAGACTGAGCCAGGAGGAAAGGAGCCTGCAACTGCCACGTGGAAAGGCGTGGGAGGACATAGTCGCAGCCAGACAGGGACTCAGGTCTTCGCTCAAAGATTTACTTAGTACCTCCTAGAGGTTCCCGAGTGGAGAGCACGCCAGGAGGCCCCTGCTGCAGGGACACCTACGGTCTGGGACCAGAGACGATAGTTAATTTTTATTTATTTATGTATTTATTTTTGAGTCAGGGTCTCACTCCCGTCACCCAGGCCGGAGTGCAGTGGTGCGACCACAGCTCACTGCAGCCTCGACTTCCCCAGTTCAAGTGATCCTCCCGCCTCAGCCTCCCGAGTAGCTGGGACTACAGGGACTACTGGCTAATTTGTATTTTTAGTAGAGACGGGTTTTCACCATGTTGCCCAGGCTAGTGTTTTTTGTTTGTTGTTTGTGTTTTGCTTTTAAATACACTTCTTTTTTTTATTTTGGGGTTCTTGCCATGTTGCCAAGGCTGGTCCCGAATTCCTGGGCTCAACGGATCCTTCTGCCTTGGCCTACAAAACTGTTGGGATTACAGGCGTGAGCTCCAGCGCCCCGCCAATAGTTAAATCTTTTTATAATGGTAGAAGCGACTGACCCGATGAGCCTAGCCGTTGAAACAGAAAGGCAGTGAGGGCCTCCCTGAGGAGGTGACATTTGATTTGAGACTTAAAGGTGAGGGAGGGAGACTTGTGGTTATATGGGGAAAAGCGCACCAGCTGGGAGGCACAGCAGATGCTAAGGCCCAGAGGTGGGAGTGTGCCTGGTGTGGTACAGAGGAGGGGACAGCAGGTAGGTGAGGGATCGGGGTGGCAATTGTGCAGATCAAGCCGTGGCTTTTTTTTTTTTTTTTTTAGACGGAGTCTCGCTCTGTTGCCCAGGCTGGAGTGCAGTGGCGCGATCTTGTCTCACCGCAAGCTCCGCCTCCCGAGTTCACGCCATTCTCCTGCCTCAGCCTCCCGAGTAGCTGGGACTACAGGCGTACACTGTCACACCCGGCTAATTTTTTTGTATTTTTAGTAGAGACGGGGTTTCACCATGTTAGCCAGGATGGTTTCAATCTCCTGACTTTGTGGCCCGGATTACAGGCATGAGCCACCACGCCTGGGTTTTTTTTTTGTTTGTTTGTTTGTTTTTTCTGAGACAGTCTCTCTCTCTGTTGCCCACACCCGACCAGGCCATGACTTTAATAAGATAGGAATGCCGAGCGCAGTGGCTCATGCCTGTAATCCCAACACTTTGGGAGGCTGAGGCAGGTGGATCACCTGAGGTCAGGAGTTCGAGACCAGCATGGCCGACATGGTGAAATCCCGTCTCTATTTAAAAATACTAAAATTGGCCTGGAGCAGTGGCTCACGCCTGTAATCCCAACACTTTGGGAGGCCAAGGAGGGCGGATCATGAGGTCAGGAGTTTGAGACCAGCCTGACCAACATGGTGAAACCCCGTCTCTACTAAAAATACAAAAATTAGCGGGGCATGGTAGTGCGCGCCTGTAATCCCAGCTACTAAGGAGGCTGAGACAGGAGAATCACTTGAACTTGGGAGGTGGAGGTTGCAGTGAGCCGAGATCACACCACTGTACTCCAGCCTGAGCAACAGAGCGAGACTTCGTCTCAAAAAAATAAAAAAAAGCTGGGCACAGTGGCTCATGCCTGTAATCCCAGCACTTTGGGAGGCCGAGGAGGGCAGATCATGAGGTCAGGAGTTCGAAACCAGCCTGGCCAACATGGTGAAACCCCGTCTCTAATAAAAATACAAAAATTAGCTGGGCATGGTATTGGGCGCCTGTAATCCCAGCTACTCGGAAGGCTGAGGCAGGAGGATCGCTTGAACCCGGGAGGTGGAGGTTGTGGTGAGCCGAGATCGCACCTCACTCCTCCAGCCTGGGTGACAGAGCGAGACTCCGTCTCAAAAAAAAAAAAAAAAATTAGCCGGGCGTGGTGGTGGGCGACTATAATCCCAGCTACTCCGGAGGCTGAGGCAGGAGAATTGCCTGAACCTGGGAGGCAGAGGTTGCAGTGAGCCGAGATCAGGACACTGCACTCCAGCTTGGACTACAGTTAGACTATCAAGAAGGAAAGAAGGAAAGGAAAGGAAAGGAAAGGAAAGGAAAGGAAAGGAGAGGAAAGGAGAGGAAAAGAGGAAAGGAAGAAAGGAAGAAAGGAGGAAAGAAGGAAAGAAAGAGAAAGAAAGAAGCGACGCTAACACGCGCCCTCTAGCGGCTTTTGGGGGAACAGACTGGAGGTGGGAAGCAAATCAACAGCAGAGGACCAGGGAGATGACCCGGGACTGAGGAATGGACACGTGTTGCCCACTCCCATTGCAGCACTTCAGTAATGTCCCCATTCAAAAAGCACATAAGACAGCGGCTAGATTCATCTTTTTAATGACATCCTAAAATTCAGAGGAGGGGCCAGCGGGGCCTCTGGGCTCAGCAGCTGTGAAGGAGGGACACGCAACACCCGCTAAGGCAGGTCGTTGCAAGAAGGCACTCGTGAGGGGGACTTCAAGCCCCTCCTCTATTTCTTCATATAAAATTCGGGGGATGGGGAAAGCTCCAAGGGTGAGGGAAGCAGAGAGAGTTTCTCTCCCAGCCTATGGAATAAGGAAGATGTGAGGAAGGGGCGGGTGCTGGGAGCAAGAAACTGCCAAATCCAGGACCTGCCCTCACACAGACACACACAACCCGCACCTTCCCTCCCTCTAAAATCTGCATCTGGGGCTGTAGGGAAGCCCCGTGTTCGAGCCCCCATCTCTTCTCCTAGCTGGTACGAAGCTGGTAATCTGCAGAGAAAGAATGAGGAGGGGCCATCTCAGAAATGGGGAGGGCGGCCAGTCACGGTGACTCACACTTATAATCCCAGCACTTTGGGAAGCCGAGGCGGGCAGATCACTTGAGGTCAGGGGTTCGAGACCAGCCTGGCCAACATGATGAAACCCCATCTCTATTAAAACTAAAAAATTAGCTGGGCGCAGTGATGGGTGCCTGTAATCCCAGCTACTTGGGAGGCTGAGGCATAAGAATCAAGAATGGCCGGGCGGTGGCCTGCCTGTAATCCCACTTTGGGAGGCTAAGACGTGAGGATCACGAGGTCAGGGAGATCGAGACTATCCTGGCTGGCAGTGGGAAAACCCGCCTCCTACTAAAAAATACAAAAAACTAGCTGGGCGCAGGTGCAGGGCTCAGCCCTGTGCCACTCGGGAGGCTGGAGGCAGGAGAATGGCGTGAACCCAGGAGGTGGAGCCGCAGTGAGCTGAGATCCGGCCACTTCCAACCAGCCCGACAAGAGTCAGACTCCAAAGAACCTAAACCCATGCGATGTCGCTTTTTGTTTCGATGACTGCGCCAACGCACCCGCGTCCTGACAGAGCGAGACCCATCCTGAAAAAGAAAAGAAAACGGGGAGCCAATGGTGCATGACAGCCCCCACACCCTCAATGCATCCCTATCCCAGCACTTCATGATCAACAAGGCTAAGAATGGGGCTAAACACAAGAACTGTAACCATAGCAAACAAAGTGGTTTCCAGGCAGATGGGAGGCTATAGGTTCAAATTCTCTCCTGGAATTCACGACCACCCTAGAGCTGGACAACTGCCCCTGTTTTTTCTCTTTTGAGTCAGGAGTTCACTTTGCCCAGGCTGGCAATAATACAGCTCACTGTAGCCTCAATTTTGGCTCAGGGCGATTCCTCCCACCTCAGCCTCCTGAGTTGCTGGGACTACAGGTGTGCACACTACACTTGGCTAATTTTTTTTTCTGAGAATGAGTCCTGTCTCACTTCCAGGCCGAGTGCAATGCACGGATCCCCGTAGCTCACTGTGAACTCCACTCCCGGAAAGAGCTGATTACACGGGCCTGGCCACCTTGTCTGGCTAGTTTTGTATGACTTGGGAGCCACTGTTAGCTAGATGGGAGTCTCGATTGGCTTGATTCTCATGGATCTCTTGGCTCCCCGGGCTCTCCCAAAGTGCTGGGATTACAGGTTTGATTTCATCACTACTCTGCCCTGCATCAAGCATTTTGAGACGAGTTCTGCTTGTAGCCTAGGGTTGAGGCAGGAGCTGATTCAGTTTCACTGCAAGCTCCGGGCCCTGGTTCATTCGCCATTCCTCCTCGCCTCAGCCCTCCCAGTAGCTGGGACTACAGGCGCTCAGCCACCTCGGGCCTCCGCTAGTTTTTGTATTCTTAGAGACGGGTTTCACCTCTGCTAGCTGGAGATGGTCTCATCTCCTGACCCTCGCGGATCCTCACTCTGCCTCGCCTCCCAAAGTGCTGGGATTACAGGCTTGAGCCATCACACCTCGCCCTGGCTAATTTTTATACTTTTGTAGTGCAGGGGTTTTGCTGTGCTGCAAGCACGGGTCTGAACTCCTGAGTCTGCTGTCCTCCCACTTTAGCCTCCTCCTAAAGTGTTGCTGGAATTATAGATGGTGAGCCACCAGCACTGCAGCCAATCTGCTCCTCATTTTAAAGACCTGCAAACCGAGGCCCAGGGTGCCATGACAAGAAGGGACCGTTTGCTTTTTTTTCCTTTTTTGTTTTGTTTTGTTTTGTTTTGAGACAGGGGTCCCTGAATGCTCAGGCGGAGCGCAGTGCATGGATCTCAACTCACTGCCACCTTCGGGCCTCTGAGTTCACCTGGCTCCTCAGCCTCCTGAGTAGCTTGGATTATAGGCACGCGCCACCAGGCCTGGCTAATTTTTGTGTTTTTAGTAGAAACAAGGTTTCACCATGTTGGCCAGGTTGGTCTCCACCCGCTTTGGCCTCCCAAAGTGCTGGGATTACACGCGTGAACCACCACACCCGACCCTCGTTGGTTTTCTGAGCTAGAATGTGGTGAAACCCCCAAGTCCCTAACCACTGCCTTTCCCTCACCCCATTGTCCCCAGGAGCTGGGCTGCCTTACCGCCACTCTGGGTGATGTAGCGAACCCAGGGCAGGGCCTGGTAACCACTTTTCTCAATGATCTTCATGTATCGGACCTAGAAGGGAATGAAAAGAGGTGGTCCAGGATTGCAGGAGGGAGGAGGCCAGGGCCAGGGAGAAAGAGATGGCTTAGGCCAAGGGGCTACATGGCACAGGCTGGGATCGATGAGGGGACATCACATGGTCTTGGCGGGACAAGGTGGCACAGGCAAGGGAATGGTGAATGGCTTTGGAGGTGGAGAAGGGACAGAAGTGAACAAGCCAGTGGGGAATGAGGTGGCACAGGCCGGGAGAGAGGGAGCCCAGACTGTGGGCAGATAAAGGTAACACTGCTCTAGGGAAAGACCAGGCAACCTTCAGAGGAGTGTTAACACAGGCCAGGGGACTGAGGTGACTCGAGCCAAGGGACAGGAGAGAGGGGAACCCACCAAAGTCAAGGGGAGGAGCCTCCCTGCCCGCTTATCTCACCTGGATCCCAGAGACAGTGAAGTAGGGGATCTCAAACTTGACCCCGATGGGGGGCCGGCCCTCCACCTCCTCCTTTTCCACGCTGGGGAGGCCAAAGTGGGCTCGCATCAAGTACTCCTTGCCCCCCTGAGGGAACATGGGGGCATTAGGCACACCAGGGCCACCTTGTAGGTGGCCTCTTGAGATCTTTTCCTGGCAATAAATCCCAGAGCAAGATCTGCTCTACAGCCCATTTCCTTGGCTGTACAGGGAAAATAAACGCTTTAGCTTCAAGTCTAGTGAGATCCCATCTCTACAAAAAGTTTGGGTTGATAAAGTCGTGGCATCGGAGCCATTTTTCCATCTCATAGGCACTTTGGGAGGCCTGAGATCGATGATCACGAGGTCAGGAGATCGAGACCATCTCAGCATGAAAGAAAACCCCTGCCTCTACTAAAATGGTTAAAACTAGCCCGGCTTAGGTGGTGGGCTTGTCCTGAAGAGCCGGGAGGCTGAGGCAGGAGAATTTGCGGAACTCCGGAGGCAGAGCTATAAGTGAGCCGAGATCCCGCCACTGCACCCAGCCTGGGCGATAGAAAGAAGACTCCGTCCTCAAAAAAAAAAATTAGCCGGTACAGGAACACCTGCAGTCTCCGTTTCTCAAATGAGGGTGAGGCAGGAGGAGATCCCCTTGAGAGAGAGTCCGGGGAGCTCAGGAGGCCAAAAGGCGCTATGGATCACACCACACCCAACCCGTGGACACCTCACCTGTGAAGATTCTTGACAAGTAAAACCCAATCAGGGTTTTTTTTTCTTTTTTTAACTACCATGTCCTGTTTTACAGGCACTGATGATCCACCTCTCCCAAGATCACGGGGACAAACTAAAACCTCTAGCAGCCAAGGGATGTGGGTCACCTGATCCTGCCCATTTCACAGATGGGCAAACTGAGCCTCCTTAAGTGAAAATGGGTTTCCCAAACCCACCCAGCTCAGCAAAGCAATAGTGAGGAAGTTGAACCCAGGGCTGGTTTCTTCGAGACATTGGCAAGGGGATATTTAAATCTACTCACTTCCCGTCATGGAAGTTTACACATCTGTGAAATAAACTGGCCTGGTTCCTAGCTTGATCACTCCCACAGAATAATCACTTGCATACATATGTACCTCTCTGATTTATTTGTATTTCTTTTTTCTTAATTTTTTTTTTTCTTGAGACAGAGTGTCACTCCGTCACCCAGACTGGAGTGTGGTGGCGCGATCTCGGCTCACTGCAACCTCCACCTCCCAGGTTCAAGTGATTCTCCTGCCTCAGCCTCCTGAGTAGCTGGGATTACAGGCACGCGCCCCTACGCCCGGCTAATTTTTGTATTTTTAGTAGAGACGGGGTTTCACCATGTTGGTCAGGCTGTTCTTGAACTCCTAACCTCAGGTGATCCACCTGCTTCAGCCTCCCAAAGTGCTAGGATTACAGGTAGGAGCCACCACGCCCGGCCTCTTAATCTTTTTTTTTTTTTTTTTGAGACAGAGTCTCGCTCTGTCACCCAGGCTGGAGTGTACAGTGGCACGATCTCAACTCACTGCAACTTCCGCCTCCCTGGTTCAAGCAATTCTCCTGTCTCAGTCTCTTGAGTAGCTGGGATTACAGGCATGCGCCACCACACCCAGCTAATTTTTATAATTTTAGTAGAGATGGGGTTTCACCATGTTGGCCAGGCTGGTCTCAAACTCCTGACCTCGTGATCCGCTCACCTCTCAACCTCCCACAGTGCTGGGATTTCAGGCGTGAGCCACTGTGCCCACCTCCTCTTAATATTTTTATAGAGGTAGGGTCTCACTGTGTTCTCCAGGCTGGTCTCCAGCTCCTGGGTTCAAACAATCTGCCATGTCAGCTTCTCAAAGTGCTGGCATTCCAGTCATGAGCCACCACACCTGACTGGGTCTCTGATTTACTCTCTGCCTTGTTCTCATGCCTCCTGGGCAGCCCCTACACTACTCCAGTTCCCTCCACCCCCAGATCCCCAGCCGGTCCCTGGTGCTTACCGGGAAAGACTTAATACTCCAAATCACGACGTTTCTCTCTGGCACGTACTTGGCGCTGCCCACACTGGTCTTGAATCTGGGGGAGTCAGCATCGCTGGGTACAGGCACAGCTATCTCCACGCCGTTGGCCACTGACTGTTTCTTAAACTGCCCCTTGGCCTGTCAGGGGAGCATGAAGAATTTGCTTGCTCATCCTTCAAATATTCACCAAGCCCTTTTATTTATTTATTTATTTATTTTTGAGACGGAGTCTCGCTCTGTCGCCCTGGCTGGAGTGCAGTGGTGAGATCTCAGCTCACTGAAAGCTCCGCCTCCTGGGTTCACGCCATTCTCTTGTCTCAGTCTCCCGAGTAGCTGGGACTACAGGCACCCGCCACCACGCCCGGCTAGTTTTTTTTATATGTTTAGTAGAGACGGGGTTTCACCGTGTTAGCCAGGATGGTCTCGATCTCCTGACCTCGTGATCCACCCGCCTCGGCCTCCCAAAGTGCTGGGATTACAGGCGTGAGCCACCACGCCCGGCCAGACTTTGTTTTTTCTTTTTTTTTTTTTGGAGATGAGGTCTAGCTCTGTCATCCAGGCTAGGGTCCTTGTCTCACTGCAACCTCCTCTTCCTGGGCTCAAGCAATCCTCCCACCTCAGCCTCCGAACTATCTGGGACTACAGGCACTCACCACTGGGCTAATTTTTGTATTTTTTGTAGAAACAGGGTTTCACTATGTTGCCCAGGCTGGTCTCAAAGTCCTGGGTTTAAGTGATCTAATCATCCCAGCCTCCCAAAGTGCTGGGATTACAGGTGTGAGCCACCACGCCCACCTGAAATAATGTATTGTTTTTTTTTGAGACGGAGTCTTGGCCCGCGTTCGGCTGGAGGCAAGTGGCCGATCCCACCACCCCTGCCCCACTCAGCCTACTACTCCCGCCCCAGCCTCCCATGTTTTGCACCCCTGGGCCCCTGCACTTTTGGTAGCAGAGACCCGGCCTCCACCGTCTCAGGACACTGTATATCCTGACCTCGCATCCTCCGCCCCTCCCAAAGTGCTGGGATTACAGGCTTGGAGCCATCACCGCCACAATGCATGTCAACGCTGCCTCTGGAAGGGCACTTTGACCATGATTCCACAACATCAGAGGGGAGAACTTCAATGACAGATCAACCACCAGTGGCTTGACTCTGTGGAAGCATGAGGAGTCTTTGGAGACGGGTTACTTTTTTGAGAGAGTCTCAGCTTCTTTCACTCAGGCTGCAGTGCCATGGCGGATCTCTCGGCTCACTGCAACCTCCACCTCCGGATTCAAGCAATTCTCCTGTTTCTAGCCTCCCCAGTAGCTGGATTACAGGCATGTGCCACCACACCTGGCTAATTTTTATTTTTAGTAGAGACGGGCCTCACCCGTCAACAAGGCCGGTCCTCGAACTCCCGTCCCCTAAGCGATCCATGTCTCGACCCAGCCCATGCTGGGACTACGGCATGAGCCACCATCGCCAGCCCAGTCACTCTGCAGCCTACCCCATCCCACCCCCACCTACATGTGGATCTGGCCTCACCTGGGTGCTGAGGCGGCAGGACATGAGCCAAAAGTCACTGGCTAGCGAATAGCGAGACAGCGTCGCCAGGCCGCAGGTGCCTACCACTGGGTGGAATTTTTACATCCTCCAGCTCTACTGGATTTGTTCTTAAGCCGCCTGAAACCGTGAGTGGAGGGTGCAGAGTGACCCTGGGGAACAGGAAAGGATCCCTCCCTACCTTCCCTGCCCACCACTACTCTCCACCCCATTTCACATATGGGGAAACTGGAGGCCCAGAGAGGATGAATGAAAACTGGGAGAGTGGGAGCTGGAATCCAACCTAGCATCTGTAACCCACAGGGCCTGAATTTCTTTTTGAGACAGAGTTTCACTTCTAGCAGCCTAGACTGGAGGCAATGGCATGATCTGGCTTCACAACTCACCTCCTCTTGAATTGCTACCCCTCCTGCCTCCCAGCCTCCTGAGTAGCTGGGATTACAGGCATGTGCCACTACCCCGTTAATTTTGTATTTTTAGTAGAGACGGAGTTTCTCTAATGCGAGGTCAGGCTGGTCTCAAACTCCCTGACCTCAGGTGATCTGCCTGTCCTGGCCTCCCAAAAGTGCTGGATTACAGGCGTGAGCCACCACACCTGGCAGGCCCTGAATTTTTAAACACATGCCTGAGGCCTGCAGTGGCCTGCCACCTGTAATCCCAGCACCTGGGAGCCATGGCAGTGGACTGGGCAAGGTAAAGAGATCGAGACCATCCTGGGCCAACGTGGTGGAAACCCCTGTCTCTGTCTTAAAAATATAAAAAATTACAGGCGGTGGCATCGCCTGTAGTCCCAGCTACTGGGAGGCTGGAGGCAGGAGAACGGGCTTTGGAACTCCAGGAGGCAGAGGTGGTGAGCTTGACGCTACTGCACTCCCAGCCTGGTGGACAGAGCCGAGACTCATCTCTAAATGAACAAGAAGCAGATGTGCTGGAGCTGTGCGCCAGAGGTTCAAGCACTCTGTGCACTCCTAGTACTTTGGGAGGCTGGAGACAGGAGGATCAGCTGAGGCCAGGGAGGATTAGACTCAGCCTGGCAAATAAAAGCGAGACCACCGTCCTACAAAAAATCTAAAAGGAGGCTGAGGCCGAGAACGGCGGAACCCTCGGCTTGTCATGCTTTGTTTCTGGGAGGATCCAAAGCATTGCACTCCAGCCTGGTTGCTAGAGTGGCATCTGCCCCCCAAAAAAAAAAAAAAAAAAAATTTTAAAAATAGGTGGTCCATGCCCGCGGTCCCAGCCACTGAGAGGCTTCAGGTGGGAGGGACTACTCTTGAGCCCTCGGAGGTCAAGGCTGCAGGAGCTGGGTGGATCACACCACTGCACTGCAGCCCGGAGCCATGCCACAGCAAGACCCTATCTCTAAATACATAAATACAGTTAAATAGGATAAGCAGGACATTCCCTCCTCCCAGTAGGATGTCATCTCTGTAAGAACGAGGGTTTGTCTTTTTCTTCACTGCTGTGTCCTCAGAGCCTAAAACTGCACCTGGCACCCAACAGTCGCTCAATCATGAAACAGCCTTTGCAAAGTCAACCACTGGCTGCAATACTGGCCGTGACTAGTAGGATGGAGAGGGATGCCATTCAAAACCGTATGGCGATCTCCAAGTCCCCCACGTGGGCGGGCTTCCACCTGCACTCTGTGTTGAGTCCCCAAATACCTACACAGTGAGCCCGAAGACTCCCGGTCATTGATGTCATGTTTCCAGCTCTGGCATTCCTGACAGAAACACCTTAAGCTTGATGGTACCAACGATCTCGCTCAGCAGGACGCTGCCGTTGGCGTTGACCTGAGGATGGATGTGGGGGGTGGTCAGCAGGCATCCAGCTCCCTCTCCCGCAGCCAGGCCCTGGAAGGGGTGCGGGGGAGGTATGCGGGCTTACCAGCAGGTTGACAGACTCTATGACATCAATGAAGACCTCGTTCTTCTTATACTTGATACCCTCAGAGCGCCAGGACACAGCGTTAGTGACAGTGGGTGGCACCCGTGACTTGCCTGTCTCCAGCTTGTTGCTCTGCTGAGTGATGTACCTGGAGTGAGGGCGGTAGGGACAGGCAGCTGGACACAGGGACACCTCTGTGGACCTCCTCCAGTTACTTACACCCACAGTCCAGCCTGCCCCCAGGGGTCCACTCACTCCTGCAGGATCTTGCTGTCGGTGGTCTGCGGGAAGCCAAAGTCCATGAGCTCATCCAGCAACTCATAGACGATGACAAAGTTGTCCCGGATGCTCTCCTCCTCCAGCTCCTTGAAGTATTCGCAGAATACCTGGAGGTCCGGGGAGAGAGACACCCACAAAAGTGTAGCTAAGGGCTGGGCACAGTAGCTCATGCCTGTAACCCCAGCACCTTGGGAAGCCAAGGCACAAGGATCACTTGAGGTGAGTTCCAGACCAGCCTGGGCAACAGAGTGAGCCCCTATCTCTAACAACAACAAAAATTTTATTAGGAGGTCGAGGCCGCAGTGGGCCATGAGGATGCCACTGCACTCCAGCCTGGGCAACAGAATAAGATCCTGTGTCAAAAAGAAAAAAGGCCGGGCATGGTGGCTCATGCCTGTAATCCCAGCATCTCTTTGGGAGGCCGTGAGGCGGGCGGATCACGAGGTCAGGAGATCGAGACCATCCTGGCCAACATGGTGAAACCCCCGCTCTACTAAAAATACAAAAACTAGCCGGGCGTGGTGGCGGGCGCCTGTAGTCCCAGCCACCGGGAGGCTGGGAGGCAGGAGAATGGCCTGAACCTGGGAGGCGAGCTTGCAGTGAGTCGAGATCGCTGGCCACTGTACTCCAGCCTGGTACAGCCAGACCTCGGCCTCAAAAAAAAAAAAAAAAAAAAAAAAAAAGAAAAGAAAGAAAGTGTGCTGAATGCTTGAAAAAAGTAGGCAAAAAAGGCCGAAGGCTGGTGTGGTGGTTTTTTTTTTGAGACTGTCTCATAGTGTTGCCCAGGCTAGAGTGCAGTGGCGATCTCGGCTCACCACAACCCTGCCTTCCAGGTTCGGTGATTCTACTTCAGCTCTCCCCAGCAGCTGGGATTACAGGTGCATGCCACCATGCCCGTTGGTTTTAGAGTTTTTAGAGACAGGGTTTTCCGATGTTGGCCAGGTTGGTTCAAACTCCTGACCTCAAGTGGGATCTCATCTTTGGCTTCAGCTCCTTCCAAAAGTGCTCTTATAGAGGCGACACTGCTCAGCCCCACTAAAAAATTTTAATTAGTGGGTCGGACTTATGCCAGTCCCAACCGTGGTTCCAGACGGTGATCACAAGGTCAGGAGATCGAGACCATCCTGGCTAACACAGTGAAACCCCTGGGCTCTACTAAAAATATTAAAAACTAGCTGGGCTGCAGGTGGCGGCTTCTGTAGTCCCAGCTACCCGAGGCCAGGCAGGAGAATGGCGCGGACCCGGAGGTGGAGCTTGCAGAGCTGAGATCCGGCCGCTGCACTCCAGCCTGGGCTACAGAGCGAGACTCCGTCTCAAAAAAAAAAAAAAAAGAAAAGAAAAAAGAAAAAATTAGTGGGGCATGGTGTCTCAAAAAAAAAATAAAAGAAAGAAACGAGCCAGGCATGGTGGCTCATACCTGTACTCACAGCACTTTAGGAGGCTGAGGTGGGTGGATCACCTGAGGTCAGGAGTGTGGGTGGATCACCTGAGGTCAGGAGTTTGAGACCAGCCTGGCCAAATACAAAAAATTAGCCGGGCGTGGTGGCATATGCCTGTAATCCCAGGTACTCAGGAGGCTGAGTCAGGAGAATCCCTTGAACCCAGCAGGCAGAGGTTGAGGTGAGCCAAGATTGTGCCATTGCAGCCTGGGCAACAAGAGCGAAACTCTGTCTCAAAAGAAGGGAAGGGGCCAGCCGCAGTGGCTCATGCCTGTAATCCCAGCACTTTGGGAGGCCGAGGGGGCGGGGGGTGGATCACCTGAGGTCAGGAGTTCAAGACCAGCCTCACCAACATGGAGAAACCCCATCTCCACTAAAAATACAAAAAATTAGCCGGGCATGGTGGTGCATGCCTGTAATCCCAGCTGCTCAGGAAGGCTGAGGCAGGAGAATCACTTGAACCTGGGAGGCAGAGGTTGCGGTGAGCAGAGATCACACCATTGTACTCTACCTTGGGCAACAAGAGCAAAACGCTATATCAAAAAAAGAAGAAGAAGAAGAAGGGAAGGGAGGGGAGGGGAAGGGCTTCCAGACTTTTTTTTTTTTTTTGAGATGGAGTCTCACTCTCACCCAGGCTGGAGTGCAGTGGTGTGATCTTGGCTCACTGCAACCTCTGCCCTCCAAGTTTAAGCGATTCTACTGCCTCAGCCTCCAGAGTAGCTGGGATTACAGGCAGTTGCCACCACACCCGGCTAATTTTTGTATTTTTAGTAGAGAAGGGGTTTCACCATGTTGCCCAGGCTGGTCTCGAACTCCTGGCCTCAAGCGATCCGCCCGCCTTGGCCTCCCAAAATGCTGGGATTACAGGCATAAGCCACTGTGCGTGGCTTTTTTTTTTTTTTTTTAGATGGGGTCTCGCTCTGTCGCCCAGGCTGGAGTGCAGTGGCCGGATCTCAGCTCACTGCAAGCTCCGCCTCCCGGGTTCACGCCATTCTCCGGCCTCAGCCTCCCGAGTAGCTGGGACTACAGGCGCCCGCCACCTCGCCCGGCTAGTTTTTTGTATTTCTTAGTAGAGACGGGGTTTCACCTGTTAGCCAGGATGGTCTCGATCTCCTGACCTCGTGATCCACCCGTCTCGGCCTCCCAAAGTGCTGGGATTACAGGCTTGAGCCACCGCGCCCGGCCTCCTTTTTTTTTTTTTTTAAAGCACAGAGACAAGAAGTCACTTGCTCAAGGTCACACAGCGAGGAAGCAGGGAACCTGGGATTGGATGCCAAGTCTTCCAGCTTAGCTGAGCCGTACACTCTCTGAGACATTCTTGGTCCCTGCCCTTTAGGGAGAGATGACTTCATAAGTAGCTGATGAGATGCAGAGTGATGGGGCTTTGATGGTGGATGCACAGGGACACGAACAAGGCCCCAGGGAAGGGCTGAGTGTGGTGGCTCCCACACTTTGGGAGGCCGAGGCAGGAGGATTGCTTCAATCTAGAAGTTCTAGACCAGCCTGGGCAATACAGCAAGACCCTGTCTCTACCAGAAAAAAAAAAAGAAGGCCCAGAGAGATCTGGGAAGGCTTCCTATCAGAAAAGGATTTTGAAAGAGGCTGGCAAGAGGGGTAGACAGATAGACCAGTCAGCCAATGGGACGCTAGTACCTACCTCTATTGTCTTATACAGGAAGGAGTATACCAGAGAGGCATTGGCGTTCTTCGATGTGGTGGCCACCACTGGGGGCAGCAAGGTTAAGGAAAAGGTGTCATTTATGGAGGAGTAAATGGAATACAGACCCTTAACCTCCACCCTGTCCCTTGCCACCACCCTCATCTCTACCTGCCCCTGCCCGCTAGCCTGAGCCACAGAGATGTGCTGGGCAACGCCTGTCCTCAGCCCACCCTCTCTCGGCCTGAGCTGCCACCATCGCCAATACCCCGCACACCCAACCCCAGGGACACCATGTGGGGTGGATACAGTAGAGGTTGCTGTGTTTGATCCATAGGAAGTGGACTTCGCCGTGGCTCAGCAGCGGGGCCAGGGCGCCTTCCTCCTCCCTCTGTACCAGCAGAGGCATGAAGTGCTCAATCTTGCTCATGGCCACATCGCCCTTGTAATTGCGGCTGATCAACGGCTGAGGGTGGGAGGAAAGGACCTGGTCACCACCAGCATCCAGGAACCTACCACGCTGCGGGGGCACAGTGCCCGGTTCTGACCCTACTTCCTAGCTGAGGGGTTCGGGCAAGGCTCTGCCGCCTTGTGCCCGTTTCCCGCTCTGTAAAATGGGAGTGTGATGATAACAGCTAAATGGGTCTAGGACCCTCACTAAGCGCCAGGCTGTGTTTTAGTAAAGAGTAGGCGACGGCTGGACACAGTGGCTCACGCCTGTAATCCCAGCATTTTGGGAGGCTGAGGCGGGCGGATCATAAGGTCAAGAGATCGAGACCATCCTGGCCAACATGGTGAAACCCCATCTTTACTAAAAATACAAAAAATTAGTCGGATGTGGTGATGGGCGCCTATAGTCCCAGCTACTCGGGAGGCTGAGGCAGGAGGGTCACTTGAACCTGGGAGGCGGAGGTTGCCGTGAGTCGAGATCGCGGCACTACACTCCAGCCTGGCGACAGAGCAAGACTCCGTCTCAAAAGAAGAAAGAGAAAGAAAGAAAGAAAGGGAGGGAGGGAGGGAAGGAAGGAAGGCAGGCAACTAAAACAAGAGTAGATGTTTGCTAACTTATTAGTTCTTGCCACAACCCTGTGGGGTAGATGTTATCATCATCTCAATTTAACGTAGGAGAAGTGAGGTTAGAAACCATGTCCGTTGGAAGCATATGGAAACTGGCGATTGATCTAAGTCATCCTGGGTCCAGAATCCCTGCTGTTGCCCCAGACTTCATTTGCACCAAAGTGGGATTATTTAAAAAAAGAAAAAGACAAAGAAAGAAAGAAAAGTCCAGGTGCAATGACTCACTCATGTAATCCCACTGCTTCGGGAGACCGAGGCAGGAGAATCGCTTGAGGCCAGGAGTTTGAGACCGGTTTTGGCAACATAGCGGGATTCCTCTACAAAAAATTTCAAGAATTAGCTGAGCATGGTGGCCTTCACCTGTGTAGTCACAGCTACTCTGGAGTCTGAGGCAGGAGGATCGATTGAACCTAGGAGGTTGAGGCTGCAGTGAGCTGTGATCATACTACTGCACTCCAGCCTGGGCAACAGAGTGAGACCCTGAAGAAAAGAAGGAAGGAAGGAAGGAAGGAAGGAAGGAAGGAGGGAGGGAGGGAGGGAGGGAAGGAAGGTAGGAAGGAAGGTAGGAAGGAAGGGGAGAGAAAGAAAGAAAGAAAAGAAGGAAAGAAAAGAAAAGGAAAGGAAAGGAAGGAAGGAAGGAAAGGAAGGAAAGGAAGAAGGATAAAAAAAGGAAAAAGTAAAATGATTGTTCATATGATTGTGCCTGGTAGTCAGGAAGCCACCCATAATAGTGAACACTTCTGGCTGGGCGTGGTGGCTCACACCTTTAATCCCAGCACTTTAGGAGGCTGAGTCAGGCGGATCATGAGGTCAAGAGATCAAGACCATCCTGGCTAACATGGTGAAACACTGTCTCTACTAAAAAGATAAAAATTAGCTGGGTGTGGTGGCACGTGCCTGTAATCCCAGCTACTCGGGAGGCTCAGGCACGAGAATCACTTGAACCCAGGAGGTGAAGGTTGCAGTGAGCTGAAATCACACCAGCCTGGTGACAGAGCGAGACTCCATCTCAAAAAAAAAAAAGAGTTACTACTTCCTAAGGTTGTTTCGTCCAGCGTCTGAACAGGGAGGACCTATGGCAGGTTCTCAAACATCTTAGTTCTCACTATTAATATTAACGGGAATATTATTTTCATCGCCACTCTTATTTTGGCTATTAAATGACAGGACAGGCTGGCTGCTGTGGCTTACACCTGTCATCCCAGCACTTTGGGAGGCTGAAGCAGGGGATAGCTGGGGCCCAGGAGTTCAAGACCATCCTGGGCAACATAGTGAGACCCCATCTCTACAAAAAAAATAAAAAATAAAAATAGGCCAGATGTGGCTGGGCGCAGTGGCTCATGTCTGTAATCCCAGCACTTTGGGAGGCCGAGGTGGGCGGATCACGAACGAGGTCAAGAGATTGAGACCATCCTGGCCAACATGGTGAAACCCCATCTCTACTAAATATACAAAAAATTAGCTGGGCGTGATGGCACGCACCTGTAATCCCAGCTACTCAGGAGGCTGAGGCAGGAGAATCACTTGAACTCGAGAGGTGGAGGTTGCAGTGAGCCAAGATCATGCTGTTGCACTCCAGCTTGGGCGACAAGGTGAGACTCCATCTCAAAAAAATAAAAAATAAAAATACAAAAATTAGCCAGGCATGGTGGCACATACCTGTAGTCTCGGCTACTCGGAAAGCTGAGGCAGGAGAGTTGCTTGAATCTGGGAGGTGGAGGTTGCGGTGAGCCAAGATGGAGCCACTGCACTCCAGCCTGAGTGACAGAGCAAGACTCCATTAAAAAAAAAAAAAAAAAATTAAAAATAGCCAGGCATGGCTGGGCGCGGTGGCTCACGCCTGTAATCTCAGCACTTTGGGGGGCCAAGGCGGGCGGACCACCTGAGGTCAGGAGTTTGAGACCAGCCTGCCCAAGATGGTGAAACCCCGTCTCTACTAAAAATACAAAAAAAATAGCCTGGTGTGGTGGTGGGCACCTGTAATCCCAGCTACTCGGGAGGCTAAGGCAGTAGAATCCCTTGAACCCGTGAGGCAGAGGTCGCAGTGAGCCAAGATAGCACCACTGCACTCCCGCCTGAGTAACAAGAGTGAAACTCCACCTCAAAAAAAAGCCGGGCATGGAGGGGTCAGCCAGCAGCCCCAGCTACTCAGGAGTCTGAGATCAGCTTTGGCAACATAGCGGGATCCCTCTGCAAAAAAATGTCAAGAATTAGCCAGGCATGGTGGCCTGCACCTGTGTAGTCACAGCTACTCCAGAGACCAAGGCAGGAGGATCGCTTGAGCCCAGAAATTTCAGGATGCAGTGAGCTATGATTGCACCACTACACTCAAGCCTGGGAGACAGCAAGAGACCCTGTCTCCAAATTAAAAAAAGACAAGAGGAATAAAAGGACTTCAGGAAGAGGCAAGGCAGCCACAGATGGGGGGAGTTAGAGGCCCCTGTTCCAGCTGCCTTCCCCAGGTATTAACACTGTGGATGCCGACGGTGATGGAGATAATTTCAATTTGCTGAGTCCCTAATATTTCCAGAAAGGCCACTGTGCTAAGTAGTTTACACGCAGCGAGTTGTATTAATTCTCATTGGGTGGGGACCTCTGTTGCTCCCATTTTTACATACAGAGAAACTGAGGCCCTGGGAGGCGATCGCCTTGGCCTCAGGCACAAAGCGAGTGAATGCTGGAGGTGGGATTTGACCCGGGATTTCCAGGGATTGCGGGGGCGGGGGGTTGTTCCCAGGCCCCTTGCTGGGGCCTCCGTGGCCTGCGCGGAGGGGTCGCCCCTGAATCCCCGGGAGCGAGACCTCACCTGTCCGTCTCCCAACTCCTCATGCCCAGCCTCACCTTGCCCTTGACGTCGAGAATGAAGACAGCCGAGGCGGACATGGTGGCAGCTGAGGGACCTAGGAGGCGGGCAGGGAGCGCCGGGAGGCGACAGCGGCGCCGCTTCCTTCTTCCTGCGGAAGCGCCTGCGCCCAGGTGAGAGCCCAGGTGTGTGCGTCTTAAAGGGGAGGCGTCCAGGTGAGCAGCGCTGTCGGCCAACGTGAAGACGGCTGCGGGGCCAGGAGAGGTACTACGACTTCAGATGCGTCTGCTGCCCCCCTTCACTTTCCCTAGCCACCCAGCAGTAATGACGGGTGGAGACCCCAGACCAGTCATCCATCCTTCCATCCATTCATTCATCCTTCCTTTCATTCATCTGTCCATTCACTATCCATCCATGCATCCTTCCATTCTTGCATTCATTAATCCATCCATTTATTAATCCATCCATGCATCCACTCATTTAGCCGTCTTCCATCGATTCATTGATCCATCCATCCGGCATCCATTTATTCATCCATTTTTGCATTCATTTATTTATTCATCTATCCATTATCCATCCATCCATCCATTTATTCATCCATTCATTCATCCATTCTAACATTCATCAATTTATTCATCTATCCATCCATCCATCTGTTCATCCATTCTTGCATTAATTTATTCACCTAAACATTTATCAATCCATCCATCCATCCATCCATTCATCCATTCTTGTATTCATTAATTAATTCATCTATCCATTCATCCACCCATCTATCCATCCATTCATTCATCCTCTCATTAATTCATCCATCCATTCATCTTGTTTCTCCTCAGTCTCACCCACACACGTCAGCCCCAGTACAACAGGGACTTTGTCTGGTTCATGTTTATGTCCCTAGTGCTGAGCACTGAGTGCTCAAAATTTGTCCAATTCATTCATTCACTCATTCATATAATAAATTTTACTGGTGAATTTTACTGAGTGAATTTGAAATACTCATTCATTCAGTAACAGGAACTGTGGACCAGGACAAATGTACTTGCTTTTATTATTCTTACAAATTACTCTTATTCATTCCAAAAAACCTTTTTTTTTTTTTTGAGATAGAGTCTCGCTCTGTTGCCCATGCTGGAGTGCAGTGACATGATTTTGGCTCACTGCAACCTCTGCCTCCCAGGTTCAAGCAATCCTCCTGCCTCTAGTAGCTGGGATTACAGGCAAGCACCACCACACCCGGCTAATTTTTTTTTTTTTTTTTTTTTTTTTTGAGACGGAGTCTCGCTCTGTCACCCAGGCTGGAGTGCAGTGGGGTGATCTCGGCTCACTGCAAGCTCCGCCTCCCGGGTTCACACCATTCTCCTGCCTCAGCCTCCGGAGTAGCTGGGACTACAGGCGCCCACCACCGTGCCCGGCTAATTTTTTGTATTTTTAGTAGAGACGGGGTTTTACCGTGTTAGCCAGGATGATCTCGATCTCCTGACCTCAGGTGATCCACCTGCCGCGGCCTCCCAAAGTGCTGGGATTACAGGTGTGAGCTACTGCACCCAGGCAAAAAACTGTTTTTTGTAGAGACAGGGTCTCACTCTGTACCCTAGACTGGAGTGCAGTGATGCAATCATGGCTCACTGCAGCCTCGACTTCCTGGGCTCAAGCCATCCTCCTATCTCAGCCTCCCTAGTAACTAGAACTACAGGCACAAACCGCCACACCTAGTTAGTTTTTTTTGAGATGGAGTTTTGCTCTTGTTGCCCAGGCTGGAGTGCAATGACACGATCTCAGCTCACTGAAACCTACGCCACCTGGGTTCAAGCAATTCTCCTGCCTCAGCCTCCCACGTAACTGGGATTACGGACATGAGCCACCACGCCCAGCTAATTTTTTTGTATTTTTGGTAGAGATGGGGTTTCTCCATGTTAGTCAGGTTGGTCTCGAACTCACGACCTCAGGTGATCCACCTGCCTTGGCATCCCAAAGTGCTGGGATTACAGGCATGAACCACCACTCCTAGTCACATTTAGCTTTTTTTTTTTTTTTTTTTTTTGAGATGGAGTCTCGTCCTGTCACCCAGGCTGGAGTGCAATGATGTGATCTCTGCTCACTGCAACCTCTGCCTCCCAGGTTCAAGTGATTCTCCTGCCTCAGCCTCCTGAGTAACTGGGATTACAGGCATGCGCCACTATGCCCGGCTAATTTTTTGTATCTTTAGTAGAGACGGGGTTTCACTATGTTGCCCAGGCTGGTCATGAACTCCCGACCTCGTGATCCACCTGCCTTGGCCTCCCAAAATGCTGGGATTACAGGCATGAGCCACTGCACCTGGCCCATACCTAGCTAACTTTTTTTTGGTTGTTTTTGTTTTATGTTTTAGATGGAGTCTGGCTTTGTCACCCAGGCTGGAGTGCAATGGCTCAATCTCTGGTCACTGCAACCTCTGCCTCCCAGCTTCAAGCAATTCTCTGCCTCAGCCTCCCAAGTGGCTGGGATTACAGGTGCCTGCTACCATGCCCGGCTAATTTTTTTTTTTTTGTATTTTTAGTAGAGACGGGGTTTCACCATCTTACCCAGGCTGGTCTTGAACTCCTGACCTCGTGATCCACCCGCCTCAGCTTCCCAAAGTGCTGGATTACAGGCATGAGCCACCACGCCCGGCCCACCTAGCTAATTTTTTAATTTTTTGGGGTCTCTGTATGTTACCCAGGCTGGTCTCACACTCCCGGGCTCAAGCAATCCTCCCACCTTGACCCTCCAAAGTACTGGGATTACAGACGTAGTCTGAGCCACTGTACCTGGTTTGTGCAGATTAAATGAGTTATTCTGTGCAACGTGGTGTTGGAAGGGAACTTGGAAGCTGACTGTCAACCATGTCGCTGAGAAGGAGGAGGATGAAGATGATGATCTGGATGATGATGTAGCAGTTGAGAGCACAGATGCTGGGTTTGATTCTTGACACCACCACACACTGGCTGTAAGGCATGGGCTGGTGATTGCACCTGCTGTGCCTCAGTCTCCCCTTCTGTTAAATGGGTATAACAGCTATGGTGCCCTCTCCTGCAATTGCATAGCCAAATGCCTGGCACAACCCCTAGCTCCATGCATGTTTCATGCACACCAGCTACTGCAGACCCAGATTCCACCCCATGACTTTCCTTTTTTTTTTGAAATGGAGTCTTGCTCTGTCACCCGGCTGGAGTGCAGTGGTTCAATCTCAGCTCACTGCAACCTCTGCCTCCCAGGTTCAAGCCATTCTCCTGCCTCAGCCTGCTGAGTAGCTGGGACTACAGGTGCGTGCCACCACGCCTGGCTAATTTTTGTATTTGTATTAGAGACAGGGTTTCACCATGTTGGCCAGGATGGTCTCAAACTCTTGCCCTCGTGATCCACCCACCTTGGCGTCCCAAAGTGCCGTAGTATTGAGGACAGGGCAGAAGGAAAGGGAAAGTAAACCTCAGCCTTGCTCAGAACCACCTTGCTTGGCTGAGGGAAGGAGATGTCCTTCAGGGCCTCCAGGGAGCAAGACTCAGCCTACCCAGACCTCACCTGTCCTTTCCCCAAACACCGCCCCAAGCCGTTTATCAGCCCCTGGAGGTGGGGACTTAGAGAACAGCAGCTATCAGGATCATCCATTTGCCTCTCCACCTGAAATTAACATCAACATTGACAGCAGCACTGCACTTTAATGAAAACATTATCAACCAGGCCAGGAGCCGTGTTTCATGCCTGTATCCCAGCACTTTGGGAGACCAAGGTGGACAGATCACTTGAGGCCAGGAGTTTGAGACAAGCCTGGCCAACTTGGTGAAATCCCATCTCCACTAAAAACACAAAAATTAGCCAGGCGTGGTGACGCGCGCCTGTAATCCCAGCTACTTGGGAGGCTGAGGCAGGAGAATCACGTGAACCGGGGAGGCGGAGGTTACAGTGAGCCGAGGTTGCACCACTGCACTCCAGTCTGGGTGACAGAGTGAGACCCCATCTCAAAAAAATAAATAAATAAAATGAAAAATAAAAAGTTATCATCTGGCACAGGTCTCCTTCGTGCCATCTTGGAAAGTCAGAAGCAGGGACACAGAGAGGTGAAGGCACCTGCCCAAGCCCGCGGCCACACAGCCTGGAGGGAGCTGAGCCAGAATTCAAATCTGAGTCCCAGGATTTAACAGTCTGGTCCCAGCCTGCTTCCGCCTACTTTGCTATATTGCTGGATGCAAATATTACTATTAGTAACACTAACTCTGGCTTAAATCGTGCTCACCCTAAGTGAGGGTGGCCCTAAATGTCTCCCATGTAGGAATCCTCAAGACAATCCCTTGAATTAGGGAAGCCTATTATCTTGTATTTATTTATTTATTTACTTGTTTATTTTATTTATTTGTTTGTTTATTTATGACAAGGACTTGCTTTGTCACCCAGGCTGCAGTACAGTAGTGCAATCACAGCTCACTGCAGCCTCAATCTTCTGAACTCAAGAGATTCTCCCATCTAGGCCTCTCCAGTAGCTGGGACTGCAGGTGAGCAGCACCACTCCCGGTTAATCTTTAAATTTTTTGTAGAGATGGGGTCTCACTACGTTGCTCAAGCTGGTCTTGAGCTCCTGGCCTCAAGCCATCCTCCCACCTCAGTCTTCCAAAACACTGGGATTACAGATGTGAGCCACCTCCCCCAACTCTATTATATTCATTTGACAGATAGGGAAACTGAGGCCCTGAGAGGGTAAGTGATTTTTACAATGTCATCCAGTCAGAAGAAGCAGAGCTGGGATTTGAGCCCTGGAAAGCACAAGATTTTTTTTTTTTTTTTTTTTTTTTTCCCTGAGACGGAGTCTCACTCTGTCACCCAGGCTGGAGTGCAGTGGTGTGACCTTGACTCACTGCAACCTCCGCCTTATGGGTTCAAGTGATTCTTCCATCTCAGCCTCCCAAGTAGCTGGGACCACAGGTTTGTGCCACCATGCCCGGCTAATTTTTATATTTTTAGTAGAGATGGGGTTTCGCCATATTGGCCAGGCTGGTCTCGAACTCCTGACCTTGTGATCTGCCCACGTTGCACGTTGGCGTCCCAAAGTGCTGGGATTACAGGCTTGAGCCACTGCGCTTGGCCTTTTTTTTTTTTTTTGAGATGGAGTTTTGCTCTTGTTGCCCAGGCTGGAGGCCAATGGTGCAACCTTGGCTCACCATAACCTCCGCCTCCCAGGTTCAAGCGATTCTCTTGCCTCAGCCTCCCTAGTAGCTGGGATTACAGGCATGCACCAACATGCCCGGCTAATTTTATGTTTTTAGTAGAGACAAGATTTCTCCATGTTGGTCAGGCTGGTCTCAAACTCCCAACTTCAGGTGACCTACCCACCTCAGCTTCCCAAATTGCTGGGATTACAGGGGTGAGTCACTGCACCTGGCCTTGATTTTTTTTTTTTTTTTTTTTGAGGCAGGGTCTCTGTCACCCAGGCTGGAGTGCAGTGGTGTGATCTCAGCTCACTGCAACCTCCATCTCCCTGGGTTCAAACAATCAAGCAATTCTCCTACCCCAGCCTCCTGCACAGCTGGGACCACAGGTACGTGGCCACCACACCCAGCTCATTTTTATACTTTTCGGTACAGATAGGTTTCACAGTGTCGCCCAGGCTGGTCTCCAACTCGTGGACTTAAGTGATCCACCTGCCTCGGCCTCCCAAAGTGCTGGGATTACAGGTGTGAGCCATCTCGCCCAGCCTAAAGCCCAAGACTTTATGTTGCTTCTGTCCAAAGAAGGGGGGTGGTCCTTCATGCTCCCAGCAGCTGTCTGCTGAGGTCACCTAGGGGGATGCAGTCACTGCTGGGTCCTCACCCCAGCCTAGACATTGCTGAACCTCAAAATAACTCGTCTCCTGGCGACCGGGTGCAGTGGCTCACGCCTGTAATCCCAGCACTTCGGGAGGCTGAGGCGGGTGGATCACCTGAGGTCAGGGGTTTGAGACCAGCTTGGCCAAAATGGTGAAACCCTGTCTGGACTACAAATACAGAATTAGCCAGGTATGGTGGCACATGCCTGTAGTCCCAGCTACTTGAGAGACTGAGGCAGAAGAATCCCTTGAAACCAGGAGGCAGAGGTTGCAGTGAGCCAAGATTGCGCCATTGCACTCCAGCCTGGGCAGTAGAGTGAGACTCTGTCTCAAAAACAACAACAACAACAACAACAAAAGAAAGAACTCATCTTCTGGGTCCCTGAGATGTTTTCAGGCAGTAAACAGAACCCGAAAGCCTGGGCCCAGTGCCCTGGAATCTGAAGCTCCAGGCCTGTTTGGCATGAAAAATTCATGAGCCCAAAAGCTTCCTTGGGGTCAGAGAACAGAGCAGCTCTGTGTGCAGGCTCTGCCTGTCCCGCCTGCCCCACCTCAGTGGTGACCTCCCCCATCCCCCTGAGGCTGTGGCCTTGTCCTAGTTCCTTCTGGATGCCTGGAGCCTCCCCCAGCCTCTCCCAGGGACCATGCCTCTAGGCCCTGTCCACAATCCCTTCTCCACACTACTAAAGGGATCTCTCTGAAACTCACAATTATTTTTTGACTCTCACTCACTCTCACATCCTCTATGCCCCCACCCATTGCCCTCCAACCACCCCCACCTGGCACAGTCAGACACCTGCTGACCTCTGCCACAGGGCACCACCTGAACCTGCTGCCCCAGACACCCTAACTTCCCGAATTTCAGTTCCTCTCCTGCTGTTTCAAGCCATCCTCCCAACTCAGCCTCCCAAGTAGCTGAGACTACAGACATGTGCCACCACAGCTGGCTGGCCACTTTAGCCATTTTGCAGTGCACAGTTCGGTGGCATTAAGCACTTTAATGGTCATGCAACCATCACTACCACCCATCTCCAGAACTTTCTCATCTTCCCAGAGGAAAACTTGTCCACATAAAACACTCCTCCTCCCTGTCCCAACCCCTGGCACCCACCATTCTTCTTCTCCTTCTTCTTCTTTTTTTTTTTTTTTAATTATTTTGAGATGGAGTCTCGCCCTGTTGCCCAGGCTGGAGTGCAGTGGCGTGATCTCGGCTCACTGCAGCCTCTATGTCCTAGGTTCAAGCAATTCTTCTGCCTCAACTTCCCTAGTAGCTGGGATTACAGGCACTCACCACCACACCCGGCTGATTTTATTTTATTTTTTTATATTTTATTTATTTTTATTTATTATTATTCTTATTATTTTTTGAGACAGAGTCTTGCTCTGTCGCCCAGGCTGGAGTGCAGTGGTGTGATCTTGGCTCACTGCAAGCTCTGCCTCCTGGGTTCACGCCATTCTCCTGCCTCAGCCTCCCGAATAGCTGGGACTACAGGTGCCCGCCACCATGCCTGGCTGATTTTTGTATTTTTAGTAGAGACAGGGTTTTGCCATACTGGCCAGGCTGGTCTCTTGGCCAGGCTGGTCTCGAACTCCTGACCTCGCAATCTGCCCCCCTTGGCCTCCCAAAGTGCTGGGATCATAGGCATGAGCCAATGCACCCAGCTTTTTTTTTTTTTTTGAGATGGATTCTCACTTTGTCGACCAGGCTAGAGTACAGTGGCACAACCTCGGCTCATTGCAGCCTCCTCCTTCTCCTAGTTCAACCGATTCTCCTGCCTCAGCCTCCCAAGTAGCTGGGATTACACGCATCTGCCACCATGCTGGGCTAATTTTTGTATTTTTGGTAGAGACTGGGTTTCGCCATGTTGGCTAGGCTGGTCTCGAACTCCTGACCTTAAGTGATCCACCCACCTCGGCCTCCCGCAGTGTTGGGATTACAAGTGTAAACCACTGTGCCCAGCTACTCAGGAGTCTGAGGCGGGAGGATCACTGGAGCATGGAAGATCGAGGCTGCAGTGAGCTATGGTTGCACCACTGCACTCCAGCCTGGGTGACAAAGCAAGATCACATCTTAAGAAAAGATTGTGCTGAGCCAGTTCCTGAGAAAACAACAAAATACAAAATAAATAAAGAAAGAAAAGGAAAGACGAAAGTTCCTTCCAGCAGAGATATGAGAGGAAAAGAAAAAAGAAGTCCCCTGTGACATCCCCATACCCCAATCTTCATCTCTCTCATAACCACTGGCTCATTCAGATCTTTTTCAGCTAGGTTACGTGCAAGGGTGTGTGTGTGTGTGTGTGTGTGTGTGTGTGTGTGTGTGTGTGTGAGATATTGTACCCTCTTTCTCCTCTTTCTCTCTCTCTCTCTCTTTCTCCCATGCCATATAAGACTATACAACTTGTGGACAGGCACAGTGGCTCTCGCCTGTAATCCCAGAACTTTGGGAAGCAGAGGCGGGTTGGAGCACTTAAGGCCAAGAGTTCGAGACCAGCCTGGGCAACATGGCAAAAAAATCTGTCTCTACTAAAAATATAAAAACTGGGAAGGCTTGGTGGCTCACGCCTGTAATCCCAGCACTTTGGGAGGCTAAGGCAAGTGGATCACCTGAAGTCAGGAGTTTGAGACCAGCCTGGCCAACATGATGAAATCCTGTCTCTACTAAAAATACAAAAGATTAGCCGGGTATGCTGGTGGATGCCTGTAATCCCAGCTACTCGGGAGGCTGAGGCAGGAGAATTGCTTGAACCCGGGAGGCAGAGGTTGCAGTGAGGCGAGATCTCTCCACTGCACTCCAGCCTGGGTGACAGAGCGAGACTAAAACAAAACGAAACAAACAAACAACAACAACAAAATATATATAGAGAGAGATTAAGCTGAGCATGGTAGGGAACACTTTAAATCCCAGCTACTCCGGAGGCTAAGGCACATAATCGCTTGAACCCAAGAGAAGGAGGTTGCAGTGAACTGAGATCGTGCCGCTGCACTCCAGCCTGGGCAACAGAGAGAGACTCTGTCTTAAATTAAAAAATAAATACTACTTGCTATTATCACTCAACAATATGACCTGGACGCTACTCCGGAAAGCATGTGGTTGAAGGGGAAGGAAGTGTGTCTGGGGTGTAAAGTCGGACTCCCTGGGTTCAGATCCTTGCAGAGTAACAGGCTGATTATGTTACTATGGGTAATTATTTCATCTCTCTGGGTCACTTTCTCCAATTGGAAAATTGTTATAATGATTTAATATAGAGTGCTTGGGCCAGACGAGGCAGCTCACGCCTGTAATCCCAGCACTCTGGGAGGCCGAGGCGGTGGATCATGAGGTCAGGAGATTGAGACCATCCTAGCTAACATGGTGAAACCCCTTCTCTACTACAAATACAAAAAATTAGCTTGGCGTGGTGGCGGGCGCCTGTAGTCCCAGCTACTCAGGAAGCTGACGCAGAATTGCTTGAACCCGGGAGGCAGAGGTTGCAGTGAGCTGAGAGCACGCCACTGCACTCCAGCCTGGCTACAGAGTGAGACTCCATCTCAAAAACAAAAACAAACAAACAAACAAAAATATATATACACACAGAGAGAGACAGAGTGCTTTACTGGGGGAGCCTAGATCGCGCCACTGCCCTCCAGCAGCCTGGGTGACAGAGTGAGACCTTCGCTCAAAAAAAAAAAAAGGTGCTTGGCCAGTGTGGTGGCTCGTGCTTGTAATCCCAACACTTCAAGAGGCCAAGATGGGCAAATCAGTTGAGGCTAATGAGACCTGGTCTCTATTTCAAAAAAAAAGAAAAAGAGTTTGAAAAATAATAATAATCTAAAGCACAGGCCGGGCACGGTGCCTCACGCTGGTAATCCCAGCACTTTGGGAGGCCGAGGCACGCGGATCACAAGGTCAGGAGATCAAGACCATCCTGGACAACCTGGTGAAACCCTGTCTCTACTAAAAACACAAAAAATTAACCAGACGTGTTGGCGGGTGCCTGTAGTCCCAGCTACTTGGGAGGCTGAGGCAGGAGAATGGCATGAACCCGGGAGGCGGAGCTTGCAGTGAGCCGAGATAACGCCACGGCACTCCAGCCTGGATGACAGAGCGAGACTCCGTCTCAAAAAAAAAAAAAAAAAAAGCACTTAATGCCTTGTCTGACTCTGACTAAGCTTTCTATAAACATTCACTCTTTCTTTCCTTTCCTTTTTTTTTTTTTTGAGACCGAGTCTCATTCTGTCACCCAGGTTGGTGTGCAGTGGTGTAATCTTGGCTCACTGCAACCTCCAGTTCCCAGGTTCAAGTGATTCTCCCGCTTCAGCCTCCCAAGTAGCTGGGATTACAGGCATGTGCCACCACATCTGGTTAATTTTGTGTTTTTAGTAAAGACAGGATTTCTCCATGTTGGTCAGGCTGGTCTCGAACTCCCAACCTCAGGTGATCCTCCCACCTCAGCCTCCCAAAGTGCTAGGATTACAGGTGTGAGCCACCACGCCTGGCCTTAGAGACAGGTTTTCATCATGTTATCCAGGCTAGTCTTGAACTCCTGACCTCAAGTGACCCTCCTGCCTCCCAAAGTGCTGGGATCACAGGTGTGAGCCACCGCTCCTGACTAAACATTCACTCTTATTATAATCTGCAGGTCCACCTCCTTTTTTCTTAAACGACTTAAAAAATTCTCATTTTGAAATGTAACATATATTTATTTATTATTATTATTATTTATTTTTATTTATTTATTTTTTTTTGAGACAGTGTCTCATTCTGTCACCCAGGCTGGAGTGCAGTGGTGTGATCTTGGCTCACTGCGACCTCTGCCTCCCGGGTTCAAGCGATTCTTCTGCCTCAGCCTCCCAAATAGCTGGGATTACAGGTGCGCACCACCACGCCCAGCTGTTTTTTTTTTTTTTCTTCGTATTTTCAGTAGAGATGAGGTTTCACCATATTGGCCAGGCTGGTGTTGAACTCCCGACCTCGTGATCCGTCCACCTTGGCCTCCCAAAGTACTGGGATTACAGGCGTAAGCCACCGCGCCCGGCCTGTTTATTAAGGTCTCACTTTATTGCCCAAGCTGGTCTGGAACCCCTGGGCTCAAGCAGTCCTCCTGCCTCAGACTCCCAATGTGTGTGAGACACTGCACCCATGAAAACGTAACATACGTATATGTTATATACGTGTGTTACATTATATATATAGTGTGTGTATATGTGTGTGTATACATATACACACACATATATATTTGCATCATAAATGTTATTCCTGACGTGGGACAGATTCCTTTCATCCCCCCAGGTGAATCACATGGTACCCTGGACAGACCTAGGAAGCCCTCCCTTTCACCATCTCCAGGGCGGTAGTGAGAACGGCAGGTGCTGTGGACTGGGAAGGCTTTGGAGTTTCCCAGCCTACCTCTTCTCCCTTTCTCAACAAAGGATACCCGTTCCCTATTATTCCTCTTATCCACTCTTCCCTTTTAAAAAAAACCCCACAAAACCATCATCAATTAAAAAACACAAAGAAAACCTTTTCAAGTATTGGGAGTTAGGGGTCCTGGGCTGGGACTTGGGGTTACAGGTCACCAAGAAAGAGGGAGGGGAAGAGAAGGAGGGGCTGTCCCTACTGCTGGCTTTCTTCTTTACTGCATGCTATGGCAACTGTGTGTCGACCTCCTCTGCTGGCAACTGTACATACGGGACCACTGAGCCTGGAATGAAGCAGTCTTTTTTTACATTTTTTTTTGAGACAGAGTCTCACTCTGTCGCACAGGCTGGAGTGGAGCAGCATGATTTCAGCTCACTGCAGCCTCCGTCTCTTGGGTTCCAGCAATCCTCCTGTCTCAGCCTCCCAAGTAGCTGGGATTACAGGTGCCTGCCTCCACGTCCAGCTAAGTTTTGTATTTTAGTAGAGATGGGGTTTTGCCATGTTGGCCAAGCTGGTCTCAAACTCCTGACCTCAGGTGATCCACCTGCCTTGGCCTCCCAAAGTACTGGGATTACAGGTGTAAGCCACTGCACCCAGGCTAGACATTCTTCACTGATAAAATGTTAGGCTGTTTCTCAAGGTGTGTAACCCTGATGTCAGCTCATTTGATGTTGAGATACTGATCCACCAAATAGAGGGTGCCCCAGACATTCAGGTCATCCTTGAGTTCCACGACCACATTCTTGCCCACAAGGGACTTGAAAAAAGAACAGAAGAGCATGATGCTGGCGACCTGACCAGGAAAAGCAACACATATTTTATTTTATTTTATTTTATTTTATGTATTTATTTTGAGATGCTGTCTCACTCTTTCACCCAGGCCGGAGTGCAGGGGCACAATCTTGGCTCACTGCAACCTCTGCCTCCCGGGTTCAAGCAATTCTCTGCCTCAGCTTCCTGAGTAGCTGGGATTACAGGTGCCCACTGCCATGCCTGTCTAATTTTTTTTTTTTTTTGGCATCTTTAGTAGTGACAGGGTTTCACCAAGTTGGCCAGGCTGGTCTTGAACTCCTGACCTTGTGATCCACCCACCTCGGCCTCCCAAAGTGCTGGGATTATAGGCACGAGCCACCGTGCCCGGCCAGCAACACATTTTTTTTTTTTTTTTTGAGACGGAGTCTCGCTCTGTCGCCCGGGCTGGAGTGCAGTGGCCGGATCTCAGCTCACTGCAAGCTCCGCCTCCCGGGTTCCCGCCATTCTCCTGCCTCAGCCTCCCGAGTAGCTGGGACTACAGGCACCCGCCACCTCGCCCGGCTAATTTTTTTTTTATTTTTTAGTAGAGACGGGGTTTCACCGTGTTAGCCAGGATGGTCTCGATCTCCTGACCTCGTGATCCGCCCGTCTCGGCCTCCCAAAGTGCTGGGATTACAGGCTTGAGCCACCGCGCCCGGCCGCAGCAACACATATTTTAAAAGGATAGACGTTGGTTGGGCACAGTGGCTTATACCTGTAATCCCAGCACTTTGGGAGGCTGAGGTTGGTGCATCACCTGAGGTCAGGGGTTCGAGACCACCCTGGGCAACATGGCAAAACCCTGTCTCTACTAAAATACAAAAATTGCCACTGAACTGCAGCTTGGGCAACAGAGCAAGATTCTGTCTCAAAAAAAAAAAAAAAAAAAGGCGGAGGGGAGTGGGGTTGAGAAGGTCAAGTATTCACAAACTGAACTAAGGTATGTAACTACAATTCTGTTTCCATTGCCCAGAAGCTGCTCCTGTCATCCCAGTAGTTATTACCGTTCCAAAAGTCAACCACTGATCTATGTTCCATTATTATAGGTTAATTAGCAATGCCTGTTCTAGAACTTCAGAAAAAAGTGTGTGGCTTCTTTCACACAGCATTATGCTTTTTGGGGAGAGATTCATCCATATTTTTGCCTGTATCAATAGTTTATTCCTGGACCAGGCGCTGTGGCTCACACCTGTAATCTCAGCACTTTAGGAGGCTGAGGCAGAAGGATCACTTGAGACCAGCCTGGGCACCCATAGGGAGACCCTCCTCTCTATAAAAATTTAAAAAATTAGCTGGGTATGGTCAGGTGCGGTGGCTCACACCTAAAATCCCAGCACTTTTGGAGGCCGAGGTGGGCGGATCACCGGAGGTCGGGAGTTTCAGACCAGGCTGACCAACATGGAGAAACCCCGTCTCTACTAAAAATACAAAATGACCTGGGCGTGGTGGCACATGCCTGTAATCCCAGCTACTCAGAGGCTAAGGCAGGAGAATCACTTGAACTTGGGAGGCGGAGGTTGTGGTGAGCTGAGATCACGCCATTGCGCCACTGCAATCCAGCCCGAGCAACAAGAGTAAAACTCTGTCAAAAAAAAAAAAAAAAAAAAATTAGCCAGGCATGATGGTGTGTGCCTGTAGGCCCAGCAACTTGGGAGGCTGAGGCAGGAGGATCACTTGAGCTGAGGAGGTCAGGGCTTCAGACAACTATGACTGCACCATCACACTCCACCCTGGGCAACAGAGCAAGATCCTGTCTCTAAAAAAAAAAAGAAAGAATAAAATGTTCATTCCTCATCACTAAGGAGAATCCCATGGTATGGGTGAAACCCATGATGGTTTGCTTCACCATTAATCGGTTAATGGGCATTTGGGCTGCTCCTAGTTTTTCTGCCCATTACGAATAAGGATACTATAAAGCTGCCATGAACATTTATATGAATGTCTCTGTGGGTTTTTTCTTTTCTTCGCTTATATTTTTCTTGGGTATATACCTAGGAATGCAATTTCTAGGGCATTAACTTTGCAAGAAACTGCCAGATCGTTTTCCAACTGGTTGTGGCATTTTACATTCTCACCAACAGTGTAGGAGAGCCCCCATATGCTTCCCATCTTCCTCAACACTTGGTTCGACCAGTCTTTTTAATTTTAGCTATTCAGGTGGGAGTGCAATGGTATCTCATCGACATTTCGATTTACATTTCCCTGATGACTTTGTGCTTTATTATTATTATTATTATTATTTTGAGACAGGGTCTCACTCTCTCACCCAGGCTGGAGTGCAGTGATATTTTCACACGTTTTTCTTTTTTTTTTTTTGAGACAGAGTTTCACTTTTTGCCCAGTTCTGTTGCCCAGGCTGGAGTGCAATAGCGTCATCTCGGCTCACCACAACTTCCACCTCATTGGTTCAAGTGATTCTCCTGCCTCAGCCTACTGAGTAGCTGGGATTACAGGCATGCGCCACCATGCCAGGCTAATTTTTTGTATATTTAATAGAGACGGGGATTCTCCATGTTGGTCAGGCTGGTCTCGAACTCCTGAGTTCAGGTGATCTGCCAGCCTCGGCCTCTCAAAGTGCTGGAATTACGGGCGTGAGCCTCCGCGCTCGGTCTGCTTTCACCCATTTTTTCCACAACAGCTGTCGAGGCTACAGGGAACACTTCTTGGTTACTACGTCCCATGCACACACACCTGCAGTGATTTGTCCAGGGTCAGTGCCAGACCGGAATCGCACCAGGTGAACATGACTTGGATTTACTCTTTCTGCCAGAAAGCATTCTGCTTCAAAGCATTTACTCCCCTGATTTCATGTTGTCAAACTCTAAAATTCTTACCAATCTGATGAATGGAAATGGCATCTTTTGGTATGTTCAGTGGTACACCATGATCAATAGTTACCTATCAATTATTTATCTATCCATCATTTATTATTATTAATTATCATTATTATTTTGAGACAGGGTTGCCCAGGCAGTGGAACAATCATGGCTCACTGCAGCCTCAAACTGTTGGACCCAAGTGATCCTCCTACCTCAGCCTCCCGAGTAGCTGAATTACAAGTGTGCATTACCAAACCCGGGTAATTATTATTATTATTATTTTGTTTTTTTGAAATGGAGTCTCGCTCTGTCGCCCAGGCTGGAGTGTAGTGACGCAGTCTTGGCTCACTGCAAGCTCCGCCTCCCGGGTTCACGCCATTCTCCTGCCTCAGCCTCCCGAGTAGCTGGGACTACAGGCACCGGCCACGCCTGGCTAATTTTTTTGTATTTTTAGTAGAGACGGGGTTTCACCGTGTTAGCCAGGATGATCTTGATCTCCTGACCTCGTGATCCGCCTGCCTTTGCCTCCCAAAGTGCTGGGATTACAGGCGTGAGCCACCGCGCCCGGCTAAGCCCGGCTAATTTTTCAAATTTTTTGTACAGACGAGTCTTCCTATGTTGCCCAGGCTGGTCTGGAACTCTTTGGCCCAAGCTATCCTCCCGCCTCAGCCTCCGGAGTGGCTGGGATTGCAGGCCCGCGCCACCACGCCCAGCCTCAGTATCTCCTTGACGATGAAATGCATAGATGAATGAATGAATGAATGAATGAATGAATGACAGACCTCTCTTTGCTCACCGTGCACACCCTCAAGAGGGTTACTCGAGAGCCAAGACTGGAAACAAAGGTTGGGGCCCCACCCATCCCGGGCCAGGACCCGCCCCCGGGACCCGCCCTCGCCCGCTCGAGGCTCCCATTGGAGGAGGCGCGCGGGGGCTGGCCCGGCGGGCGGGGCGGGGCCGGGGCCCGGGGCGGGGCGCTGCAGCCCGCGGAGCCTCCCGCCCGCCCGGGCTGGGGTCGCGCTGGCTCGGACTCCGCTCCCCGCCCCGCCGCGGCCATGGAGGACGAGCGGAAAAACGGAGCCTACGGTAGGAGCTGCCTCCGGTCAGGGGCCGCCTCTGCTGACTTGGGGGTGGGAGGACCTTGAGCGAGGGGGACATCTGAGACCCTAGGCACCCGCCCTGCCGCTGGAGGGCCCTCCGCGCTGGGGCCCCCGCATCCCACACTGCGCGGATCCCACGCCCCCTGCTCCAGCCGGGTCGCCCCGCGTCCCCTCCCCGGGAGCCCCAGCTCCCCCTCCGGCTGATGAGCCGGTGCTCATGGCGCATGCTCCGCCCGGGGAGGTCCCGTTATCTGGGTGGCTCAGATGGCGGGCGGGGGAGGGGAGGCGCGGCGATCCGGGCTCGGAAAAGAGACAGGGCCCTGACCTCCCCAAATCCCCCTCCTCTTCCAAACCCCTTTGTCCACTTCTTCCTCCTGCCCCTTTCCGCCAGAAGTAGCCGTCCAGGGCTTTTAGCCAGATGGGGAAACTGAGGCAAGACTGGGCAGACCGAATACCCAGCTGACAGCCCACCGGGTCTGGCTAGCCGCCTGGAAACGGCGGAAAGAAGGGCATCTTTGGTGAGGGGGCAGGAAGGAAGCAGGAAACAATTGAGAAACTTTCCCCTCCCTGTGCAAGGGGCTAGGGGCCCCCACCTCCCACTTCGGGAGGTGCTGGCGGCTGGAACTTCCTCCGGCGAACCTCTTGGGGCGGCCTCAGGCATTTGGCCCTGGGCATGGGCCCAGGATGTGGGCTTCTCTATCACCAGCGCCCTGTGGTTCCACCCTCCCCTGGATTCCCACGGTGGGGGGAGTTGCCATCCTTAGTTTTTCCTTTCTCTTCTCCATTTTGGGTCCCCAAGACCCAACTCAGTACCAGCCCCACGTGGTACTACCCTGGGGGCAAAGAAGCACTGTCGCACCCCTCTTTGTGTGACAAGAACTTCCTGGAAACTGTGACACTGAAGGGCCTTGGGGAGGGGGCCGGAAACTGCTCGAAATTATTCAAGAAAAACAAGTTGGGTAGAGCTGTGCCTCCCTGCCCCTAGGGACTGTATGGCCTCAGGAGGCTACCGGGAGAGACAGATCAGGGAGGCTGGGACCTTCCCTGCAGAGCCCAGTCAAGGGGAGGCAGCAGTACCTGGCCACCTCCCAGCACCCCCTTCTCGATTGAAGCTGCTGCCCAGTCCTCTGGAGGGACCCCCTTGGTCTTGATTTGGGCTCAAATCCCAGCCCCAGCGGCTGCGGGTGCTGTGTGTCCCTTGGGTGTGGCAGGCTGTCTCTCACCTGAGAGTCTCAGCCTGAGGTTCCAGCCAGGTCTTGCCTGCTTGTGGGCAGCATCTGAGGGGGTCTTGGGTCTCTATGAAGTTTGGCTGGGACAGGGACGAGGGGCAGAGAGGACAATGATATGATTCACCTAGCCTTGAATTTGGCCAAAGGATGGAATTGAGCTGTGGACGGAGCTGGGCAGACCTCCCAGGCCCACACATGAGACAGGGGACCCCGCCAGACAGAGCTTGTTCTGGGCTTAAGGGAGTACCTTCAATCAACAAATATTTGTTGAGCACAATTTAGGCAGGGGTCTAGACACTGGAAACCCAGCAGTGAATAGAGCAGTGAAATCCTTGACCGCAGGGAGTAGTCAAGGGAAGGAATGTGTAATTTTAGGTTGTAAGTTGTGAAGCAAAGAACGGGACATCGTGTGATCTTGTGTGGCAGAAACAGCAGCGATTATTTTAGGTTACTAAGGGTTGGAAGTTGAGCCAGCCGTGGGAAGATTTAGGGGAAGTGTGTTTCATGCAGAAAGAACAGCAAACAAACCACATCGTTACTTAATTATATTTTGCCTTGGGGCCAGAGGGGGCATCTGGTTTGATTGCTTGAAGTAGGGGTTTTGCTTAGCTTGGAGTAGTCCCTTCACATCAGAACCAAAAACCTGGGGGCCTTGCACTGGCCCATAAAGTCCCTGATAGATGAAGGGAGCTTTAGGGAGCTTTCCCCTAGGGATGGTGTGGAAGAGTGACTCACTTATCCTACCCTCCTGCCCCAGTGGCTTCCCATCCGTCGTGAGTTTAGGGGCTGACATCAGACAAACCCAGGCTCAAATCCTGGCTCTGACATTTAGGAGCCATGTGGCCCTGGGTGAGTCCGTGACCTCTCTGAAGCTGTGTCTTTGTCTGTAGGACTCGGTGGACCACACTCACTGGTAGAGGAAGCATTTTGCATAGTCTGGCAAGCTCGATGTGCTCAGGAGGCCTCTGGGGCTGGTGTTACTGAGGACATGGCTTTCCCCTGAACTGACGGAGAAGCAACCCAAGGCATTGACTTGGGTGAGACCAGGTTGGGCAGGAAGTACATTCCTCAGCAGAGATCATATCTAAAGGAAGGCAGCAGTTCCGAGGGAAATGGGGAAATGGCTCTGGGCCCCGGCGGATGTCAGCAATGGGCACTGCCATCCTTCCCATCCAGCCCACACCTCTTGGCAAGAGCAGTGCAGAAAAAGATTCTAGAATCCAAAACAATAAACCTTGACCATGGAGACATAAAACTAGGTCGGTAGGGGTCAGTAGTGATGCTTATTTAAAAACGGACTTGGTCGGGAGCGCTGTGGCTCACGCCTGTAATCCCAGCACTTTGGGAGGCCGAGGTGGGCGGATCACAAGGTCAGGAGATCGAGACCACGGTGAAAACCTCGCCTCTACTCGCTAAAAATACAACAAAAATTAGCCGGGCTGTGCCGTTGTGGGCCCCCCTGTAGTCCTTCCAGCTACTCGGGGAGGCTGAGGCAGGAGAATGGCGGGAATCCCAGGAGGCTGAGCTTGCAGTGAGCTGAGATCCTGCCACTGCACTCCAGCCTGGGCGCATAGAGCGAGACTCCGTCTCCAAAACAAAACAAAAACAAAAACAAAAACAAACAAAAACGGACTCTTTGCCAGGTGCGGGTGGCTCACCTGTAATCCCAGCACTTTAGGGACCGAGGCTACGGATCACGCAGGTCAGAGATCAAGACAATCCTGGCTACCACAGTGAAACCCTTCTATGAAATACAAAATGCCGGGCGCAGTGGCTCACGGCTGTAATCCCAGCACTTTGGGAGGCCGAGGCGTGGTAGATCAATGAGCCGGGAATTCTGAGACCAGCCTGAGCAACACGGTGAATCCCCATCTCTACTAAAATACAAAGTTAGCCAGGTGTGAAAGGCCTGTAATCCCCCAGCTGCTCGGGAGGCTGAGGCAGGAGAACCGCTTGAACTTCTGGGAGGCGAGGTTGTGGTGAGCCGAGATTGCGCCATTGCACTACAGCCTGGGCAAAAGAGTGAAATTCAGTCTCGAAATGAATAAATAAATAAGAAAACACAAAAATTAGCTGTCTGTAGTCCCAGCTACTTGAGAGGCTGAGGCAGGAGAATCACTTTTAAACTGGGAGGCAGAGGTTGCAGTGAGCCAAGATACGCACTGCACTCCATCCTGGATGACAGAGTGAAACTCCATCTCAAAAAATAAATAAAATAAAAAATGGACTCTGCCGCCGAGAGGATTACAGACTCGATGCCTGTAATACCAAAGCACTTTGGGGAGGTTGAGGTGAGCGGGTCAGATTTGAGGTCGGGAGATCGAGGTCATCCTGGCCAAAATGGTGAAACCCCATCCTCTATTAAAAATATAAAATTAGTCAAGCATGGTGGTGCACATCTGTAATCCTAGCTGGGACTCTGGGAGGGGGGGCTGACAGAGAATTGATTGAACCTGGAGGCGGAGGCCGCAGTGAGCTGAGATGAAAGCACTGCACTCCAGCCTGGGCTATGGAGCCGGTGACTCTGTCTCAAAAACAACAAAACCAGACTCTGGCTGGACAGTCACTGATGCCTGTAATTCCAGCACTTTGGGGAGTCCCAGGTGGGAGGATCGCTTGAGCCCATGAGTTTGAGACCAGCCTGGGCAATATAGTGAGACCCTGTTTCTACAAAAAATTTAAAAAATTAACGGAGTGTGGCAGTGCTCACCTGTAGTTCCAGCTACTTGGGAGGCTGAGGTGGGAGGATTGCTTGAGCCCAGGAGGTGAGGTTGCAGGAGCAAAGATAGTGCCACTGCACTGCCTGGATGACAGAGGAAGGCCCTGTCTCAAAAAGGAGATTCCAGCTGGGTGCTGTGGCTCATGCCTGTAATCCCAGCTTGGGAGGCCGTGAGGCTGGCGGATCACGAGGTCAGGAGATCGAGGTCAGGAGATCCTGGCTGACACGGTGAAACTCCTGTCTCTACTAAAATACAAAAATTAGCTGGGCATGGTGGCGGCACCTGTAGTCCCAGCTACTCGGGAGAGGCTGAGGCAAGAGAATGGCATGACCCAGGAGGGCGGAGCTTGCAGTGAGCCAAGATCGGGCCACTGCGCCTCCAGCTCATGACAGAACGGTGACTCCGCCTCCCAAAACAAACCTCCCCCAAAAAACAAAACAAAACAAAACAAAAACAAAAAAGCAGATTCCCTTGTCCCATTTGCCAGAATACAATTCAGCCTGCAGTGAGGCCCTGGCACCTGATTTAAAACATATATACATATGACTGGGTGTGGTTGCTCACTTCGTAATCTCAGCACTTGTTAGAGTCCTGCGGCAGGTGTGTATCACCTGAAGTCAGGAGTTCAAGACCAGCCTGACCAACATGGTGAAACCCTGTCTCTACTAAAAAATACAAAAATTGGCCAGGCACAGTGGCTCACGCCTCTAATATTAGAACTTCTGGGAGGCTGAGGCTGGTGGGATCACCTGAGGTCTGGAAGTTCCAGACCAGCCTTACCAATATGGTGAAACCCTGTCTCTACTAAAAATACAAAAATTAGCTTGGCTGCAGGATGTGCACTCGTAGTCCCAGCTATGTGGGAGGCTGAGACAGGAGAATTGCTGGAACCCAGGAGGCAGTGGTTGCAATGAGCTGAGATTGTGCCATTGCACCCAGCCCGGGTGACAAGAGGAACCTGAAAAAATTATATATATATAAAATATATCTATACACATACACATATATATGTATATATGAAAAGGTTGTTACTTGTCACATTTTCGAAAGGGATAATACAGTCACTTGCTTTAAATACAAAAGATGCTATGGTTTTATGATGAAAGTTTCCTTGCTCTCTTTTACCCTGGACCATACTTTATTCTTTGTTGTTGTCAAGATACACAGGGTCTCACTCTGTTGCCCAGGCTGGCTAGAGTGCAGTGGTAATGATCATAGCTACTGCAGCCTCAAATTCTGGGCTCCAAGTGATCCTGTAGGTAGTTGAGATCTCTATAGGTGAGTGCCGTGGATGCTCAAATAATTTTTTTTTTTTTTAAGAGGCAGGGTCTCACCATGTTGCCCAGGGCTGGTCATGAACTCCTGGGCTCAATCCTCTTGTATTGGCCTCCCCAAAGTGCTAGCATTATAGGCATGAGTCACCACACTCAGAGTTTTATTTGTTTATTTGTTTTGCCTAATGTATATTGGGAGATGATCTCGTGTCAAAACCTCCAAAGCTTCTCAATCATTTATTGTTATTATTATTTTATTTTTTTAAGAGACAGGGTCAGCCTGGGCATGGTAGCCTACTCCTGTAATCCCAGCACTTTTGGGAGGCCGAGGCGGTGATCATGGGGTCAGGAGATCAAGACCATCCTGGCCAACATGGTGAAACCCCCGCTTTTTTTTTTTTGAGACAGAGTCTTTGCTCTGTCTGCACACCCATGTGACATCTGTCTCCCCCAACACATGTAAGTATCTCTATACTCAGTGCTGGGCAGCATCTGCTTTTTGAGACACAGTCTCACTCTGTCACCAGGCTGGAGTGCAGTGGCACAGTCTCAGCTCACTGCAGCTCCGGGCCTCCTGGGTTCATGCCATTCTCTCCTGCCTCAGCTTCCCAAGTAGCGCTGACTACAGGCCACCACCACTCGCTAATTTTTTGTATTTTTAGTAGAGATGGAGTTTCACCGTGTTAGCCAGGATGGTCTCAAACTCCTGACCTCGGATCTACCCTCGGCCTCCCAAAGTGCTGGGATTACAGGCTGAGCCACCGCGCCTGTGCCACTTTATTTCTACTAAAAATAAAAAAATTAGCCGGGCATGGTGGCGTGCACCTCTAGTCCCAGCTACTTGGGAGGCTGAGGCAGGAGAATCACTTGAACCCAGGAAGTGGAAGTTGCAGTGAGCTGAGATTGCGCCACTCCACTCTAGCCTGGGCAACAGAGCGAAACCCTGTCTCAAAAAATAAATAAATAAATAAATAAATAAATAAATAAATAGACAGGGTCTTGCTATGTTGCCTTGGCTAGCCTAGAACTCCTGAGTTAAAGGGATCCTCCCACCTCAGCCTCCCGAGTAGCTGGGACCAATTACAGGTGTGTGCCATGGCTCCCAGCACAGTATTTTTTCACAGTATCATAGAATAGTACGTTTGTGGATGGACTGTCTTTTATTTAGCCAATCAAAGGGAATATTTATTTTAAACTTTTTTTTGAAGTAGGAAATACATACATAAAAGGGCATAGATCCTAAATATATGAGGCTGAAGGAGCTTTCACAAGGTGAACACCTCATCTGGCCAGCACCCAGATAAGGAAAAAAGAACATTTCCAGGGCCCTGTCATGTGCAAGAAGGGTCTCTCTGTATTATTATTATTTTATTAGTATATACACATATATATATATATATATATATATATTTTTTTTAATTTGAGACAAGGGCTCACTCTGTCACCCAGGGTGAAGTGCAGTGGTAAAATCTCAGCTCACTGAAACCTCTGCCTCCTAGTTTTAAGCAATTCTCCTGCCTCAGCCTCCCAAGGATCTGGGACTACAAGGTTCAAGTTACCATGCCTGATTAATTTTTGTATTTTTTGTAGAGACTGGGTTTTGCCATGTTGCCCAGGGTGGTCTGGAACTCCTGGGCTCAAGCTATCCACCTGCTTCAGCCTGCCAGAGTGCTGGAGCTAGAGGCTTGAGCCACTGCACCCAGCCTACCGTTTTTGTTTTTTTTTTTTTGAAATAGAGTCTTGCCCTATCGCCCAGGCTGGAGTGCAGTGGCGCGATCTCGGCTCACTGCAACCTCTGCCTCCTGGGTTCAAGCGATTCTTCTGCTTCAGCCTTCCCAGTAGCTTGGACTATAGGCATGTGCCACCATGCCCGGCTAATTTTTGTATTTTTGGTAGAGACAGGGTTTCACCATATTGGCCAGGCTGGTCTTGAACTCCTGACCTCATGATCTGCCCGCCTTGGCCTCCCAAAGTGCTGAGATTACAGGCATGAGCAACCGCGCCCGGTCCAGCCTACATTTTAAATTGAAGTGTAATTTGGTGTTTTTTGTTGTTGTTGCTCCTTTTTTCTTTTTTTTTTCAAGACAGAGTCTTGCTCTGTCGCCCAGGCTGGAGTGCAGTGGCATGATCTCAGCTCACTGCAACCTCCGCCTCCTGGGTTCAAGCGATTCTCCTGCCTCAGGCTCCTGAGTAGCTGGGATTACAGGTGCACCTCACCACGTCCAGCTACTTTTTGTATTTTTAGTAGAGACGGGGTTTTGCCATGTTGGTCAGGCTGGTCTCAAACTCCTGACCTCAAGTGATCCACCTGCCTCAGCCTCCCAAAGTACTAGGATTACAGGCATGAACCACTGCACCTGGTGAAGTGTAGTTTACATACTAAAAATCACACATCATTAGTTTTTTTGTAGAGATGGAGTCTCGCTATGTTGTCCAGGCTGGTCTTGAACTCCTGGGCTCAAGTGATCCTCCCACCTCAGCCTCTTAAAGTACTGAGAATACAGGTATAAGCCACCGTGCCCAGCCCGTAACTCTTTTTCAATGTACAGATCTATGATGTTACATTTATTTATTTATTTATTTATTTATTGAGAGTCTCGCTTTGTTACCCAGGCTGAAGGACAGGGCACGATCTCGGCTCACTGCAGCCTCTACCTCCCGGGTTCAAGTGATTCTCGTGCCTCAGCCTCACGAATAGCTGGGATTATAAGCACGCACCACCATGCCTGGCTAATTTTTGTATTTTTAGTAGAGACGGGGTTTCACCATGTTGGCCAGGCTGGTCTTGAACTCCCAACCTCAAATGATTCTCCCACCTTGGCCTCCCAAAGTGTTGGAATTATAGGCGTGAGCCACCGAGCCCGGCTAATGTTACTTATATTTAGATTGTTGGGTGGTGGCCTGTTTTTGTAAGGCTGGTGGGCTAAGAATGGCTCCTTTATTTTTAAATGATTGTAAAAAAAGAAATATATATATATATGACAGAGATGATATGTGAACCACAAAGCTTAAAATCTTTGATATCTGGTCCTTAACAGAAAACATTTGCAGAGACCTGGTAGAGAATTCTCCCTAGAGACTTTTCCTTATTATTATTTTTTTTTTGAGATGGAGTTTCGCTCTTGTTGCCCAGGCTGGAGTGCAATGGCGTGATCTCAGCTCGCTGCAACCTCTGCCTCCTGGATTCAAGTGATTCTCCTGCCTCAGACTCCTGAGTAGCTGCGATTACAGGCTCCTGCCACCACGCCTGGCTCATTTTTGTATTTTTAGTAGAGACGGGGTTTCACCATGTTGGCCAGGCTGGTGGGGAACTCCTGCTCTCAAGAGATCCGCTCGCCTCGGCCTCCCAAAGTGCTGGGATTACAATTGTGAGCCACCGCACCCCACCGAGACTTTTCTTTTTTCTTTTGTCATTTCCCAATCAATCCCCAAAGTGAGCATTTGATTTATTTATTTATTTATTTATTTACTTACTTACTTACTGGTTGAATTCCTGGGCTCAAGCGATCCTTCCCCTTCAACCTCCTGAGTAGCTGGGACTATAGGCATGTGCCTCTATGCCGGGCTACAGAGTATTATTTTAAAATACGATTTTAGGCTGGCCACGGTGCCTCACGCCTGTAATTCCAGCCCTTTGTGAGGCTGAGGCAGGCAGAGCACGTGAGGTCAGGAGTTCAAAACCAGCCTGGCCAACAGGGAGAAACCCTGTCTCTACTAAAAATACAAAAATTAGCCAGGCGTGGTGGCGCGTGCCTGTTATCCCAGCTACTTGGGAGGCTGAGGCAGGAGAATCACTTGAACCTGGGAGGTGGAGGTTGCAGTGAGCTGAGATGGTGCCACTGTTCTCTAGCCTGGGGGATAGAGTGAGACTCCATTTCAAATAAATAAATAAATATGATTTTATAAAAATGAAATAAAATATGATTTTTAAACTCTTGGTCAGGCCCATGAGCTGGAGCCCAGCCTGGGCAACATAGCAAAATCCTCATTTCTACTATAAAAATAAACAAGGCCGGGCACGGTGACTCACCCCTGTAATCTCAACACATTGGGAGGCTGAGGTGGGTGGATCACGACGTCAGGAGTTCAAAACCAGCCTGGCCAAGATGGTGAAACTCCATCTCTGCTAAAACTACAAAAATTAGCCAGGCGTGGTGGCAGGTGCCTGTAATCTCAGCTACTCGGGGGGCTGAAGCAGGAGAATCACTTGAATCTGGGCAGCAGAGGTTGCAGTGAGCCGAGACTGTGCCACTGCACTCCAGCCTGGGTAAGAGAGTGAGACTCCATCTCAAAAAATAATAAACAAACAAACAAACAAGAGACCTGGTGCAATGGTTCACTCCTGTAATCCCAGCTGTCTGCGAGGCCAAGGTGGGTGGATCGCTTGAGTCAGGAGTTTGAGACTAGCCTGGGCAACATTGCAAAACCCCTTCTTCCCAAAAATATACAAAAAATTAGCTGGGCATGGTGGCTCATGCCTGTGGTCTGAGCCACTCTGAAGGGTGAGGTGGGAGGATTGCTTGAGCCTGGGAGGCAGAGGTTGCAGTGAACCAACATTGTGCCACTGCACTCCAACCTAGATAACAGAATGAGACCCTGTCTCAAATATGCAAGTAAACAAATAAACTCTTACATAATAAAATTAATAAATTCCCTCTGTTCTGGCAGGGGGACGAAAAACTAATTATAAGTAAGTCCTTAAGTCCATGGAAGATTTTAGCTTTCCATGTGAAAGAATCTTCTACAAATCTTTGGTTAACTGTTTTCACCTCAGAGGTAGCTCAGCCAAGAAGTCTCCTTCCAGATTGTAACCTATTAATTTCTGTTTGTGTGTGGCATCTGGATCTTTTTTAAGCTTCTTAGACTGAGCCGGGTGTGGTGGCTCACTCCTATAATCCCAGCACTTTGGGATGCCAGGGCGGAAGGATCACTTGAGCCCAGGAATTTTATACCAGCCTGGGCAACATAGTGAGACCCTGTCTCTACAAAAAAAATTAAAAATTAGCAGGGCGTGGTGGTGCATGCCCGTAGTCCCATCCACTAGGGAGTCTGAGGTGGGAGGATCACTTGAGACCAGGCGGTCAAGGCTGCAGTGAGCTATGATTGTGCGCCTGCACTTCAGCCTGGGCAACAAAGGAGACCCTGTCTCAAAAAAAATAAAAAACATTAAATGTTTCTAGAAGCAAATCTCTGGTTTTGTGCCTAGCACAGTCTAGTATACAGTAGGGGCTCTATCTTTTGCCCTTAACCCTTCTGAGCCTCCCCACCCAGATGCTGTCCTCAAACCCTTTGTCAACAGGAGGTGTCTGGGCAGCTGGTGATGCTCATTCCCCAGGCACAGACTTCTGGGAAGGCAGAGGCCAGCGGCTGGCTGTGTGGGTGAGGCTTTGGGTTGCTGCAGCCCTTGGGGACTTGGCCAGTGTCCGGAAGCTGTGGGGGCTGGGTGGCATTTGATGTCCTGGCACCAGCACTGTGACTGGGCAGGCTGCGGCAGTTCTCTTATCACCCACGCCCACTGCACTGGGTGGGTCAGTCGTCACAGCCAGCAAGGCTGGCACCCGAAGGCTGCCTCCCCCAATCCTGGCCTTGTCCAACAGCTCGGTTTTCCCAATTTTTCTTCCACACCATTGCTGCAAGATTATCTCTGCTTCTCCTAGTACCTGCCGAGGAAAAGGCCTGGGTGGGCTCCAGCAGGGCGTTGGTTTGATTCGTGGCTGTGTTCCTCACCAGCCGTGTGGTCCGAGCAAGCAGCCTCGGCGTGCCCGTCGTGAAATGGGATCACACTATTGGTTAGTGGGGATAGGAGGAGTTGTTTTTGTTTTGTTATTTTTATTCGTTTGGTTTATTTTTATTTATTTTTATTTAATTTAATTAATTAATTAATTTATTTATTTATCTATTTCTTTTTTTGAGACGGAATCTTGCTCGGTCGCCCAGGCTGGAGTGCAGTGGCACGATCTCGGCTCACTGTAAGCTGCGCCTCCTGGGTTCACGCCATTCTCCTGCCTCAGCCTCCCGAGTAGCTGGGACTACAGGCGCCCGCTGCCACGCCCAGCTAGTTTTTTGTTTTATTGTGTTTTGTTTTGTTTTTGAAAGGAGTCTCGCTCTGTTGCCAGGCTGGAGTGCAGTGGCGCAGTCTCGGCTCACTGCAACCTCTGCCTCCTGGGTTCAAGCGATTCTCCTGCCTCAGCCTCCCAAGTAGCTGAGATTACAGGCACCTGCCACCACGCCCAGCTAATTTTTGTATTTTTAGTAGAGATGGGGTTTCACTACAATGGCCAGGCTGGTCTTGAACTCCTGACCTCGTGATCTACCTGCCTCGGCCTCCCAAAGTGCTGAGATTACAGGCATGAGCCACCGCGCCCGGCCGGTTTTATTTTTTTTAGAGACAGGGTTTCTGTCATCCAGGCTGGAGTGCAGTGGCATGATCACAGCTCACTGCAGTCTCTGCCTCCGGGCTCAAGCGATTCTCCCACCTCAGCCTCCTGAGTAGCTCGTACCACAGGCACGCACCACCACACCCAGCTAATATAGTTATTTTTTTGTTTTTTCTTTTCTTTTTTTTTTTTTTTTTTTTTTTTGAGATGGAGTCTCGCTCTGTCATCCAGGCTAGAGTACAGTGGCGCGATCTTGGCTCGCTACAACCTGCCTCCTGGGTTCAAGTGATTTTCCTGCCTCAGTTTCCCGAGTAGCTGGGACTACAGGCGCCCACCACTATGCCCGGCTAATTTTTTGTATTTTTGGTAGACACGGGGTTTTACCGCATTGGCCAGGCGGGTCTCGAGCTCCTGACCTCAAATGATCTGCCTGCCTTGGCTTCCCAAAGTGTTGGGATTACAGGCGTAAGCAACTGCACCTGGCCAACTTGAAGGCTTTGGCTGGGTGTAGTGGCTCATGCCTGTAGTTCAAGCACTTTGGGAGGCCAAGGCGGGAGGATTGCTTGAACCCAGGAGTTTGAGACCAGCCTGGGCAACATAGTGAAACCCCGTCTCTTTAAGAAAAATGGAAGAGGGAGGTAGCAGAGTCAGAGGAGGACATGGAACAACGGAAGCGAGGTGGGTTTGATGTGACTGCTGGCTTTAAAAATGGAAGAAGCAGCCAGGAGCCAAGGAATGTGGGTGGCCTCTAGAAGGTGAAACAGGCAAGGAAACAGATTTTCCCCTAGAATCTCCGAAAGAAACACAGCCCTGCCTATACCTCGATTGTAGCCCAGTGAGATGCATTTTGTACTTCTGCCCTCCTGAGCTGTGAGATAATACATTTGTGTTTTTAATTTGTTATTATTTTAAGACGAGTTTTGTTCTTGTTGCCCAGGCTGGAGTGCAGTGGCGCGATCTCGGCTCGCTGCAACCTCTGCCTCCTGATTTCAAGCGATTCTCCTGCCTCAGCCTCCTGAGTAGCTGGGATTACAGGCACATGCCACCACGCCCAGCTAATGTTTTGTATTTTTAGTAGAGATGGGGTTTCACCACGTTGGTCAGGCTGGTCTCAAGTTCCTGACCTTAGGTGATCCACTTGCCTTGGCCTCCCAAAGTGCAGGGATTACAGGCATGAGCCACCGCGCCCAGCCATAAATTTGTGTTTTTTAAGCCACCAAGGCATTGGTGTCTTGTTACAGCAACCATAGGAAATAATGCAGTTGACCCTCAAACCACATGGGTGTGAGGGGCACTGACCCCCTGTGAAATTAGAAATCTGTGTATGCCTTAAATTTTTGTAGAGACAGGGTTGTGATCTGTTGGTCAGGCTGGTCTCAAACTCCTGGCCTCAAGAGATCCTCCCACCTTAGCCTCCCAAAATGCTGGGGTTGCAGGCATGAGCCACCGTGCCCGGCCTGCATATAACTCCCTAAAAACTTAATTAGTGATAGACTACTGTTGACTCAGCCTTACTGGTAACATGGAGGTCAGGAGTTTGAGACCAACCTGGCCAACATGGTGAAATCACGTCTCTATTAAAATCACAAAAATTAGCCAAGCATAGTGGTACGCACCTGTAATCCCAGCTACTTGGGAGGCTGAGGCAGGAGAATCGCTTGAACCTGGGAGGTAGAGGTTGCAGTGAGCCAAGATTGCGCCACTGCACTCCAACCTGGGCAACAGAATGAGACTCCGTCTCAAACAAAAAAAAAAAAGAAGAAAAGAAAATGTTATTAATTTGGTGCAAAAGTCATTGCATTTTTTGCCTTTCTTTTTAATGGAAAAAATATTAAAATGTAAGGAAAAGAAAATACATTTATTATTCATTAGGTGGAAGCGGATCATCAAAAAGGTTTTCAGAGGCTAGGCGTGGTGGCTCACACCTGTAATCCCAGCACTTCGGGAGGCCAAGGCAGGTGGATCATTTGAGGTCAGGACTTCAAGACCAGCCTGTCCAACATGTTGAAAACCCTGTCTCTACTAAAAAAAAAAATTAGGGGCCAGGTGCAGTGGCTCATGCCACCTGTAATCCCAGCACTTTGGGAGGCCAAGGTGGGAGGATCACTTGAGGTCAGGAGTTTGAGACCAGCCTGGCCCACATGGTGAAACCCCATTTCTACTAAAAATACAAGTTAGTTGGGCATGGTGGCTCACACCTGTAGTCCCCGCTACTCAGGAGGCTGAGGCACAAGAATCGCTGAAGCCCGGGAGGCAGAAGTTGCAGTGAGCTGAGGTCACACCAGTGTACTCCAGCCTGGGCAACAGAGAGAGACTCAAAAAAAAAGATGGTCTTCACATTGAGTGAGCTGAGGAGGAAGAGGAAGGGAAGGGGTTGGTCTTGCTGTCTCAGGGATAACAGAGGTAGAAGAAAATTGTGTTTAAGGGGATCCGTGAAGCTCAAACCTGTGTTGTTCGAAGGTTAACTGTCCATTGACTTGGGAGCTGGATAGCTTGGGTCTGCTGATTGCAATCTTTCGCACCATGGGCATCTTCTTTCTCTCTAGGCCTCAGTTGATCTGTCTGTCAAATGGGGATAATGATAGAAGTTGCTGTAAAGATGAAATGAGGTGGGTTGGACATGGTGGTTCACACCTGTGATCCCAGCACTTTGGGCAGCCAAAGCGGGATTGCCTGAGCCCAGGATTTAGAGACCAGCCTGGGCAACATAGCGAAACCCTGTCTCTACCAAAAGTACAAAAATTAGCCGGGCATGGTGGTGTGTGCCTGTAGTCCCAGCTGAGATGAAGGATCACTTGAGCCTGGGAGGTTGAGGCTGCAGTGAGCTACGATGGTGCCACTGCTTTCCAGCCTGGGTGACAGTGAGACCTTGTCTCCAAAGAAAAAAAAAAAACGGATGAAATGAGGTGAACCATGTAACATTTTGTTATTTTATTGATTGATCAATTGATTGAAACAGAGTGAAACTCTGTTTCAACATACACAGTGAAAAAGACAGGGTCTCATTCTGCTTCCCAGGCTGGAGTGCAGTGGTGCAATCTGAGCCCTCTGCAACCTCTGGAGTGCAGTGGTGCAATCTGAGCCCTCTGCAACCTCTGTCTCCTCAAGCTCAAAGATTCTCTCACCTCAGCCTCCCAAGTGGCTGGGACTACAAAGGTATGCCACCACGTCCCGTTAATTTTTGTTTTTTGTTGTTGTTGTTTTGTTTTGTTGTTTTTGTAGAGACGAAGTTTTGCCTGTTGCTTAGTCTAGTCTTGATCTCCTGGACTCAAGTAATCCACCCCCTTGGCCTCCCAAAGTGCTAGAATTACAGGATTCAGCCACCATGCCCTGTCTCTATTTTACCTTTTTTTTTTTTTTTTTTTTTTGAGGCCGGGTCATCCTGATTGCCCAGGCTGGAGTGCAGTGGCCTGATGTCCAGCTCACTGCAAGCTCCGCCTCCCAGGTTCATGTTCTCCTGCCTCAGCCTCCGAGTAGCTGGGCTACAGGCCAGCTACCTCGCCCGGCTGGATTTTTGTATTTTTGAGTAGAGAGCCGGGTTTCACTGTATTGTTAGCCAGGATGGTCTCGATCTCCTGGCCGTAGTCCGCCCGTGTCGGCCTCCCAAAGTGCTGGGATTACAGGCTTGACCACTTGGCATGTTTTATTTTAGGGGCCGGGGCGGGCGGTAGCTCACGCCTGTAATCCTAGCACGTTGGGAGGCTGAGGTGGGCAGGTCACCTGAGGTCAGGAGTTCAAGATCAGCCTGGCCAATATGGTGAAACCCCATCTCTACTAAAACTACAAAAACTAGTCAGGCATGGCGGTGGGCGCCTGTAGTCCCAGCTACTCAGGAGGCTGAGGCAGGAGAATCGCTTGAACCCGGGAGGCAGATGTTGCAGTGAGCCAAGATTGTGCCACTGCACTCCAGCACAGTGAGACTCTGTCTCAAAACGGTACAGCGGTGGCTCAAGCCTAACAATCCCAGCTTTACTGGGGAGAATGGCCGGATCGAGGTCAGGAGATGCGAACCATCCCACAGCTAACAGTGAAACCCAGTCTCTACTAGAAAATAAAATAGCGAGGCCCGGTGGCGAGCCTGTAGTCCCAGCTACTCCCGAGGCTGAAGGCGGAGAATGGCGTGAACCCGGGGCCGGGCTGCGTCGAAGCTGAGATCCGACCACTGCACTCCAGCCCTGAGCTAAGCAGACTCCGTCTCAAAAAAAAAAAAAAAAAAAAAAAAAAAAAATTGGGCGGGTCTTGCTCTGTTGCCAAGGCTGTAATGCAATGGTGCCATCACAGCTCACTGCAGCCTGTAACTCCTGGGCTGCAGTCACCTCCCACCTCAGTCTCCCTGGCAGCTGGGACTACAGGCACGGACCACCATGCCCAGCTTGTTCTTCTTTTTTTCTTTTTTTTGAGACGGATTCTCTCTCTTGCCCAGACTGGAGTGCAGTGGTGCGATCTTGGCTCACTGCAAGCTCTGCCTCAGCGTTCTGCCATTCTCCTGCCACCTCAGTCTCCCGAGTAGCTGGGACTATAGGCGCCCGCTACCACACCTGGCTAATTTTTGTATTTTAGAGTAGGGCAGAGCTTTCACCATGTTAGCCAGGATGGTCTCCATCTCCTGACCTTGTGAGCCACCTGACTCGGCCTCCCAAAGTGCTGGGATCACAGGCGTGAGCCACCATGCCCGGCCGCACCTGGCTAATTTTTTTGTGTATTTTAGTAGAGACAAGGTTTCACCGTGTTGCCCAGGCTGGTCTCGAACTCCCGAGCTCAGGCAATCCGCCCTCTTCGGCCTCCCAAAGTGCTAGGATTACAGGCATGAGCCAACGTGCCCGGCCTTTTCTTCCTAGTATACATTCAGGGCTATTGAATAAAGAATTTATCCTTTCCCTGCAAATTCTACATGTATCATGTATACAATTCTTTTTTTTTTTTTTTTTTTTTTTTTTTGAGACAGGGTCACACTCTGTTACCCGGGCTGGAGGGCAGTGGCACAGTCACAGATCCCTGAAACCTGAACCTGAACCTCCTGGGCTGAAGTGATCCTCCCACCCTAGGCTTCCCCAGTAGCTGGGACTACAGGCACATCATACCCAGCTAATTTTAAAAAATTCTGGCCAGGCACAGTGGCTCACACCTGTAATCCTAGCACTTTGGGAAGCTGAGGCGGGTGGATCGCTGGAACTCATGAGTTCGAGACCAGCCTGGGCAACATGGCAAAGCCCAGTCCCTACAAAAATTACAAAAAATTAGCCGGGTGTGGTGTTATGTGTCTGTAGTCTCAGCCACTTGGGAGGCTGAGGGAGACTGGCTTGAGCCTAGCGGGTAGAGGTTGCAGTGAGCCGAGATTGTGACACTGCACTCCAGCCTGGGGGCAATAGAGCCAGACCATGTTTAAAAAAAAAAAAAAGTGTTTTTTGTTTGTTTGTTTGTTTGTTTGTTTGTTTTTTGAGCCTCAGAGCCTACTTTGGCTCAGGAGGCTGCTCGATTTGCAATACAAAAAAAAAAAAAAATTTGTAGAGACGAGATCTCAATATATTGCCCAGGCTAGTGTTGAACTCCTGGACCCAAGCAATTCCCTTGCCAAATGTTGGGATTACAGGCGTCAGCCACTACACCTGGCCTGAGATTCATTTAAGTATAAAATTAGCAAATCTCCACTGGACACAGTGGCTCATACCTGTAATCCCAGCACTTCCGGAGGCCGAGGTAGGTGGATTGCCTGAGCTCAGGAGTTCACGACTAGCCTGGGCAACACATTGAAACCCCGTCTCTACTAAAATACAAAAAATTAGCCGGACGTGGCGGTGTGCGCCTGTAGTCCCAGCTACTTGGGAGGCTGAGGCAGGAGAATCACTTGAACCCAGGAGGCAGAGGTTGCAGTGAGCCGAGATCACGCCACTACTCTGCCCTGGGTGACAGAGCGAGACTCCATCTCAAAAAAAAAAAAAAAAAAAATTGCAAATCTCTAGCCTGGGCAACATGGTGAAATCCTGTCTCTACAGAAAAATCCAAAAAATATTAGCTGGGTGCAGTAGTGTGTGCCTGTAGTCCTAGCTACTTGAGAGGCTGAGGTGGGAGGATCACTTGAGCCCAGGAGGTGGAGGTTGCAGTGAGCCAAGATTGTGCCACCACACTCCAGCCTGGGCAACAGAGTGAGGCTTTGTCTAAAAAAAAAAAAAAATTCCCAGGCACTGTGGCTCGTGCCTGTAATCCCAGCACCTTGGGAAGCTGAGGAGGGCAGATCACCTGAGGTCGGGAGTTTGAGACCAGCCTACTGAACATAGTGAAACCCTGTCTCTACTAAAAATACAAAAATTAGCCTGGCATAGTGGTGTGCGCCTGTAATCCCAGTTACTCGGGGGAGCTGAGGCAGAAGAATCACTTGAACCTGGGAGGCAGAGGTTGCGGTGAGCCAAGATTGGGCAGCAGAGCAAGACTCCATCTCAAAAAAAAAACAACACAAATTAATTTTTTAAATACGTGCCCTTGGGAAATTCTAGGCTGAGTTTTTATTTTCAGTGTTCACTCTATATACATGGATTATATATTGTGGCTATTCATTCAACAAATACTTATTAAATGTCTGTTTTATGTCAGATGCTATGCTGTATACTGGGGACGCAGCCTGAATGAAAGACACATAAGTCCCTGTCCTTATGCAGGCAATAGGCAAGAGGGTAGATAATTAACAATCAATAAGCAAATGTGTAACGTGTCAGATGGTGATAAGAAGCAAAATTTATCACATCTGTAATCCCAGGGCTTTGGGAGGCCAAGGTGGGAGGAAGGCTTGAGCCCAGGAGTTTGAGACCAGCCTTGGGCAACACAGCGAGACCCTGTTCTACAACAAATTTTAAAACTAGGCAGGCATGGTGGTGCGTGCCTATAGTCACAGCTACTTGGGAGGCTGAGGTGAGAAAATCACTTGAGCCCAGGAGGTTTAGGCTTCAGTGAGCTATGATTGCTCCACTGCATTCCAGGCTGAGTGACGAAGCAAGACTCTATTTGATAATAACAACAAGCAGAAAGTCATAGGGACCAGGTATAGTGGCTCAAACCTGTAATTCCAGCACTTTGGGAGGCCCAGGTGGGCAGATCACTTGAGGTCAGGAGTTCGAGACCAGCCTCGCCAACGTGGTGAAAGCCCGTCTCTACTACTAAAAATACAAAAATTAGCCGGGCACGGTGGCATGTGCCTGTAGTCCCAGCTGCTTGGGAGCCTGAGGCAGGAGAACCGCTTGAACCTGGGAGGCAGAGGTTGCAGTGAGCTTAGATGGCACCACTGCACTCCAGCTGGGGCGACAGAGCGAGACTCTGTCTCAAAAAAGAAAAAAAAGAAAGAAAAAAATTAAAGAAAGGGAAAGGTCATAGGACTGAGAGGAAAGGGATGGTGGGTTTTTTGTGTGTGCGTGAGTTATTTATTTATTTATTTATTTATTTATTTATTTATTTATTTTTGAGACAGAGTTTCGCTCTTGTTGCCCAGGCTGGAGTGCAATGGCACGATCTCGGCTCACTGCAACCTCCACCTCCCAGGTTCAAGCGATTCTTGTGCCTCAGCCTCCTGAGTAGCTGGGATTACAGGCATGTGCCACCTTGCCCCGCTAATTTTTGTATTAGTGGAAATGGGGTTTCTCCATGTTGGTCAGGCTGGTCTCGAACTCCTGACCTCAGGTGATCTGCCCACCTCAGCCTCCCAAAGTGCTGGGATTATAGGCGTGAGCCACTACACCTGGCCTCACCCGGCTCATTTTTGTACTTTTAGTAGAGATGGGGTTTCACAGTGTTGCCCAGGCTGGTCTCGAGCTACTGGCCTCCAGTGATCTGCTTGTCTTAGCCTCCCAAAGTGCTAGAATGACAGGTGTGAGCCACCACGCCCTGTCAAGGTGGTATTTCAGGTGAGGAGTGAAGGCAGTGGAGTTGTATGGACGTCTGGGAGAAGAGCATTCTAAGCAGAGGGACCGAGCAGCTAGTGCAAAGGCCCTGAGGTCAGACCATGCCTGCTGAGTGTGGGACGTACCCAGGAGGCCAGTGAGGCTGGAACAGAGTAAGCCATGGAGAGAGAGGAAGCGGTTGAGGGCAGGAAGGTGACAGGGCAGATCACACAGGGCCTTGTGGGCTGTGGCGAAGAGTTGGGCTTTTTCCTTGGAATGAGGCGGGAACCATGGAGGTTTCTGAGCAGAGCAGGGATGTGCCCTGACTTACGTGTGCACAGATGTCTCTGGCCGCTATAGGGACAATAGAAAGTGTCTGTGTTGGTCCTGGCATAGTGGTGTGCGCTGTGTGAAAGGGTAGGTGCTTGAGGAGCAGGTGAGAAGAGGTTGGATTCTGGATAGCTCTGAAGGCAAGCAGAGAGGTAGCCCAGGTTCCTGGCCGGAGCACGTGGGAGGATGGAGCTGAGTCACTGGATAATCAGAGGCTTGGGCAGGCCAGGCGCGGTGGCTCACACTTATAATTACAGCATTTTGGGAGGCTCAGTTGGAAGGATCCCTGAGGCCAGGAGTTCTAGACCAGCCTGGGCAACATTGTGAGACCCCCCGTCTCCACTAAAAATACAAAAAATTACCTGTGTGTGGTGGTGCATACCTATGGTCCCAGCTACTCAGGAGGCTGAGGTGGGAGGATCGCTTGAGCCCAGGAGGTCAAAGCCACAGTGAGCTATGATTGTGCCATTGCACTCCAGCCTGGGCGACAAAGTGAGACCCTGTCTCAAAAACAAAAAAGCGGCCAGGTGCGGTGGCTCACGCCTGTAATCCCAGCACTTTGGGAGGCCGAGGTGGGCGGATCATGAGGTCAGGAGATCGAGACCATCCTGGCTAACACGGTGAAACCCCGTCTCTACTAAAAATACAAAAAATTACCAGGGCATGGTGGCGGGCGCCTGTAGTCCCAGCTACACGGGAGGCTGAGGCAGGAGAATGGCGTGAACCCAGGAGGCGGAGCTTGCAGTGAGCTGAGATTGGGCCGCTACACTCCAGCCTGGGCTACAGAGCGAGACTGTGTCTCCAAAAAAAAAAAAAAAGCTTGGATGCCGCCGCACTGAGTATGAGATGCCCACATGTGTTGGGGGGAGACAGATGTCATATGGGTGTGCAGCTCAGAGACAAGGGTTTCCTGAGGGCTCAATTTTTGGGATTCCTCAGTGTGAAACTGGTGGGTGGGGCCTGAATAAAATGTCCCCAGGGCACCCCATGTAGTTGGGAATGGAAGAGGCCTGTGGCTCGCCTTCTTTGTCCGCTGCTTGGAATGGGTAGGGTGAGACCAGCTAGCCTTTGGGCTGCCAGAGACTTTGAGAACCACAGGGCTTCCTTCGGAGTCTGGGTCACCCCAGGGCATGATTTGGTGCCTCGGGCCTCGCCTGTGGTCCAGGTGTTTAGACAGGGCCCCTCTGCTGGAGGCAACTAGGAGAAAGGCGCCTTTTTTTTTTTTTTTTTGAGACTGAGTCTCGCTCTGTCGCCCAGGCTGGAGTGCAGTGGTGCGATCTCGGCTTACTGCAAGCTCTGCCTCCCGGATTCATGCCATTCTCCTGCCTCAGCCTCCCGAGTAGCTGGGACTACAGGCTCCTGCCAACACGTCCGGCTAATTTTTTGTATTTTTAGTAGAGACAGGGTTTCACCGTGTTAGCCAGGATGGTCTCAATCTCCTGACCTCGTGATCCGCCCGTCTCGGCCTCCCAAAGTGCTGGGATTACAGGCTTGAGCCACCGCGCCCGGCCTGAGAGGGAGCCTTTTTAAGGATAAGCTGAGTTAGTGACCAGAATCCTGCCTGCGAGTCCTAGAGTCTAAGGCAGCAGCAGCAATTATTGGACACTAGGCGGCCGGGCGCGGTGGCTCAAGCCTGTAATCCCAGCACTTTGGGAGGCCGAGACGGGTGGATCACGAGGTCAGGAGATCGAGACCATCCTGGCTAACACGGTGAAACCCCGTCTCTACTAAAAAATACAAAAAACTAGCCGGGCGAAGTGGCGGGCGCCTGTGGTCCCAGCTACTCCAGAGGCTGAGGCAGGAGAATGGCGTAAACCCGGGAGGCGGAGCTTGCAGTGAGCTGAGATCCGGCCACTGCACTCCAGCTTGGGCGACAGAGCCAGACTCAGTCTCAAAAAAAAAAAAAAAAAAAAAAATTATTGGACACTAACTGTATATGATCACGCTGAACGTATAAGCTCATGCTGTCTGTGTACTCCCAACACCAAATGTATATTCCTGCTGAGGATACCTCCATGCCACCTGTATAATGCATGTTAACCAAATAATCGGCTGCACTATAAATATCTATAAATATTCAAGTAGGGCCAGGTTACCTGCAATCCCAGCACTTTGGGAGGCTGAGGTGGGAGGATTGCTTAAGGCCAGGAGTTTGAGACTAGCCTGGGTAACACAGTGAGATCCTGTCTCTATTTTTATTGTATTGTATTTTATGTTTTTTGAGACAGAGTCTCGCTCTGTCACCCAGGCTGGAGTACAGTGGCATAATCTCGGCTCATTGCAACCTCCACCTCCCAGGTTCAAACCATTCTCCTACTTCAGCCTCCCCAGTATCCGGGATTACAGGTGCCCACCACCACGCCTGGCTAATTTTTGTATTTTTAGTACAGACAGTGTTTTGCCATGTTGGCCAGGCCAGTCTTGAACTCCTTACCTCAGATGATCTGCCCGCCTTGGCCTCCCACGGTGCTGGGATTACAGGCGTGAGCCACCGCGCCCAGCCCGTCTCTATTTTTTAAAATAATAATAATAAAAATAAATAAATTCACAAGCGGCCTCAAAGTTGGGAGATACTGGCTGCGCTCAGTGGCTCATGCCTGTAATCCCAGCACTTTGAGAGGCCAAGGTGGGTGGATCACCTGAGATCAGGAGTTTTGAGACCATTCTGGCCAACATGGTGAAACACTGTCTCTACTAAAAATACAAAAATTAGCCGGGTGTTACGGCACGCGCCTGTAATCCCAGCTACTCCAGAGGCTGAGACAGGAGAATTGCTTGAACCCGGGAGATGGAGGTTGCAGTGAGTCGAGATTACGCTACTGAACTTCAGCCTGGGTGAAAGACTCTGTCTCAAAACACACACACACAAAAGTTGGGAGATACAGTGAGATCAGTTGTATTTTATTTTTTAATTTTTATTTGTTTTTTGAGACAGAGTCTCACTCTGTAGCACAGGTTGGAGTGCGGTGGTGCAATCTCGGCTCCCTCAACCTCTACCTCCCTGGCCCAAGCAATTCCCCTGCCTCGTCCTCCCCAGTAGCTGGGATTACAGGCCCACGTCACTACGCCAGGCTAATATTTTTGTATTTTTAGTAGAGACTGGGTTTCACCATGTTGGCCAGACTGGTCTCAAACTCTTGACCTCAGGCAGTCTGTCCACATTGGCCTCTCTAAGTGCTGGGATTACAGGCATGAGCCATAGCACCCAACCAGTGAGACCAGTTTTAGTACGCAAAGGAGTATATAATCAGCACGTGGGTGGATAGTTGGTGTGGGGGTATACAGTAGGCATGGGGGTATACAGTAGGCATGGGGGGTGCGGCCAGCTGTACCATGCTGGTATACTCCCATAGTATACACCCATGATGGCTGTATACCTCACACAAACTGTATACCCTTCACCCCTACTATACACCCACAAACAGATTAAGTGCCTCTGTGATAATTATATACATCCATGTTACCTGTGGCTTCACTGACCATATGCCCCATACTTGCGGCATCCCATACCTGCTCTGTACCCCTATGTTGATTGAACACCGTTACAGTGATCATACAGTATACCCATTGCCAACTGTGAACCCTGATACTAAGTGTGTACCCCTGGTATGCCATGCCTGATCTATGCAGTGTTTTTCTTTTTTTAGATTTTTTAAAATTTAATTAATTAATTAATTTTTTGAGACAGAGTCTCGCTCTGTCGCCCAGGCTGGAGTGCAGTGGCGCGATCTTGGCTCATTGCAACGTCCGCCTCCTGGGTTCAAGTGATTCTGCTGCCTCAGCCTCCCAAGTAGCTGGAACTGCAGGTGCGCACCACCATGCCCAGCTAATTTTTGTGTTTTTCGTAGAGATGGGGTTTCACCAAGTTAGCCGGGATGGTCTTGATCTCTTGACCTCACGATCTGCCCACCTTGGCCTCCCAAATTGCTGGGATTACAGGAGTGAGCCTCCACACCCAGTCTATTTTCTTTTTTCCTTATTCTTTTTTTTTTTTTGAGACAGAGTCTCACTCTGTCCCCCAGGTTGGAGTGCAGTGAGGTGATCTTGGCTCATTACAACCTCCACCTCCTGGGTTTAAGCGATTATCCTGCCTCAGTTTCCCAAGTAGCTGGGATTACAGGCATGTGCCACCACACTGGCTAATGTTTGTATTTTTAGTGGAGAAGGGGTTTTGCCATGTTGGCCGGGCTGGTTTCAAACTCCTGATTGCCGGTGATCCACCCACCTCAGCCTCCCAGAGTGCTGGGATTACAGGCGTGAGCCACCGTGCCTGGCCTATGCCTGCTCTTTGAGGTCAGTTTTGGTTTCATACTTTAGCCTCATTTTGCAGTTGAGGAAACTGAGGCTTAGGGAAGATAAGGCCTTTTTAAGTATCTTCTAGTTCAGAGGGTGCAGAAGGAACATTTGAATTAAGGGCGACCCAGGAGGATGTGGGCTTCAGAAGGGTGGAGATTGGATCTCTCTGGTGCCTCACTGTACATGGTGCCCCGCCCAAGGCCTGTACCCACTAAGGGCTGAATAAATGCTTGTTCTAAGGCCAGGCCCAGTAGTGCAATTGGGGGCCACGGTGGGAGGAGCCCACAAGTCCAGGAGTTAAAGATGAGCCTGGGCAACATAGCAAGATCCCATCTCTACAAAAAGAATTAAAAATTAGCCGAGTGCAGTAGAGCACCTGTAGCTCCAGCTACTTGGGAGGCTGAGTCAGGAGGATGGCTTGAGACGGGAGGTTTAGACTGCGATGAGCTGTGATTGCACCACTGCACTCCAGCCTGGGCAACAGAGGGAGATCCTGTCTCAAAAAAAAAAAAAAAAAAAAAAGCAGACAAAAAGAAAACTCATTTCCTGCACAGGTTGGAGAAGTTTTCAGCCCCAACACTCCACAGTTGGTTGTCTGGGTTTGGGCCGTGGGCTGTTTTCCCTGCCAGTGCCTCAGTTTCCACACCTGCAAAACGGAGTCACAGAAACGCTCTTTCAGGGTGGCTAGGGGTTCTGGGCGGTGTCGCCCGGTGGCAGAGTGTTCCCGGGGTGAAGCCGCAGGGTTCTCGGGTGGGGGCGGGGAGGGCTAAATCCGGCCGGCCGGTGAGTGGCGGGAGCAGCTGCCGCCCCGCCCGCGCCCTCCCGGGTCCCACAGTCTGGGCAGCTGCCCAGCTTGGGCCGGTCTGACCGGTTTGGGCCGCCCCGCCTGGCGCTGTGCTGGGAGGAGCCGCCGCCAGTCGCGCGGTCAGTGCCTCCCTCCAGACTCGGGAGGGCCGAGGGGGCGCGGGAGAGAGCGCGGGCGGCCGCCGGGGCTGGTCGCCTGCAGGGATGGGGGACGAGCGGCCCCACTACTACGGGAAACACGGTAGGCAGCGACCCCCGCCCACAGCCCCGGGCCGACCCCTCGGCCCCTCGGTGGGGGCCTCAAGAGGACATGGGGCGCAGGGAAGGGGGCTGGAGGGGGAGCGCAATTGCAAATCTGCTCCTGGAGCCTCCCTGCCATCAGCCAGCCCCCCTTACCCCACTTTTCCCCCGGAGCCTCGCAGACGACCCTCCTTACTCTCCCCCACCCAAAGGACCTGCCCCTGTAGCCCTCTGCCTGGCACTGCTGCCAGCGCCCCCTTCCCCCTATCCCATCTCAGACCTTCCCCGTCTCCACCTAGTTCCCTGGTGGCCACCATTTCAGCCCTCTTACCAGTGGGTGGCTGCCAGTTAATAAATTTGTTCACAATTAGTGATTCCTCCTTCCTCCCCTGTCCTGGCCTGCCAGAACTGGGGGCTTGGGTGTGGTCACCTGGAGGTGGGTGAGGCAGAAAATTCCACAGGTCTCTGAAATTCATTCTTGCCGAAGCAAAGACACCCCTAGGGGCTTTTGGGAGGGGGCGCTCTCCCAGCCCTGTCTTGGTTCAGGTCTCCAACCCCATCAATCTTTTTGACTTTCAGGAACGCCGCAGAAGTATGATCCCACTTTCAAAGGACCTATTTACAACAGGTAAGGGCTTTGGGTTTTGGAGGGTTCTCCCTGCTAATACTACCCCAATCCCTGTCTCTTCACACACCCCCACCCCCGATCTGTTCTCCAACAGTCTGGTGACAAATATTTGAAACTTGTTTTGTTTGTTTGAGACTTCGGAGTCTCGCTCTGTCGCCAGGCTGGAGTGCAGTGGCGCGATCTCGGCTCACTGCAACTTTCACCTCCCAGGTTTAAGCAGTTCTACCACCTCATTCTCCCGAGTAGCTGAGATTACAGGCGTGCGCCCGCTAATTTTTTGTTGTTGTTGTAATTTTAGCAGAGATGTTTCGCTGTGTTGCCCATGCTGTTCTCGATCTCTTGAGCTCAAAGCGATCCACCTGTCTTGGCCTCCCAAAGTGCTGGGATTACAGGTGTGAGTCACCACATCTGGCCTGGATTTAATTTTTACCATGTTCGTATTTTTTGTTTATTTATTTATTTTTGAGATAGAGTCTCACTCTGTCACCCAGGGTGGAGCGGTGCAAACTCAGCTCACTGCAACCTTCCCCTCCCGGTTCAAGCGCTTCTCCTGTCTCAGCCTCCCAAGTAGCTGTGACTACTCAGAGGCTACTCAGGAGACTGAGGCAGGAGAATTGCTTGAACCTGGGAGGTGGAGGTTGCAGTAAACTGAGACTGCTCTACAGTACTCCGGCCTGGACGACAAGAGTGAGACTCTGTCTCGAAAAAATAATAACAAAAAAATAAAATGCAGCCAGGCACGGTGGCTCACACCTGTAATACCAGCACTTTGGGAGGCCAAGGTAGGTGGATCAATTGAGGTCAGGAGATCAAGACCAGCCTGACCAACATGGTGAAACCCTGTCTCTACTAAAAATACAAGAATTAGCCGGGCGTGGTGGCGGGGACCTATAATCCCAGCTACTTGGGAGACTGAGGCAGGAGAATTGCTTGAACCTGGGAGGTAGAGGTTGCAGTAAGCTAAGATCGTGCCACTGCACTCCAGCCTGGGCAACAGAGTGAGACTCCCTCTCAAAAAAAAAAGACTAAGGCCGGGCGCGGTGGCTCAAGCCTGTAATCCCAGCACTTTGGGAGGCCGAGATGGGCGGATCACAAGGTCAGGAGATCGAGACCATCCTGGCTAACACAGTGAAACCCCATCTCTACTAAAAAAATACAAAAAACTAGCCGGGCGGCGTGGTGGGCGCCTGTAGTCCCAGCTACTCGGGAGGCTGAGGCAGGAGAATGGCGTAAACCCGGGAGGCGGAGCTTGCAGTGAGCTGAGATCCGGCCACTGCACTCCAGCCTGGGTGACAGAGCCAGACTCCGTCTCAAAAAAAAAAAAAAAAAAAAAAAAAAGACTAGCTTGGGCAACATAGCTAGACCTTATCTCTACAGAATATATATAAATTTTAAAAAATGTATGGTGGTGTGCACCTGTAGTCTCAACTACTTGGGAAGCTGAGGCAGGAGGATCGCTTGAGCCCAGGAGTTCGACGCTGTAGTGAGCTATGATTGTGCCACTGTCCTCCAACCTGGATGACAGAGTGAGACTCTATTGCACAAAATTAAAAAATGAAATGAAATAAAAATAAAAATGCATGTACATTTGGTACGGCATTCAAACCTCTCAGGAAAATTTGTCCAGATAATACATGGATGAGGGTGTTTGCAGAGGACAGATGGGCCCATGGTGCACATGGCACCAAGGCTTCTCCAAACGCTGCCCCTCTGCTCCCCAGGGGCTGCACGGACGTCATATGCTGTGTATTCCTGCTCCTGGCCATTGTGGGCTACGTGGCTGTGGGCATTATAGGTGAGTAGAGAACGGGGCAGGACTTGGAGTTCCAGGGTGGGCGGAGGCAGCCATAGCCTCTGGAGTGGGAACACGGCTGGATCTCAGGAGTGGTAGTGTCTCAGTATCCCTGGATCTTTCCACAGCCTGGACTCATGGAGACCCTCGAAAGGTGATCTACCCTACTGATAGCCGGGGCGAGTTCTGTGGGCAGAAGGGCACAAAAAACGAGTGAGTTGACTCCTTGGGGCATGGGGGGGGGGGCTAGGGAGGAGGGGGCAGAAGGTTCTAGGCATTTCCCATCTCCCTAAGTCTACTTAACAAGTGCTTACAGACTGGGCGCAGTGACTCACGCCCGAAATTCCAACACTTTGGGAGGCCGGGGCAGGAGTATTGCTTTAGGCCAGGAGTTCAAGACCAGCCTGGCCAACATGGCGAAACCCTGTCTCTACTAAAAATACAAAAATTAGCTGAGCATGGTGGCACACGCCTGTAATCCCAGCTACTTGGGAGGCTGAGGCAGGAGAATCACTTGAACCCAGGAGGCAGAGGTTGCAGTGAGCCGAGATCACGCCACTGCACTTTAGCCTGGGGGACAGAGCGAGACTCAGTCTCAAAACAGACAAACAGCTGGGCGCGGTGGCTCAAGCCTGTAATCCCAGCACTTTGGGAGGCCGAGACGGGCGGATCACAAGGTCAGGAGATCGAGACCATCCTGGCTAATCCGGTGAAAGCCCGTCTCTACTAAAAAATACAAAAAAAAAAACTAGCCGGGCGAGGTGGCGGGCGCCTGTAGTCCCAGCTACTCCGGAGGCTGAGGCAGGAGAATGGCGTGAACCCGGAAGGCGGAGCTTGCAGTAGGCTGAGATTCGGCCACTGCACTCCAGCCTGGGCGACAGAGTGAGACTCCGTTTTAAAAAAAAAAAAAAAAGAAAAAGAAAAATTAGGTGGATGTGGTGGGGGCGCCCCTCTGGTCCCAGCTACCCAGCAGGCTGAGGTGGGAGGATCGCTTGAGCTGGGAGGCCAAGGCTGCAGTAAGGTTTAATTGTACCATTGCACTCCAGCCTGGACGACAGAGCGAGACCTGGTCTCAACAAAACAACAAGAAAACAAGTACTGATAAAAGTTCCACCACCCTCAGCCACTAGTCTAGTCCTTGGGGACATACAGCTCTAAATGAGATAGTAAGCATCCTGTTCTCCGGCAGCGCACATTTTAAGGGCGGGAGAGACTGAGAGGGGACAGTCCTGGATCAGACGTCAGGTGGTGATGAACAGGAGAGACAGCAGAGCAAACACAGCCTGAGTGGCGTCACTTCCTGGCTCTGTGACCTAGGGCAGGTGTCTCAATCTCTCTGAACCTCGTTTTCCTCATCTCTAAAATGAGGATCATAACGGTCCCACCCTCATCGGGCTATTTTGATGGTTAGATGTGCCAATACATGTACAGAGCTTAGAATGCCACCTGGCATCGCTGGGCACGGTGGCTCACACCTATCATCCCAGTGCTTTGGGAGGCTGAGGTGGGAGGATCAAGACCAGCCTGGCCAACATGGTGAAACCCCGTCTCTACTAAAAATACAAAAAAATTAGCTGGGCATTGTGGTATGTGCCTGTAATCCTGGCTACTCGGGAGGCTGAGGCAGGAGAATTGCTTGAACCTGGGAGGCAGAGGTTGTAATGAGCCGAGATCATGCCACTGCACTCCAGCCTGGGCAACAGAGCAAGACTCCATCTCAAAAAAAAAAAAAAAAAAAGAATGGCACCTGGCATAGAGTTGCTGATGCTGCAGTTTTTAAATTATTATTATTATTATTGTGAAACGGATTTCGCTCTTATTACCCAGGCTGGAGTGCAGTGGCGCAATCTCGGCTCACTGCAACCTCCATCTCCCAGGTTCAAGTGATTCTCCTGTCTCAGCCTCCTGAGTAGCTGGGATTACAGGCACATGCCACCACGCCTGGCTAATTTTTGTGTTTTTAGTAGAGATAGGGTTTTAGCATATTGGTCAGGCTGGTCTCGAACTCCTGACCTCAGGTTATCTGCCTGCCTTGGCTTCCCAAACTGCTGGGATTACAGGTGTGAGCAACCACACCCAGCCTATTATTATTATTACTATTATTATTATTATTATTTTGACACAGTATCTCACTCTGTCAGCCAGTGGCAGGATCATAGCTCGCTACAGCCTGGAACTCCTGGGCTCAAGCAATCTTACCACCTGGGCCTTCGAAAGTGCTGGCACAAGACAGGCCTAAGTCACCCTGCCTGGCCCTATATAAAATACCTTTTTTTTTTTGAGACGGAGTCTCGCTCTGTCACCCAGGCTGGAATGCAGTGGCACCATCTCGGCTCACTGCAAGCTCCGCCTCCCAGGTTCGTGCCATTCTCCTGCCTCAGCCTCCCGAGTAGCTGGGACTACAGATGCCCGCCACCACACCCGGCTAATTTTTTTTATTTTTGTAGAGACGGGGTTTCACTGTGTTAGCCAGGATGATCTCGATCTCCTGACCTCGTGATCCGCCCACCTTGGCCTCCCAAAGTGCTGGGATTACAGGTGTGAGCCACCATGCCCAGCCCATCTTTTTTTTTTTCTTTTTGAGACAGAGTCTAACTCTGTCGCCCAGGCTGGAGTGCAATGGTGCGATCTTGGCTCACTGCAACCTCTGCCACCCAGGTTCAAGCAATTCTCCTGCCTCAGCCTCCTAAGTAACTGGGATTACAGGTGCCCACCACCACACCCAGCTAATTTTTTTGTATTTTTAGCAGAGATGTGGTTTCTCTATGTTGGCCAGGCTGGTCTCGAACTCCTGACCTCAGGTGATCCACCTGCCTTGGCCTCCCAAAGTGCTGGGATTACAGGCGTGAGCTAACATGCCCAGCCACAGAAAATATCTTACAGGAAACAACAGTCCGGGCATGGTGGCTCATGCCTGTAATCCCAGTACTTAGGGAGGAGGATTGCTTGATGCCAGCCTGGGCAACATGGTGAAACTCTGTCACTACCAAAAATACAAAAAATTAGCCAGGTGTGGTTGCACACGTCTGTAGTCCCAGGTGCTCAGGAGGATGAGGTGGAGGATCACTTGAGCCCAGGATCACTAGAGGCTGCAGTGAGCCAAGACTGTGCCACTGCTCACCAGCCTGGGCAACAGAGAAAGCACACCGTCTCAAAAAGAGGTTGGGCACAGGGCTCTGCAGATATAAACTCACTTTGGGAGGTCGAGGCGGGCAGGGATCGCACCAGAGGTCAGAGTTCGGAGACCATCCTGGCTAACACAGTAATAACACGCCTCTACTAAAATAGACTAGTTAGAGATCATGTAGCACTGGTCTGGCATCAGGGAGTTGGGAGGCAGGGACACACTGGAGGCGGAGCTTGCAGCAGCCGAGATTGTGCCACTGCACCCAGTCGGGCTTACACAGAGCCGCAGACTCCGTCTTTTTGGAGACGAGTCTTGCCTCGTTACCCAGGTTGGAGTGCAGTGGTCAGAGCCCCAGCTCTTCCTCACCGCAGCCCCTCCCAGGTTCACGCCATTCTCTCGCCTCAGCCTCCCGGTAGCGACTGCATAGTCACCGCCACCACCGCCAGTTTTTGTATTTCTTTTTTTTTTTTTGAGACGGAGTTCATACAGTCACCCAGGCTGGAGTGCAGTGGCTGATCTCGCTCACTGCAAGCTCCACCTCCCCGGTCACTTCATTCTCCCGCCTCAGCCTCTCCTGAGAAGTTGGGACTACAGGCTCTTCACCACCAGCCTCGCTAATTTTTAGACATTTTAGTAGAGACGGGTTTCACTGTGGTCTCTGATCTTCCTGACTCCAGGATCCCAGCCTCCCAAAGTGCTGGGATTACAGGAGCCACCGCCTGCAGATGGGTTTCACTGTTGGGGCCAGGATGGTTCATCTCCTGACCTCGTGATCCACCACCCCAGCCTCCCAAAGTGCTGGACAGGCTTGAGCCTCTCCCTCAAGGCCTGCCGAGACTCCTGTCTTGTGCAAACTGTTTCTACTACAGGGTGGTTAAGAGTTCAGTGGTGGCTTACACCTATAATCCCAACACTTTGGGAGGCGAAGGCAGGTGGATCACTTGAGGTCAGGAGTTTGAGACCAGCCTGGCCAACATGGTTGAAACCCTGTCTCTACTAAAAATACGGAATTAGCCAGGCTTGGAAGCGGGCACCTGTAATCCCAGCTACTCGGGAGGCTGAGGCAGGAGAATCGTTTGAACCCAGGAGGCGGAGGTTGTAGTGAGCCAAGATAGTGCCATTGCACTCCATCCTGGGCAACAAGAGCGAGATTTCGTCAAAAAAAAAAAAAAAAAAAAGAAGTCTTAACCGTTTCCATTCTCCCTTCTCCAACTCCAGGAACAAACCCTACTTGTTTTATTTCAACATTGTGAAATGTGCCAGCCCCCTGGTTCTGCTGGAATTCCAATGTCCCACTCCCCAGGTAACCTGTCCCCACCATTCCCTTTTTCCTCTCCCCACTTTCCATCCTTTTCCCCCTGTGAATGTGGGCTGGGACCTCTGTCCTGAGCGGTCTGTCCCAACCCCACCCAATCCCTTCCTTCTCCCTGCCCAGATCTGCGTGGAAAAATGCCCCGACCGCTACCTCACGTACCTGAATGCTCGCAGCTCCCGGGACTTTGAGTACTATAAGCAGTTCTGTGTTCCTGGCTTCAAGGACAATAAAGTGAGTTGTAGACTGTCCTGAGAGCCCAGGTATGGGCAGCGGCAGTGTACTAGCCTTGGGGACTCACCTCCCTCCATCTCTCTTGGCAGGGAGTGGCTGAGGTGCTTCGAGATGGTGACTGCCCTGCTGTCCTCATCCCCAGCAAACCCTGTGAGTCAGGGGATCCCAGGAGACTCAGGTGGGGACGGGGAGGCTGTGCAGAGGCTCAGCCTGACTGGTCCCATCCTCTGCTCCATGCAGTGGCCCGGAGATGCTTCCCCGCCATCCACGCCCACAAGGGTGTCCTGATGGTGGGCAATGAGACGACTTATGAGGATGGGCATGGCTCCCGGAAAAACATCACAGACCTGGTGGAGGGCGCTAAGTGAGGAGATTGACGCACCACACCGGGGTCGCACTTTCCTGGGAGGGACAGGCATCCCCTGGGGTTGACCTGATCACAGAAGAGGGTCTGACCTGAGCCTCGGTCTCCTTCCCCCAGGAAAGCCAATGGAGTCCTAGAGGCGCGGCAACTCGCCATGCGCATATTTGAAGATTACACTGTCTCTTGGTATTGGATTATCATGTAAGTCAGGAGGGGAGGGGCCTCTCCCCTGGCTGCCCCTTCTAAGCCTGGCTGGGGGTGGAGTCTGTTCATGACCATTTTCTTTTCCCCAGAGGTCTGGTCATTGCTATGGCAATGAGCCTCCTGTTCATCATCCTGCTCCGCTTCCTGGCTGGCATTATGGTCTGGGTGATGATCATTATGGTGATTCTGGTGCTGGGCTACGGTAGGTTACCCCCTCCCTGTGACTCCTTTTTCCTGAATCTGCACACTGCCCTGCCCTTTCCCATGGAAATGGCCCATCAGGGAAAAAAAAGAAAATGTCAGGCTGGGTGCGGTGGCTCACACCTGTAATCCCAGCACTTTGGGAGGCCAAAGCGGGCAGATCACTGAGGTCAGGAGTTCGAGCCCAGCCTGACCAACATGGAGAAACCCCATCTCTACTTAAAATACAAAATTAGCTGGGCATGGTGGTATATACCTGTAATCCCAGCGACTAGGGAGGCTGAGGCAGGAGAATCGCTTGAACCTGGGAGGCGGAGGTTGCAGTGAGCTGAGTTCACGCCATTGCACTCCAGCCTGGGCAACAAGAGTGAAACTCCGTCTCAAAAAAAAAGAAAAAGAAAAAATGTCTCAGCGCTGTAGTTAAGGATGCATACTATGGTAGCAGAATAGCAGAGGTTCAAATCCTGGCTTTGCCAATTCCTTGGGCAAGTGCCTCAACCTAACTGTGCTTCAATTTCTCTTTTATTTTTATTTTTATTTGAGACCTAGTCTCACTCTATTGCCCAGGCTGGAGTGTAGTGGCGCGATCTCTGCTCACTGCAAGCTCTGCCTCCCGGGCTCACGCCATTCCCCTGCCTCAGCCTCCCAAGTAGCTGGGACTACAGGCACCCGCCACCACGCCCGGCTAATTTTTTGAATTTTTAGTAGAGACGGGGTTTCACCGTGTTAGCCAGGATGGTCTCGATCTCCTAACCTCATGATCCACCTGCCTCTGCCTCCCAAAGTGCTGGGATTACAGGCGTGAGCCACCGCGCCCGGCCTCTTTCTTTTTTTTTTGAGATGGAGTTTCGTTCTTGTCGCCCAGGCTGGAGTGCAATGGCGTGATCTTGGTTCAGTGCAACCTCCGCCTCCTGGGTTCAAGCAATTCTCCTGCCTCAGCCTACTGAGTAGTTGGGATTACAGGCATGCACCTCCACACCCGGCTAATTTTGTATTTTTAGTAGAGACGGGGTTTCTCCATGTTGGTCAGGCTGGTCTCGAATTCCCGACCTCAGGAGATCTGCCCACTTCAGCCCCCAAAAGTGCTAGGATTACAGGCATGAACCACCATGCCTGGCCTGCTTCAGTTTCTTTCTCTATAAAATGAGGGTAATTTATATTTCTAGTTGGCAAACTAAATGACAAGGAGGTAATGTGCAGATAAAATATGTGTAGGGGCCTGTTTAGTTCAGGCCTATGGAATCCAGAGGCACAATATTGTGCTCAACAAAACAATGCTTCATATTTTGGATTTTTGTTGTTTTTGAGTTTTTGTTTTGTTTTGTTTTGTTTTGTTTTGAGACAGAGTCTTGGTTGCCCAGGCTGAAGTGCAGTGGCACAGCCTCGGCTCACTGCAACCTCCGCCTCCCGGGTTCAAGCAATTTTCCTGCCTCAGCCTCCTGAGTATCTGGGTTTACAGGTGCCCAACGCCATGCCTGGCTAATTTTTTTTGTATTTTTAGTAGAGACGGGGTTTTACCATGTTGGCCAGGCTGGTCTTAACCTCCTTGTGATCTGCCTGACTTGGCCTCCCAAAGTGCTGGGATTACAGATGTGAGCCACTATACCCAGCCTTGATTTGTTTTTTTGGGACAGTCTCACTCTGTCACCCAGGCTGGAGTTCAGTGGCATAATCACAGCTCACTGCAGCCTTGACCTCCTGGGCTCAAGTGATCCTCCCAAGTAGCTGAAACCACAGGCATGCACCATCATGCCTGGCTAAATTTTAAATATTTTTGTAGAGACAGGCGCTCCCTATGTGGCCCAGGCTAGTCTTGAACTCCCTGAGCTTGAGCAATCCTCCCGCCTTGGCCTCCCTAAGTGTTGGGATTATAGGCATGAGCCACCATGCCCGGCCCATATTTTGATTATTCCTTGAACTTTCCTAGAAGAAAAATGCTTGGTAATCCAATCTGGGACACTTATAGTAAAATATTCATATTAATAGTGGTTTCTAGCCTGGTGCGGTGGCTCACGCCTGTAATCCCAGCAATTTGGGAGGCTGAGGTGGGTGGATCACCTGAAGTCGGGAGTTCGAGACCAGCCTGACCAACATGTAGAAACTCTATCTCTATTTTTATTTTATTATTATTATTATTATTATTATTATTTTTCTTGAGACAGAGTCTCGCTCCGTCGCCCAGGTTGGAGTGCAGTGGCACAATCTTGGCTCACTGCAAGCTCTGCCTCCTGGGTTCACGCCATTCTCCTGCCTCAGCCTCCGAAGTTGCTGGGACTACAGATGCCTGCCACCATGCCCGGCTAATTTTTTTTTTGAGATGGAGTCTCGCTTTGTCACCCAGGCTGGAGTGCAGTGGTGCGATCTTGGCTCACTGCAAGCTCCGTCCCCCGGGTTCACGCCGTTCTCCTCCTTCAGCCTCCCTTGTAGCTGGGACTACAGGTGCCCACCACCACACCCGGCTAATTTTTTGTATTTTTAGTAGAGATGGGGTTTCACCGTGTTAGCCAGGATGGTCTCGATCTCCTGACCTCATGATCTGCCTGCCTCAGCCTCCCAAAGTGCTGGGATTACAGGCGTGAGTCACTGTGCCCGGCCTTATTATTTTTTTTTTGAGACGGAGTCTCGCACTGTTGTCCAGGCTGGAGTGCAGTGGCACAATCTTAGCTCACTGCAACCTCTGCCTCCCGGATTCAAGCAATTCTCCTGCCTCGGTCTCCTGAGTAGCTGAGATTACTGGCCCCCACCACCACGCCCAGCTATTTTTTTTTTTTTTTTTTTGTATTTTTGTATTTTTAGTAGAGATGGAGTTTCGCCATGTTGGTCAGGCTGGTCTCGAACTCCTGACTTCATGATCTGCCCGCCTTGGCCTCCCAAAGTGCTAGGATTACAGTTGTGAGCCACCACACCCGGCCAACCCCATCTCTATTAAAAATACAAAATTAGCTGGGCGTGGTGGCGCATGCCTATAATCCCAGCTACTTGGGAAGCTGAGGCAGGAGAATCACTTGAACTTGCGAGTTGGAGGTTGCCGTAAGCCGAGATTCTGCCATTGGACTCTAGCCTGGGCAACAATAGTGAAACTCCGTCTTAAAAAAAAAGAAAACAGTGGTTTCTAGGCAGGTTTATGCCTGTATCCCAGCACTTTGGGAGGCTGAAGCAGGAGATTCACTTGAGCTCAGGAGTTTGAGGATGCAGTGAGCCATGATCAAGCAACTGCATTCCACCCTGGGCAACACGGTGAGATCCCATTGCCAAAAATAAATTTAAGGCCAGGCACCGTGCCTCACACCTGTAATGCCAGCACTTTGGGAGGCTGAGGTGGGTGGATCACTTAAGGTGGAGTTCGAGACCAGCCTGAACAACATGGTGAAACCCCATCTCTAATAAAAATACAAAATTAGATGGGCATGGTGGCGCATGCCTGTAATCCCAGCTACTTGGGAGGCTGAGGCGGGAGAATCTCTTGAATCTGAGAGGCAGAGGTTGCAGTGAGCTGAGATCGTGCCATTGCACTCCAGCCTGGGCAACAGAGTGAGACTCTGTCTCAAAAAAAATTAAATAAATAAATAATAATAATAATTTTTAAATTATCTGGGGGCCGGGCACAGTGGCTCCCGCCTGTCATCCCAGCACTTTGGGAGGCCAAGGTGGGCAGATCATGAGGTTAGGGGATTGAGACCATCCTGTCTAACAGGATGAAACCCCATCTCTAGTAAAAATACAAAAAATTGGCCAGGCTTGGTGGTACGTGCCTATAGTCCCAGCTACTTGGGAGGCTGAGGCAGGAGAATCACTTGGACCTGGGAGGCAGAGGTAGCAATGAGCCGATATCACGCCACTGCACTCCAGCCTGGGTGACAGAGAGAGACTCCGTCTCAAAAAAAAAAGAAAAAAAATTAGCTGCATGCACCTGTAGTCTCAGCGACTTGGGAGGCTGAGGTGGGAGAATAGCTTGAGCCCAGGAAGCTGAGGCTGCAATGAGCTATGATGGCACCACTGCAGTCCAGCCTGTATGACAGAGGTAGACCCTGTCTTAAAGTAATAGTAATATACTCAATGCAACCAAAAAAATAGTGGTTTCTAGCTGGGTGTTGGCATTTTAGGTAGCTTGATTTTTTTTTTTACTTTATCTCCCAAAGTGCTGCAATTACAAGCATGAGCCACCACACCATGCCTGTCTTTTTTTTTTTTTCAAACGGAGTCTCACTGTCGCCCAGGCTGGAGTGCAGTGCAGTGGCGCAATCTTGGCTCACTGCAACTTCTCCTTCCCGGGTTGGAGTGATTCTCCTGCCTCAGCCTCCCAAGTAGCTGGGACTCAGGCATGTGCCACCACGCCCAGCTAATTTTTTGTATTTTTAGTAGAGATGGGGTTTCACAGTGTTAGCCAGGATGGTCTTGATCTCCTGACCTTGTGATTCACCTGCCTTGGCCTTCCAAAGTACTGGGATTATAGGCATGAGCCACTGTGCCCGGCCAAGCCTGTCTTTATTTTATAATTATAGTTTGCAAGCTAAGAAGAATGCTGAAAATTTCTAATGCTGCTCTACATATTAATAGCCAGGCCACTCCCGAGAATCACTGTTATAAGGTGGCGAGGGGGTCAGAGAGAGGTCTTAGCCATGCAGCATCCTGACACCTGCTCATTCATTCATTCATTCAACAGCTATCCTGGCTGGGCGTGGTGGCTCACCCCTGTAATCTCAGCACTTTGGGAGGCTGAGGTGGGCGGATCACCTGAGGTCAGGAGCTCGAGACCATCCTGGCCAACATGGCAAAACCCTGTCTCTACTAAAAAATACAAAAATTAGCTGGGCATGGTAGCGGGCACCTGTAATCCCAGCTACTCGGGAGGCTGAGGCAGGGAGAATCTCTTGAACCCTGGAGGTGGAGGTTGCAGTGAGCCCAGATCATGCCGCTGCACTCCAGTCTGGGTGACAGAGTGAGCCTCCGTCTCAAAAAAAAGAGAAGTTAGACCCTGGCAGCACATGATTATGATTCCAAGTAGGGGGAAAGGGTTCTGGAAGGTCTCCTGTGAAGGTGACACTTGAGCAGAGACCTACAGATGTGTGGGATCCAGCCATGGGGAGAGAATGCACCGGGCGGTGGGAACTGCAAGTGTAAAGTCCCTGAAGCAGGGGCTAGAAGACGCAGCCTCTCAGCCTCGATGTTTGCTTCTGTTAAATGCGGGCAGTTGTAGCTCTTTGCAAAGTTGCAGGAGGCATTGGTGGACTGAGCTTGTGGTTTCCCCCGTGCAGGAATCTTTCACTGCTACATGGAGTACTCCCGACTGCGTGGTGAGGCTGGCTCTGATGTCTCTTTGGTGGACCTCGGCTTTCAGACGGATTTCCGGGTGTACCTGCACTTACGGCAGACCTGGTTGGCCTTTAGTGAGTCACAGTCTCCCAATCCTGCCCCGACATGAGGCCTTGGAGGGAGTGGGGAGCCCAGGCGGCTCAGCCTTTGCCCTTTGCAGTGATCATTCTGAGTATCCTCGAAGTCATTATCATCTTGCTGCTCATCTTTCTCCGGAAGAGAATTCTCATCGCGATTGCACTCATCAAAGAAGCCAGCAGGTGGGGGCCAGGTGCCGGGGGTCAGGATGGAGCTGTCCCTAGAGTTGTGTCTTTTGCCCTGATGCCTGTGTCTCTGCTCCTCCCTAGGGCTGTGGGATATGTCATGTGCTCCTTGCTCTACCCACTGGTCACCTTCTTCTTGCTGTGCCTCTGCATCGCCTACTGGGCCAGCACTGCTGTGTATCCACCCCCAGACACCAATCTCTGACCCCAGGGATGGCTAAAGACCAACTTTGCCCAGAAGTGACCTGCATCTTAGGGACAGGGCTGGAAACTGGTGGGATAATGGATTCTTTCCCACGAAAGTCCCTGGGGTCCTCAGTCCTAGACCTCTGCTTCCTTAATGAACCTCCAGCTTCCTGTCCACTTCCAATGAAGCGGTCTATAAGATCTTTGATGATAGCTCCTGCTCACTTACTGCGAAAACCTGCAACCCAGAGGTGGGCGTCCCCAGGGTGGGGAGGGCAGGTATTGCCCCAGAAGGCCCCGGATGATTTTAAACCTCTCACGTCCCCTTGGAGGTTCAGCAAGCAATTGGCTCCTGTTGCATGTCCTGTGCTGGGTGTGGGGGAGAACGCACGGTGGGGAAGAGACTCTCTAACTGGATTGAACAACTTCCCAGGACAACCTGGCTTCCTGTCTTCAACTTGCCCTGGCCTTCACCCTGGGTGCTAAATCACCTATTTTTCTCTCTTTTCTTTTTTTTTTATGAGACAGAGTCTCACTCTGTCGCCAGGCTGGAGTGCAGTGGCATGATCTCAGCTCCCTGCAACTTCCAACTCCCTGGTTCAAGCAATTCTCCTGCCTCAGCCTCCCAAGTAGCTGGGATTACAGGCACACACCAGCACGCCAGGCAAATTTTTGTATTTTTAGTAGAGACAGTGTTTCACCATGTTGGTCAGGATGGTCTTGATCTCCTAACCTCGTGATCCACCCGCCTCTGCCTCCCAAAGTGCTGGGATTACAGGCGTGAGCCACCTTGCCCGGCCCATTTTTCCCCATTTCATTTCCTGTCTCCATTCTCTCTTCTTGACCCTGGTGATGGCCACTTCTTGTTTCTAGAATTCCTTCCTTTGCACAAGCTGTCTTCCAAACCCTTAGTTCCTTCACTTAACTCTGATCCTTATGTCTCCTGTCCTACCTCATGGTTTTCCTGGCCCCACACCTGATGCTTAGAGCCTACTGTGAACCCCTGGTGCCTCTTTTTGGACTCGGTTCTCCCTTCTCTCCCACAGACCTTCCCCTCCTCCAATGAGTCCCGCCTATGCCCCAATGCCCGTTGCCAGTTCGCCTTCTACGGTGGTGAGTCGGGCTACCACCGGGCCCTGCTGGGCCTGCAGATCTTCAATGCCTTCATGTTCTTCTGGTTGGCCAACTTCGTGCTGGCTCTGGGCCAGGTCACACTGGCCGGGGCCTTTGCCTCCTACTACTGGGCCCTGCGCAAGCCGGACGACCTGCCGGCCTTTCCGCTCTTCTCTGCCTTTGGCCGGGCGCTCAGGTGGGCTGGCGTTGCGGGCAGGATGGGGTGGAGGACGAGGCCTGGCCCAGCCACCGACCACCCCCTCGGCCCGCAGGTACCACACGGGCTCCCTGGCCTTTGGCGCGCTCATCCTGGCCATTGTGCAGATCATTCGTGTGATACTCGAGTACCTGGATCAGCGGCTGAAAGGTACGGCCCACCCACCGCTTGCATTAGCTCCTGTTGGGGGGCGAGCAGACCAGGATTGGTTCTTGCTTGGAGGTGGGCGGTGCCAAGATCATAGAGCAGTGATGGATTTCTGTCTATGCCGCGGGGGAGCTCAGGAATTGGCGTGATTGGGTCCTGCGATGGAGGAGCAAACCAGAGAACCTACTGGGTGGAATTCTTGCTGTTGAGGGGACAGGCCCAAGAGGACTGGCCCACCATTGATTATTGCTAGAGTGAATTGGAGTGGGATATATTTGCGCTGAAGGAAGCAGGAATAAAACTGGTTTATTAGCTGAGCGCCGTGACTCACGCCTATAATCCCAGCACTTTGGGAGGCTGAGGCGAGCGGATCACCTGAGGTCAGGAGACCAGCCTGGCCAACATGGTGAAATCCCATCTGTACTACAAATACTTAGCCAGCCATGGTGGTATGCGCGTCTGTAGCCCCAGCTACTCGGGAGGCTGAGAGAGGAGAATCACTTGAACCCCAGAGGTGGAGGTTGCAGTGAGCCGAGATCGAGCGACTGCACTTCAGCCTAGGAAACAGAGCGAAACTCCATTTCAAAAAAAAGAAAAAAAAAAAAAAAAACTGGTTTATTTTTCTTAGAGGAAGGGCTGTGGGGCTGCGATTGATTGTACTTTGCTTTAGAGACAGGATCTTTGTCGTCCAGGCTGGAGTGCAGTGGCACCATCATGGCTCACTGAGGTCTCAAACTCCTGGGCTCAAGTCCCTGTCTCTTTGACAGCATGGACTCAGGAGACCTGGACATTGGCAAGTGTGTGTGATAGGGAAGAGGGGATCCCTTCCACGTCAGGCGGTGTCCCCTCACTTCTGCATCCCTTCCCTTCCCTTCCAGCCGCAGAGAACAAGTTTGCCAAGTGCCTCATGACCTGTCTCAAATGCTGCTTCTGGTGCCTGGAGAAGTTCATCAAATTCCTCAATAGGAATGCCTACATCATGGTGAGTGGGCCTGGGACCCCCAACCAACCCACCAGCTCCTGCTGGGTGAGAGGACCACCCCCCATGCCCACCCAGTGGGTCTGATCTCTCCCTCCCACTCTCCTCCAGATTGCCATCTATGGCACCAATTTCTGCACCTCGGCCAGGAATGCCTTCTTCCTGCTCATGAGAAACATCATCAGGTCAGGAATCAGCACCATCTTCCTCCTGCCACCTCCCTCTTCCCCTAGTCCCTGAAGCCAGCATTAACACCTGCCCCTCACTGTCCCCTGCAGAGTGGCTGTCCTGGACAAAGTTACCGACTTCCTCTTCCTGTTGGGCAAACTTTTGATCGTAGGCAGTGTGGGTGAGTGCCGCCCACCTCGCCTCTCAGGGTGTGGGAGCCTGATTTCTGTCTTCTGTGATGGGTGTCATCTTAGGAGGCTATTTCCTATATCCAGAACCCTTCACCATCTTCATCACTTTCTTCTCCTTCTCCAGGGATCCTGGCTTTCTTCTTCTTCACCCACCGTATCAGGATCGTGCAGGATACAGCACCACCCCTCAATTATTACTGGGTTCCTATACTGGTATGGACCTCTGGGGAGAGATGGGGGTTTGGGAAGAAAGAGGTGTTGGGATTTGCTTGGTCTTCTTTGACTAGATAAATGTGGCTAGAGGTCAGAGGTGGGGAATTGATTATTTATTCGGACCACAAACTCTTTGTTTGGTTTTGCATCAGAGTCTTGCCCTGTTGCCCTGGCTGGAGTGCAGTTGTGCAATGTTGGCTCACTGCAACCTTTGCCTGCTGGGTTCAAGCGAATTCTCAAGCTTCTGCCTCCCGAGTAGCTGGGATTACGGGCGCCTGCCCCCACACCTGGCTAATTTTTGTATATTTATTTTTTAATTTTAATTTAATTTAATTTAATCTTTTTTTTTTTTTTTTTTTTTTTTTCTTTTTTGAGACAGACTCACTCTGTTGCCCAGGTTGGAGTGCAGTGAAATGATCTTGGCTCACTGAAACCTCTACCTCCCTAGTTCAGGCGATTCTCGTGCCTCAGCCTGCTGATTAGCTGGGATTACAGGCACACGTCACTACACCTGGCTAATTTTTTTTGTTTTTTGTTTTTGAGACGGAGTCTCGCTCTGTCGCCCAGGCTGGAGTGCAGTGGCCGGATCTCAGCTCACTGCAAGCTCCGCCTCCCAGGTTTACGCCATTCTCCTGCCTCAGCCTCCCGAGTAGCTGGGATTACAGGCGCCCACCACCTCGCCCGGCTAGTTTTTTGGTATTTTTTAGTAGAGATGGGGTTTCACCGGGTTAGCCAGGATGGTCTCGATCTCCTGACCTTGTGATCCACCCGTCTCGGCCTCCCAGAGTGCTGGGATTATAGGCTTGAGCCACCGCGCCCGGCCTTTTTGTTTTTTTGAGACAGAGTTTCACTCTTGTTGCCCAGGCTGGAGTGCAATGGGGTGATCTCGGCTCACTGCAACCTCCACCTCCCGGGTTCAAGCAATTTTCCTGCCTCAGCCTCCTGAGTAGCTGGGATTACAGGCATGTGCTATCACGTGTGACTAATTTTATATTTTTAGTAGAGACTGGGTTTCTCCGTGTTGGTCAGGCTGGTCTCGTACTCCCAACCTCAGGTGATCCGCCCGCCTCAGCCTCTCACAGTGCTGGGATTACGGGCATGAGCCATCACACCTGGCTAATTTTTGTATATTTAATAGAGATGGGGTTTCACCATGTTGGCTGGGATGGTCTCAAACTCCTGACCTCAAGTGATCCGCCTGCCTCAGGCTCACAGAGTGCTGGGATTGCAGGTGTGACCCACCACCCCCGACCTCGGACCACAGACATTATTGAGCACCTACTGTGTATTCAGCATTGAGGTGAAGGGCTTCCCTCTAAAGGCCTTAGAGTTTGGGGGTAAACAGATATTCCTCCATAATGATATTGGTGAATGTATGATTGCAGACTGGGATACGTCACTAGTATGTATAGCACAGGGAACCGTTTGAACCTCTGGTGGGGGATCTGGGCAGGTGTGGGGGTCCAGGTGGTGCCATGCAGGTGATGTTGGATCCGAGATCTGAAGCTGTAGGCAATATCCAGGCAGAGGGAACAGCAAGTACAGTGGCCCTGAGGTGCGAGTGTGCCAGGAACAGTAAGGAAAGCAGTGGGGCTGATGTGGAAGGAGTAAAGAAGTGGAGATAGGGACCGGGTGCGGTGGCTCACACCTGTAATCCCAGCACTTTGGGAGGCTGAGACAGGTGGATCACTTGAGGTCAGGAGTTTGAGACTAGCCTGGCCAGCATGGCGAAACCCCATCTCTACAAAAAAATACAAAAATTAGCTGGGTGTGGTTGCGGGCGCCTGTAATCCCAGCTACTCAGGGGGCTGAGGCAGGAGAATTGCTTGAACCTGGGAGGCAGAGGTTGCAGTGAGCCGAGATCATGACACTGCACTCCAGCCTCAGTGACAGAGTGCTCTGTCCAAAAAAAAAAAAAAAAAAAAACAAAGGTGGCGATACGGCCAAGGAGGTAATAAGGCTGTGGAGTGATTGAGCCTTCATTGCAAGGGCAGTATTGTATCTCAGTGTAGGTCTTGAAGCCCAGTGACCTAGTTTTCTTTTTTTTTTTTTTTTTTTTTTTTTTTTTTTTGAGATGGAGTCTTGCTCTCTGCAGCCCAGGCACAGGTACAGTGGCGGGATAGCTCTGCAAGCTCCGCTCCCGGGTTCCGCCATTCTCACCACCTCAGCACCGAGTAGCTGGGACAGGCGCCTGCCACCTGCCCGGCTAGTTTTGTTATTTTTAGTAGAGGCGAGTTTCACGTGTTAGCCAGGATGGTCACCGATCTCCTGACACACCGTGATCCGCCCATCTCGGCCTCCCAAAGTGCTGGGATTACAGGCTTGAGCCACCGCGCCCGGCCGACCTAGTTTCTTATCTTGGATCCTCTATTTGCTAGTTCTAAGATGAGGAAGAGTAATCTTGGGCAAGTTATTTAATCCCTCTAAGGTCCACTGACTTTTTAAGATGGAGCCGGCGGGCTGTCGTTGGCTCAAGCCTGTAATCCCAGCACTTTGGGAGTGAGGCGGGTGGATCGCGAGGTCCCGGAGATCGAGACCATCCTGGCTAACACGGGTGAAACCCGTCTCTACTAAGAAATACAAAAAAGTAGCGGGGCGGTGGCGGGCCTGTAGTGCGCTACTCGGGGAGGCTGAGGCCGGAGAATGGCGTGAACCCAGGAGGCGGAGCTTGCAGTGAGCTGAGATCCGGCCACTGCACTCTAGCCTGGGCGACAGAGCGAGACTCCGTCTCAAAAAAAAAAAAAAAAAAAGATGTGGAGCCTTGCTTTGTCACCCAGGCTGGAATGCAATGGAGTGATCTCTGCTCACACAACCTCCACCTCCCGGGTTCAAGCGATTCTCCTGCCTCAGTTCCCCTAGTAGCTGGGATTACAGGCACATGCCACTGTGCTCGGCTAATTTTTGTATTTTTAGTAGAGATGGGGTTTCACCCTGTTGGTCAGGCTGGTCTCAAACTCCTTACTTCAGGTGATCCACCCACCTCGGCCTTCCAAAGTGTTGGGATTACAGGCATGACCCCTTATGCCTGGCCATGATTTCATTGTATTGAATTTGTATTTTATTTTATTTTTATTTATTTATTTATTTTTTGAGACGGAGTCTCACTGTGTCGCCCAGGCTGGAGTGCTGTAGCGCGATCTTGGCTCACTGCAAGCTCCGCCTCCTGGGTTCACGCCATTCTCCTGCCTTAGCCTCCCGAGTAGCTGGGACCACAGGTGCCTGCCACCATGCCTGGCTAATTTTTTTGCATTTTTAATAGAGACAGAGTTTCACTGTGTTAGCCAGGATGGTCTTGAACTCCTGACCTCGTGATCCACCTGCCTCAGCCTCCCAAAGTGCTGGGATTACAGGCGTGACCCACCACGCCTGGTGAATTTTTATTTTAATATAATAGAGATAGGCCGGGTGTGGTAGCTCACACTCTACTATAATAATAATAATGATAATAATAATAGAGGCAGGGTCTCCCTCTATTGCCCAGGCTGGTCTCGAGCTCTGGGCTCAAGGGATCCTCCTGCCTCAGCCTCCCGAAGTGCAAGGACTACATGTATGAGCCATCACACCCAGCCATGTCTACTGACTTCAGTCAACAAATGTTTATCTAGCAGCTACTTAGGCCCTGTGAGTCTTCAGATTGCTATGGATGTACCAGTAAATGGGACTGGGTCTAGTGAGGATGTGGGCATTAAACCTGGAAAGCCCTAAACATGCATAAAATTGCAGCTACACCAAGAGCTCAGGAGGGGTGCCCAGTGCTAGGAGGACATAAAATAGGCTCTAGAGGCCAGGCATGGTGGCCCACACCTGTAATCCAGCACTTTGGGAGGCCAACGTGGGCAGATCATGAACGTCGCGAGATCGAGGCCATCCTGGCTAACACAGTGAAACCCCGTCTCTACTAAAAATACAAAAAAACTAGCCGGGCGAGTTGGCAAGCACCTGTAGTCCCAGCTACTTGGGAGGCTGAGGCAGGAGAATGGCGTGAACCCGGGAGGCGGAGCTTGCAGTGAGCTGAGATCTGGCCACTGCACTCCAGCCTGGGCGACAGAGCAAGACTCCGTTTCAAAAAAAAAAAAAAAAAATTAGTCAGGTGTGCTGGCACGTACTTGTAGTCCCAGCTACTCAGGAGGCTGAGGCAAGAGAATCACTTGAACCCGGGAGGTGGAGGTTGCAGTGAGCCGAGATCATACCACTGCACTCCAGCCTGGACGACACAGCAAGATTCCATCTCAGGAAAAAAAAAAAAAAAAAAAAAAAGGCTCTCAGCCAGACGCAGGGGCTCACATGTATAATCCCAGCACTTTGGGAGGCCAAGGCAGGCAGATCGCTTGAGCTCAGGAGTTTGAAACCAGCCTGGGCAACATGGCAAAACCTCATCTCTACAAAGAAAAAAAAACAAAAAACAAAAATTAGCTGGGTATGGTGGCACATGCCTATAGTCCCAGCTACTTGTAAGCCTGAGGTGTGAGTATCACTTGAGCTACTTGTAAGCCTGAGGTGTGAGTAACAAGGCTGCAGTGAGCTGAGATGGTGCCACTGCACTCCAGCCTGAGCAACACAGTGAGACCCTGTCTCAAAAAATAAAATAAAATAAAAATAGAAAAGCCCACTCTATGTGTCATAGGTGGTTTCCTGGAGGAGGTGGGACTGGAGAATTTGCTCTTTGAGCTGAAAGCAGAAGGTTGATGAGGCATAAATTAGATATAAGTCAGGGCAATAGCACATGCAGAGGCCCAGGGGTTAAATAAAGCAAGGATGAGACTGGGTGCGGTGGCTCATACCTGTAGTCTCAGCACTTTGGGAGGCCAAGGTGGGCGAATCTCTTAAGCCCAGGAAGGGTAATGGATAACGTGGCAAAAACCCATCTCTACAAAAAATACAAAGGTTAGCCAGGCATGGTGGTGCACATCTGTAATCCCAGCTACTCCGGAGGCTGAGGTGGGAGGATCACTTGAGCCCAGGAGGCAGAGTTTGCAGTGAGCCGAGATCACGCCACTACACTCCAGCCTGGGCTACAGAGTGAGATCGTGAGACCCTGTCTCAAAAAAAAAAAAAGGCCAGGTGCGGTGGCTCACGCCTGTAATCCCAGCCCTTTGGGAGGCCAAGGCAGGTGGATCACCTGAGGTCAGGAGTTTGAGACCAGCCTGGCCAACGTGGTGAAACCCCATCTCTACTAAAAATACAAAAATGAGCCTGGCGTGGTGGCGCATGCCTGTAGTCCCAGCTCCTCGGGAAGCTGAGGCAGAATGGCTTAAACTCGGGCGATGGAGGTTGCAGTGAGCCGAGATCACGCCATGGCACTCCAGCCTAGGCGACAGAGTGAGACTCCGTCTCAAAAAAAAAAAAAAGAGAGAGAAAGAGGGCTTCGTGTGGATCGCGGGGCCCCGCCAGCAGGGGTGAGGGGTTGGGATGTCATTAATCCAAAGAGGGTTTCTCAGCAGGGGAAGGACGTGGTCCCAGCATAGGGGAGACACAGTGGGTGGGGGCTGCTCTGGGAAGGACGTGGAGCAGGGACGGCTTGTTTCTCCTTGCCCAGACGGTGATCGTTGGCTCCTACCTGATTGCACATGGTTTCTTCAGCGTCTATGGCATGTGTGTGGACACACTGTTCCTCTGCTTCTGTGAGTGACCCCTCACCCCAAACCTTGCTGGGCCCCAAATCCCTTCTTCCCACTGGGCATCACATCACCCTCCAACGGGGCACCACGGCCGCCTGCCCCCAGCTTCCCAGGGGCTTGGCTGTCCCTCGTCCTGGGTCCCCAGCCTGTCTTCCTGGTTTCCTTTTGCGCTTAGAAGCAACTCCAACCTCCTGTCCACTTGCCCAGGCTGCAGCCTGGACGCTGCCCTGGAGCCCACCCGCGCTTCGCAGTTTCTGGCTTTGATGGGGGGGGGGGATCTGTGGCTGCCACTAACTCTGGTTTCTCCAACTGTTTTTTTTTTTTGTTTGTTTTTTTCGTCTCTCTTCCTCTCCTCCATGCCTGCTGGCTTCCCTGTTCTTCCCTGCCTCCCTCTTTCCCTCCCTTCCTGACTACCCCATTTTCCCCCTGCCGGTTCCCGGGGGGAGCCCAGGTGAGGACCTGGAAAGGAATGACGGCTCTCAGGAGCGACCCTACTTCATGTCGCCCGAGCTGAGAGACATCCTGTTGAAGGGGAGTGCGGAGGAGGGGAAGCGGGCGGAAGCCGAGGAGTAGAGAGTGAGGGAGGCTGGCGTGGGGGCCAGGTTTCCTCCATGTAGACTGGGGGTGCATGAAGCGGGGGGGCTTCCTGGCCTGGGAGTGTGGGGATCCTGTGTGTTCCTCGGAGCCCACTACAGTCTGCCCCTCTCTGGTCCCAGTGTGTCTGCTTTCTAACCCTCTGAGGCTTCTCTGTGACCCTTGTCCACCCACCCTGTCCCCGGAGGCCCCTGCCCGTGGGCTCCCCTCATGCCTCCTGCTCTGGGACCTCTCTCCGCAGTGGAGGACCTGGAGAGGAATGACGGCTCGGCCGAGAGGCCTTACTTCATGTCTTCCACCCTCAAGAAACTCTTGAACAAGACCAACAAGAAGGCAGCGGAGTCCTGAAGGCCCCGCGCTCCCCACCTCTCAAGGAGCCTCACGCCGCAGGGTGCTCAGTAGCTGGGTCTGTTCCCCCAGCCCCTTGGGCTCACCCGAAGTCCTATCACTGCCGCTCCGCCCCCTCCCCATGAGCCAGATCCCACCAGTTTCTGGACCTGGAGAGTCCGGGGTATCTCCTTATGCCAAGGGGCGCTTGGAGTTTTCATGGTTGCCCCTCAAGACTACGAGAAATGAGTAAAAACCCAGTGGGGCCTCTTGCTGTCTGGGACGGCATGTGGCCCGACCTCCGCAAGCTCCCTCATGCTTCCTGCCCCCGCTTACACGACAACAGGCCAGACCACAGGAAGGATGGTGTTTGTGTCTGAGGGAGCTGCTGGCCGCAGTGAACACCCACGTTTATTCCTGCCTGCTCTGGCCAGGACTGAACCCCTTCTCCATACCTGAACAGTTGGCTCCAGGGCCACCAGAAGCATTTCTTTATTATTATTATTTTTTAACCTGGACATGCATTAAAGGGTCTATTAGCTTTTCTTTCCATCTGTCTCAACAGCTGAGATGGGGCCGCCAAGGAGTGCCTTCCTTTTGCTCCCTCCTAGCTGGGAGTGACTGGGGTGGGGGTGTGTGCGCCCAGGTGGGGGTATCTCCTGGCTGGGAAGGAGGGAGCGGGAGGGAGACTTTTGCTTGCAGGGGTTGGCAGTGGAGAGCGGGCTGGAGAGGAGATCGCTAATAGCTGTTTAATGGAAACCTGCTGGGCTGGAGGGAGTTAGGCTGAATTTCCCGACTTCCTCTGCCAGTTATTGACACAGCTCTCTTTGTAAGAGAGGAAAGAAACTGAACCCACCCAAGGGATGATTTCAGGGGGAGAGGTGGAGGGCAGATGCCCTGGGCAAACCCGGCCCCTCTGCCCACACACCTCACTTGATGATCCTTTTGCCAAACTTGTCGAACTCAGGGGACCTGGCTTCCCGGTTGCCCCTCTGCCATATTCCAAGGCCCCCTCAGACTTCACGTCTCTGCTCATCAGCACTGTCCCAGGATCCTGGAGAGGGAGAACCCCCGACCCCAGGGGAAAGAAGGGGGGGGGTCTCCCCTTTCCTGTGTCTGCGCCAGCCCTGCCCCCATTGCGTCTGCACACCCCTGCGTGTAACTGCATTCCAACCACTAATAAAGTGCCTATTGTACAGGTCCAGGCCTGGTGTGTTTGTGGGGGGCAGTGAGCCAGTGGGCGGCTGGTAGGGGGAACCCCCACTTCCAAGGCCCTAGGAGTCTCTGAGCTGTGGCGATTCTCTCAACACGCAGGAGGAGGGGGCCGGAAACCCACTGGCTGCTGGCTCTGCCTGAATTCCAACCTTCAGGCAGCTCAGATTTCCCCTGATTAGGCTCTAATCCCTGGATTCCAGAAGGCAGAGGCAGCCTGTCCACCTCCCCTATCACCCATCCTGGACACGTGCCCCCAGGGCCCAGGCACCTGAGGTCGTGCAGTCTATGCTCCCCTGCTACTTTGGGTCTGCGAAGGGACCGCCCTTGGGGTGGGCCCTGCTGCCTGGAAGCTCACTGCTGCCCCCTCGTGCCAGCTGCCTGTGTCAGCCACCTCCAGACAATCCGCCCCAATATTTCAACTGTCTTTGCTCTCCACTCCCCTTTCTCGGGGAATTTTTCTTCAATATCCACTTTTTTTTTTTTTTTCCCCCAGACAGTCTTGCCCTGTCACCCAGGCTGGAGTGCAATGGTGCAATCTCAGCTCACTGCAACCTCCGCCTCCCGGATTCAAGCGACTCTCCTGCCTCAGCCTCCCAAGTAGTTGGGATTACAGGTGCATGCCACCACGCCTGGCTAATTTTTTGTGTTTTTAGTAGAGGTGGGGTTTCGCCATGTTGGGCAGGTTGGTCTCGAATTCCTTACTTCAGGTGATCTGCTCGCCTTGGCCTCCCAAAGTGCTGGGATTACAGGTGTGAGAGCCACCTCGCCCAGCCTTTTTTTTTTTTTTTTTTGAGACAGGGTCTCACTCTGTGGACGAAGCTTAAGTGCAGTGGTGCAATCATGGCTCACTGCAGCCTCAGGTGATCCTCCCACCTTAGCCTCCTGAGTAGCTGGGATGGCAGGTACACACCACACCTAAGTTTTGTATTTTTTGTAGAGATTGGGTTTTACCATATTGCCCATGCTTTTTTTGTTTGTTTGTTTTTGAGACAGAGTCTCCCTTTGTGGCCCAGGCTGGAGTGCAGTGGCACAGTCTCAGCTCACTAAACCTTCCGGGTTCAAGTGATTCTCGTGCTTTAGCCTCCCGAGTAGCTGGTATTACAGGCACTCACCACCACATCCAACTAATTTGTTTGTTTGTTTGTTTGTTTTTGAGACGGAGTCTTGCTCTGTTGCCCAGGCTGGAGTGCAGTGGCGTGATCTCAGCTCACTGCAAGCTCCGCCTCCTGGGTTCACGCCACTCTCCTGCCTCAGCCTGGGCGATAGGGCGAGACTCCGTCTCAAAAAAAAAAAAAAAAAAAAAGCTCCTGGCGGCCAGGCGCAGTGGCTCACGCCTATAATCCCAGCACTTTGGGAGGCTGAGGAGGGCGAATCACGAGGTCAGGAGTTCAAGACCAGCCTGGCCAACACGGTGAAAACCTGCCGCTACTAAAAATACAAAAATTAGCCAGGCATGGTGGCACACACCTGTAATCCCAGCTACTTGGGAGGCTGAAGCAAGAGAATTGCTTGAACCCAGGAGGCAGAGTTTGTGGTGAACCAAGATGACACTATAGAACTCCAGCCTGGGCAACAGAGTGAAACTGTCTCAGAAAAAAAAAAAAAAAAAAAAAGAATGGTGGTACGATACATATAGCACAAAATTTGCCATCTCCATCTCTTTTTTATTAAGCAACTGGGTCTCACTATGTTACCTAGGCTGGCCTTAAACTTCTGGACTGAAGGGATCATCCCGCCTCAGCCTTCCGAGTAGCTGGGATGACAGGCACTCGCCACTGTGCCTGGTTTCTGTTTAATTTTTCGAGGAACCACCATAGTGTTTTCTGGCTTCATGCTTTGGCTCCACTTTCTTCTAGGTTGGCTCCACTCTCTGCCAAGTTCCTTTATCTGGGTATATTCCCTGCCTCCAACCACACTGTGCTGTGATAGTTAATTTTAGGTGTGAACTTGGCTGGATTAGAAAATACCCAGATTTGAGCTGTGATGTAAAAATAAGACAAAGAAAAAAAAAACAGTGGCTGGGCTCAGTGGCTCGCACCTACAATCAGCATTTTGGGAGGCCGAGGTGGGCAGATGGCTTGAGCTTGAGTTTAATCGAGACAAGCCTGGGCAACATGTGGAAAGCTTGTCTCAACCAAAAATATGAAAATTAGCAGGGTGTGGTGGTCACGCACATGTTGTCCCAGCTACTCAGGAGGATGAAGTGAGAGGGTCACTTTAGCCCAAGAGGGGCAGTGAGCTTAGATCACACTACTGTGCTCCAGCCTGGGTGACAGAGCAACACCTTCTCTGATAAAGCATTACTTCTGGGTGAGCGTCATCCAATCTGCAGGGCTCTGATAGAACAGAAAAAGGAGAGAAAGGATTTTCCTCCCCAGAGCTGGGACACCCTCCTCCTCCTGTCTTGACAAGACTTATACTAGTGATCCCTGGTTCTCAGGCCTTCGACCTTGGACTTGGAATTACACCATTGGTGTCCCTGGCTCTGAAGCTTTAGGATTCAGACGAAACCTCGCTACTGGTTTTCCAGGGTCTCCAGCTACTGGAGCTACTGGCTTTAGGGTCTGCAATGTGTGTGGTAGGACATCTCAGCCTCCATGATCACATGAGCCAATTATCCTAATAAATCCCCTCTCATCTACCTGCCTCCTATTAGCTTTCTTTGGAGAAACCTAATAATACACACATCATACATTTTCCTGGCTCTCTCTCTTTTTTTTTTTTTTTTTTGAGATGGAGTCTCCCTCTGTCGCCCAGGCTAGAGTGCAGTGGTGCGATCTCAGCTCACTGCAAACTCTGCCTCCCAGGCTCACACCATTCTCCTGCCTCAGCCTCCTGAGTAGCTGCGACCACAGGTGCCAGCCACCATCTCCAGCTAATTTTTTTTTTTTTTTTTTGTATTTTTAGTAGAGACAGGGTTTCACTGTGTTAGCCAGGATGGTCTTGATCTCCTGACCTCGTGATCTGCCTGCCTTGGCCTCCCAAAGTACTGGGATTACAGTCATGAGCCACCGCGTCCAGCCACATTTTCCTGGCTTTAAGATGAGAAGTCTTCTCTTTTTTTGAGACAAAAGTCTTGCTCTGTCACCCAGGCTGGAGTGCAGTGGCATGATCTCAGCTGACTGCAACCTCTGCCTCTCAGATTTAAGTGATTCTCCCGCCTCAGCCTCCCGAATAGCTGGGATTACAGGCGCCCGCCACTATGCCCGGCTAATTTTTGTATTTTTAGTAGAGATGGGGTTTCACCATCTTGGCCAGGCTGGTCTTGAACTCTTGAACTGTTGCCACCCACCTCTGCCTCCCATAAGTGCTGGGATTACAGGGCCATAGAAGTCTTCCTCCTAAGTCTCAGGCCTGGAGCTCACTGACTCTGACCAACCTGATTATGATCATTTACTCATTGTAAATCATTGAGTCAATCATTCTGGTCAAAGTATGGGTCTAGTTTGGGAGTCAGGCAGTGGGGACCTGCCATCTGGACAACAGTTTGATGAAGGGAGAGGAATGGTTCCCCAACGACTATGGTCATCCCAGTGTCCATCCCAGAGTGGTAACCAATGTCCACCCTGGGGGGAGTAAGAAGGGAACAGGCATATGACAAAAAACTTTCAAGAGGGAAGTTAACTGGATGTGATTGGGAGGGCCGGTGGAATCTTTCAAGATGAGGAAGACAATGAATAGAGAGGCTGTAAGGACAGCAGAGTCACTGAGAGCGACAGGACCTGTCTAGACAGAGGGATTGCAAGAGGGGGATGACCTCAATCTTCAACCAATGAGCAGGAGGGAGGAAAGAGAGAAGAAGGAACAGCCAGTTGACAGATGATGTCACTAAGGCAAGGAGGGGAGAATGGTGTTGTATATAGGGTTTGTGACCACTGAGTGGTGGAAGGGCAAGGGCAGAGGTGGGAGGTTGGGTCAGGATAGCAGTTCAGTAAGACAGGGCAGATGGCATCTTGCGTCTTCCATCCTTTATGGTGACCAAGGACTAGGAGCCTGATGGATGGGGTTTATTGGAAGGTTGGCCTGAAAACTTTTTACTTAAAAAAATTTTTTTTTCTTTTTTTTTTCTTAGACACAGTCTTGATGTCACCCAGGCTGGAATGGGGGGTGGCTCAATCTCGGCTCACTGCAACCTCTACCTCCCAGGTTCAAGCAATTCTCATGCCTCGGCCTACCGAGTAGCTGGAATTACAGGCGCTGGCCATCATGCCCAGCTAATTTTTGTACTTTTAGTGGAGACAGAGTTTTATCATGTTGGCCAGGGTGGTCTTGAACTCCTGACCTCAAGTGATCCACCAGTCTTAGCCTCCCAAAGTGCTGGGATTACAAGTATGAGCCACGGCACCCGGCCTTCTTTTTGTTTTTATTCTTGAAAACTTTTTTTAAAAAATGTAGAGATGGGGCTGGGTGCGGGTAGCTCACACCTGTAATCCCGGCACGTTGGGAGACCAAGGTGGGTGGATAACTTGAGGTCAGGAGTTTGAGACCAGCCTGGCCAACATGAAACCCAGTCTCTACTAAAAATACAAAAACTAGCTGGGCATGGTATTGTACGCCTGCAATTCCAGTGACTTGGGAGGCTGAGGCAGAATTGCTTAAACCCAGGAAGTGGAGGTTGCAGTAAGCTGAGATTGCATCATTGCACTCCAGCTGGGGCTACAGAACAAGACTCCATCTCATAAATGAATAGAATAGAATAGAATAGAATAGAATAGAATAGGACATGGGGTCTCACTATGTTGCCCAGACTGGCCTTGAACTCCTGGGCTCAAGCAATCCCCCTGCCTCAGCCTCCCAAAGTATAAGATTACAGGTGTGAGTCACCGTGCCTGGCGAAGACAGCACTTTTAAGGAAGTTCTGGTTGGATGGGGCACCAGTTCAAGAGGCAACGATCACAACCATTACTGTTTTTGAAGTTTCAACTCCATGCCAGGTACTGAAGCAACCCCTTGATGTTGAATTAACTCCAAATCAGTCCTCCTCCAAACCAAACCCTAGGTTTGGGTTTGACCCAAAGACTGTGCTTGTCATCATGATCCTTTCCACCCTTTACTGTGTTTGGGGACCCTGGGGCAAGAAACGCCTTAGCGGAATGAGATCTTCAAAAGCATTTTAAGTAACCTTGGGCTCTCTGGAGTTCGGAGTCAGAAAACTAGTAACCATCCTCATTCTGCCACTTGGCAGCGCTGTTAGTTCAAACAAGTCACTACCCGCATTGACCTGTTCCGAAAAAAGTCAGTCTAGGCTTTGTTATTAACATTCATTACCACAGTGACCTTGAACAATTTAAACTTACTTTAATCATTTTTTTGGTTTCGTTTTTGTTTTTTTGAGACAGGGTTTCTGTCGCCTAGGCTAGAGAGCAGTGGCCCAATCTCAGTTCACTGCAGTCTCAACCTCTTGGGCTCATATGATCCTCCCACCTCAGCCTCCTGAGCAGCTGGGACTACCGGTGTGTACCACCATGCCCAGGCATTTTAACCAATTTTATCTTAATGCATGCCCCAATCATCTTACCAAACCTTTCTTCAGTTTTTAGCTCTATTTGTGAGACAGATCTGAGGCATAGGAAATGAAATTAAAAAGCCTTGTGCGAATAATTTATCAATTTATATGAAAAACAAGAATACAATTATGCATCTCTGAAAATAAAACTTTGTAGAGTTGGCCAGGTGCAGTGGCTCACACTTGTAATTCCAGCACTTTGGGAGGCCAAGGTGGACAGATCACCTGAGGTTGGGAGTTCGAGACCAGCCTGACCAACATGGAGAAACCCCATCTCTACTAAAAATACAAAATTAGCCGGACGTGGTGGCGCATGCCTGTAATCCCAGCTACTCGAGAGGCTGAGGCAGGAGAATCGCTTGAACCTGGGAGGCAGAGGTTGCAGTGAACCGACATCGTGCTATTACACTCTAGCCTGGGCAACAAGAGCAAAACTCGGTCTCAAAAAAAAAAAAAAACTCTGTAGAGTTACACAAAAAACTGTACAATGGCTGCTAAGAGGGAGGGAACTGGGTGTCTGAGGAAGACTTTGTGCTCTCATGTCTTTGGCACATTTGACATATCATGTGACTATGCTACCTATTAAAAATCCACAGTAAAATGTAAATAAAATAGCAGAGGGTACAGTATGCACTCTTTTTTGAGACAGGGTCTAGCTGTGCCATCCAGGCTGAAGTGCAGTGACTCCATCATGGCTCACTGCAGCCTGGACCTCCACAGCTCATGCGATCCTCCCACCTCCTCCTTCCAAGTAGATGGGACTATGGGCACAGGCCATCACGCTCTGCTAATTTTTGTAGAAACTGGGTTTTGCCATGTTGCTCAAGCCGGCCTCAAACTCCTGGGCTTAAGGGATCCTCCAGCCTCAGCCTCCCAAAGTGCAGGGATTACAGGCGTGAGCCACCATGCCCGGCCAGGCACTCATTTTTGTAATTGTTGCGGGAAACACAGGACCAGAGAGACCAACGTGGGAAACAGGAGGATTTATTTAGGTGTACACCAGCTCAGTGGATTCATGTCTGAAAAGCTGAGCATTGAACAAAAACTGAGTGTGGTTTTTATAGGCAAACTTACAGAAGCAAAACAAAAGTAGTTAATGATACAGTGACAGGTCATGTAATCTACAGCATAACTGTTGACTTAGCACAACTTGTGGCTTTGCACAGCTGTTGGCCTTGCAGCTGCATCGAAAGGAAAACAGAATCTACAAATCTTACTAAATACAAGCATTGGCAAACACAGTAATAACTAATGGTTCACAGAAAGAGAGACAGTAAAGGAATTTGTTTTTCTTTTCAACTTTGCTCTGGAGGAGGGTGTCTGGAGCCCATTCCTTTGGCCTCGACTTTTCAGTGCTATCTTATAAGCATTCAAGGACACCACGCTTTTAAGGACAAGGCACTCGGTCACGGGCGCCTTTACTGATGTGAGCTGGCTAAGCAGAGGAAAACTTGTTCTGCTTCTCTTTAACCCTGCTCTGCCACACAATTACATCTTTACACTTCAGTTTTTTTGAGACGGAGTTCCCGCTCTGTCACCCAGGCTGGGAGTGCTGTGGCCGGATCTCAATCTCACTGCAGCCCGGCCTGGTTCACGCCATTCTCCTGCCTCAGTTCCCTGAGTAGCTGGGACTGCCAGGCGCCCGCTTCACCTCACCTGGCTAGTTTTTGTATTTCTTAGTAGAGATAGGGTTTCACCTGGCATATTTCAGGATGCGTCCTCGATCTCCTGACTCCGTGGATCCGCCTGGCCTCCCCGCCTCCCAAAGTGCTGGGACCATAGGCTTCTGAGCCACCGCTGTCCGCCTTTTGAGATAGGAGTTGGGAGTCTCAGCTTCATTGCCTTGGTGGGCTGGAGTGCAGTAGTGCCATCTCAGCTCACTGTAACCTCTGCCTCCCAGGTTCAAAGTGATTCAAGCCATTCTTGTGCCTCTGCCTCCTGAGTAGCTGGGATTGTAGGCGCACACCACCACACCGGGCTAATTTATTTTTTTTTTTTTTGAGGCTGAGTCTCACTCTATTGCCCAGGCTGGAGTGTAATGGTACACTCTCAGCTCACTGCAACCTCTGCCTCCTGGGTTCAAGCGATTCTCCTGCCTCAGCCTCCCAATTACTGGGATTACAGGCGCCTGCCACCACACTCAGTTAATTTTCGTATTTTTAGTGGAGACGGTGTTTCACAATGTTGGCCAGGCTGGTCTTGAACTTCTGACCTCAAGTGATCCGCCCACCTCTGCCTCCCAAAGTGCTGGGATTACAAGCGTGAGCCACGACGCCCAGCCAGGAAACCCACTTTCAACACCTCCTTGCTCTTCTTTTTTTTTTTCAGACAGAGTCTCGCTCTGTTGCCCAGGCTGGCGTGCACTCACTGCAAGCTCCGCGTCCCTGGTTCACGCCATTCTGCTGCCTCAGCCTCCCAGGTAGCTCGGACTAATGGCGCCCGCCACCATGCCCGGCTAATTTTTTGTGTTTTCAGTAGACAGGGTTTCACCGTGTTAGCCAGGACAGTCTTGATCTCCTGACGTCGTGATCCGCCTGCCTCCGCCTCCCAAAGTGCTGGGATTACAAGGGTGAGCCACCGCGCCCGGCCTTCCTTGCTCTTCTTGCTCCAAATCCTGGGAACATTTGAATCAACAGGCGGGCATCTGTCAAACCTCCCTAGCAACTACGCCTGCGGATGGCCAACCCGACCCTGGCAGAGCGTGGGGTTTAGTTTAAGCACAGACTGCACATCGGGGACCTCATAAGGCGCCTGGGAGCATCCAAGGACACCACGCTTTTAAGGACAAGGCACTCGGTCACGGGCGCCTTTACTTCGGAGCTCCGCGCTGTTGCTGGCCGAGCGTACGTAGAGTCCCAGCCCCAACTTTCCCAGGAACTGGCCGTGAGCCCTCTAGTGTGATACTTTTTGGCCTGGGCCTCAGTTTCTCCATCTGTCAATCGGGAAAGGGGAAAGCGGGCTGGAGAATCCCGACCAGGTCGGCTGTAGCCTTCGGAAGCTACGGCCCGGGGAGGCTACACCAAGGCAGGTCCGTGGGACGAAAGAACGCGCGCGCTCGTTGGCGCCGGTCCCGGGATGAAGGGACAGCAACGAGGAGACACTGGACCTGGCCGTTCCTCGCACGCATCTCTGACCTTCTGTGCCTCTCAAGAGAGATGCGGGAAGCATAGCCACCTTCACTGTAGCACGAGTCTCCGGCCAACATACCGCCACTAAGAAGGTACACATGCGTCAAAGCCTCTCAGAGCCATTTCCGCTAACGTACTCAGGGCAACGGGCGTAAGATGGCGGACGCGCAGGCGCGAAATGCCACAGCCCTGGGGAGGCTCCGCCTCTCACGCTTGCCTTGCATCACGTGGTAATGGCCGCTCAAAAACCGCCTTAGCAAAAACCAGAGCGTGACCTCGTCACGTGATGGAGGACTCCCAATACGGCAAAGGGAAGGCGCCAAAAGTTCTTGTCAGATGGCGAAGGAAACTGCGAAATTCGCCATTGTCACATGATAGAGTAACCTATCGAAAGCGGAGGGAAAGGTGCCGAAGTCACGTGACTATGCACGCAAACACTCAGGCTTGTCCCACGTGATAACGCACGCCCGCCCCAAGACCCCCCTATGTCTTTTCGCTCCTCCCTCCCATTTGGGTTGGGCCTGCGTCGAGGCGCAACGCGGCGTCAAAGGGGGCGGGGCTTCAGCTGATCACGTGTTCCCGCACCTCCCCGGCGCGCGCCTGCCCGCCCGCCCGCTCGCCCCCGGTCCGGACTCCTCCTCCTCCTCTTCTCGCCATTGCAGTTGGACCCAGCAGCCCGGCGCGCACCGCGTGGCTTTTTGGGGGAGACCCCGGCGGGCTGTGGCAGGAGGGCGGCGGCGGCGGCTGCGGTCGAAGAAGGGGACGCCGACAAGGTAAGCGTCAATGTGGCGGCGGCCGGGCCCGCTCCCGCCTCTGCCCCTCCCCCCGCCCGCCTTCCTCACCGAGGTCCCCACCGAGGGTTCGCGGTGACAAGGCTGGAGGGGTCCCGCGCTCGCCGCCTCCGCCCGGTCCCCTCATCCCGGCGGCTGATCGGTTCCTCCCTTGCCGGCCTCGCTCCCGCGCTCGGCCGTTAACTCTCCTCCATTGTGCGGAGGAAACAAAATGGCGGCGACGGCGGCGGCGAGGACTCGGTGCGCGCGCAGCCGCTCCCCCCCACACGCGGCCCCTCGGCCGGCGGCGGCGCCACGCGCGGGGGGTGCGCGCGCACCGGGCCCCCGGCCGCCGCTTCCCCGGGGCCGGGCTTTGTCTGTTGCGGCCTCCTGGGGACGCGCGCACGTGCCTGGAGCACACACCCCCTCGGGTCCCGAGCTTCGCGGCGGGGCGACCCCCCTTCCTCACTCCTTACTCCTTTCCTATTCCCTCCTCCTCTTTGTCCCAGTCCCGCCCCCGGTTCCAGGAGAGTCCCAGGTTCCTGAGGCGGGAAACGTTGCCTCCTTTGTCCTCACGGGGCGCGGAGAGGCGGACCCCTCCTTGGAAGCCCCTTTCCACGCGGACTGCAGAGGAAGCCTTTGTGGGTTCGTCGGGTTTCCAAATCTCTAGTCAGCCAGGCCTCTCTCAGATCAGGGTCCAAATTTGGAAGGGTTTCAGCTTTCTTTTTCTTTAGTTCATTTGTTTTCATTTTTGAATGTTTTTCCAGATTGTATTTGCCTTCCCTAGAACGGCAGTCTGTTTGGGTGCAAGCTTGGGCCCCGAAACGTGGATGCTTAAAACCCCTTTCTACCTTTATTTTCCCTCGTAGTTGAGCGATTGAGATTCTCGAGGTTACGCAGGAGGTTCTGCCCCAGTTAATCTACCGCCTGGATGAATTATTTGGGGTGTACGGCGGTCTGCATGCTTTCCCCCAGTTCCGTGACCAAATTTGAGGAGAGTAAGGGATCTCTTCTTCACATATCCAACATTGATTGCCAGTTGCTGCTTAGGTGACATGGATCAGCAACGAAGCATCAGTTTCAGTGACATCCTTTTCTGGACTCCGGTAATTCAATGATGCTGAATCTCTTTCAAGATTTTGCTCACTTTAAAATGAGCGGTGTGATGGCATATTTGTGGTCCACATGGAATCGCGAGGTGCCATCCGAAGTTAGGATTGAAATTTAGGACTTTTTAAGCTCTCTTTTCCTCAGGTATTTGTAGTTGGGAATCTCCATGGATTGCTCAGAGTGCTGCCACTATGCCTTGTGTTTGATGCTTTGTGTGTGGTCTCGTGGGATGTAGTTACAGCAGCCGCCCAGACTGTGAATGAAGTATGGGAACCAGGGCCTCATTCACAGCTGGAAAGCAGGGGGAGGCCGCAGGACACTTGCAGGTGCTCCTCTCCCTGTTCTGTGGTGCGGGGGCCCCTTGCCTATGTGAGTGGCTCGTGGTCCCTGGGATTTGTGAATGGAATCTGCAGGCCCCAGTGTTTGGAATATTCTTTAGTTCAGATTGGAGGCTGGCCATGAGTGCCAGGCTTGGCCTTGTCCCCACTGGGCGCTATTTATCTGTCTCCCTATCTTCCTGGCGCTCAGCCGCCTCTTCCTGGAGCTGAGAGGTGCCTAATTGTTTGTGGTTTTTCTGATTGAACTTGTTTGGTGCCTCTAGGCAAAAATTCCTTTGGCTCCTTCTAGTATTTGCAGAGTCTTGAAGGCCCATATTCCTGAGCATGAGGAATCTAAGTCTGTTTCTTATTTTTCCTAAATTCTTCATGTTAAATACCACATTGACAAAGGACAGCTACTAATACTTTGATCACACAGACATATACGGTGCTCCCTGGTTAAGGCCTCCAGGTAGGGGACAGGTAGAGTCAGTGATGGGGAAGAAGCCTTCCCTAAGTCCCTTTCCTTTGGGTACACAGTAGACTACCCTTTTCTTCTTCAGGCTTTAGCAAGATGTGGGGGTTAGAAGTCTTCTGGGAAAAGCCTTTAGTCGTTTTCTTTGCGCTGGGGCCTCTTCTCTTATGGACTGTTTTCAGCCTCTTTGTCGGTTTCTTTTGATTACCTTTCATGGCTCCAGAGGAGTGATTCCTTTCCCCATTTATACCTCTTGGACTTGCCATCCTGCTACATTTTGTCAGCAAGTTAATTCACCTTGTGCAGTTTTGAAAGATACGTAAGTGTTAACATTTAGTATTGTGTAAGTGTTAACGTTTAGTATTAGCCCAGGAAATTGTGACCTTTTATTTGAATCTTGCTGTGATTGAACCTTTGCCGGAACTAGGATTTTCTAGGGTTTGTGTTTGTTTGTTTGTTTTGTTTTGAGTCAGAGTTTAGCTCTTGTTGCCCAGGCTGGAGTGCAGTGGTGCGATCTCGGCTCACCGCAACCTCCACCTCCCGAGTTCAAGCGATCCTCCTGCCTCAGCCTCCTGAGTAGCTGGGATTACAGGCATGCTCCACTACACCCAGCTAATTTTGTGTTTTTGGTAAGACGGGGCTTCTCCATGTTGATCAGGCTGCTCTGGAACTCCCGACCTCAGGTGATCCACCACCCGCCTCCCAAAGTGGTGGGATTACAGGTGTGAGCCGCCACTCCCAGCCTCCTAGGTTCTATTTATTGGATGCTTTTTATGTTAACTAAGTTCTAGCAGAGAAAGATTTGATTTGTTTCCATCAGGAAGTTTGGAATCTGAGGCAGATAGTGGTTTGAGTGGCATCTTTGCACAATGAATGAGTAAAGAGATTTGGGGCCTGGGAGGCATGAGGCAAACTTTAATTTACTGCTGAAGCATATGTCCATTTTATCTGAAACAAGTAGGTTTCCCGTCTGTATGATTATACAGAGTAAGCTGGTGTGGAAATAATTGTGAAAGTAGGGTAGGCAGGTGGGTGGTGGTTGGAGGCCTCATTGGCGTGCTGATTTTTAAGAAATTTTTATGATATTTATGATCTCAAAATCCTTGTGAAACTTTTCCCTGAGAACACTTCACAGGTGATTCCATTATAAATAGCAATAATAGCCAGGTGCGGTGGCTCACACCTGTAATCCCAGCACTTTGGGAGGCTGAGGTGGGCGGATCATGAGGTCAGGAGTTTGAGACAATCTTGGCCAACATGGTGAAACCCCGTCTCCATCTCTACTAAAAAAAAGAAAAAAACAACAACAAAATTTTCTGGGTACGGTGGCACACACCTGCAGTCCCAGCTACTCGGGAGGCTGAGGAAGGAGAATCGCTTGTACCTAGGAGGCGGAGGTTGCAGTGAGCTGAGATGGTGCCACTGCACTCCAGCCTGTGTGATGGAGCAAGACTCTGTCTCAAAAAAATAAAAAATAGCAATTGGAAATTCAGATACATTTAGCATCAGCTGTGTTTAGGCGTTTTGTAAAAGTGATGTCCAGTTAAAATTTATTTTTTTTTTGAGACAGGGTCTTGCTCTGTCACCCAGGCTGGAGTGCAATTGCGTGATCTGCACTCACTGCAACCTCCGCCTCCCAGGCTCAAGAAGCAATCCTCCCACCTCAGCCTCCCAAGTAGCTGGGATCACAGGCACATGCCACCACACCCGGCTAATTTTTTGAATTTTTTGTAGAGACAGGGTCTTTCCATGTTGCCCAGGCTGGCCTCAAAACTCTTGTGCTCAAGCAGTCTGCCCACCTTGGCCTCCCAAAAAGCTGGAATTACAGGAGTGAGCCATCGCTCCTGGCCAGAATTTAATTTTTTTTTTTCTTCTCATTAAATGTTTACGTAGTGAAGAAATTGAAAATGTAGCTACTAGTTTATTATTATTTTTAAACTTTTAAACCAATTTTATTTTTTTTGTAGAGACGGGATCTTACTATGTAGCCCAGGCTGGTCTCAAATTCCTGGGCTCAAGTGATCCTCCTGCCGCAGCCTCTGAAAGTGCTGGGATTACAGATGTGAGCCGCCTTGCCCAGTGGCACTCATTTTAAGACAAAAATATGTTTATTGTCTGAGAGCCATTCTCTTGTGGAATATGTGATCACCATGGATCATTTAGTCACAAAGTTGAATGTGTATTACAGTATGTAAATTTGCTCCAAATTATTATTTTTGTGCCGGAGTCTGCTCTGTCGCCCAGGCTGGAGTGCAGTGGCGCCATCCCGGCTCTCTGTAAGCTCCGCCTCCCGGGTTCACGCCATTCTCCAGCCTGAGCCTTTCGAGTAGCTTGGGACTACAGGCGCCCGCCATCACACCCAGCTAATTGTGTTTTTAGTAGAGACGGGGTTTCACCATGTTAGCCGGGATGGTCTCCGTCTCCTGACCTTGTGATCCGCCTGCCTCAGCCTCCCAAAGTGCTGGGATTTCAGGTGTGAGCCACCGCGCCTGGCCAGTTTGCTCTAAATTATTTTTATAATTTTAAGTGATAGTGAGAAGTTCTACTTGGCAGTGTGAAGTACGTAATTTTCCGTGAACATGTGCGACAGCTGTCCTTACCTTTTTGAGGATTTTGCTTCAAGCTGAAGGTTAAGGTCTTACTTAGATAAAGATAAAAGGTCTTGGAGATGAATTAGTCTTCCAGGCCACTTTTTTTCCTGTTACTTGTCTATAAAACTACTTTCTCATATCAGAGTGGGTTTTTTTTTGTTGTTTTGGAGACGGAGTCTGTCATCCAGGCTGGAGTGCAGTGGGACGATCTCGGCTCACTGCAACCTCTGCCTCCTGGGTTCAAGTGTTTCTCTTGCCTCATTTTTCTTGCCTCAGCCTCCCGAGTAGCTGGGATAACAGGCGCCCACCATCACGCGCAGCTAATTTTTTGTATTTTTAGTAGAGATGAGGTTTCATCATTTTGCCCAGGCTGGTCTCAAACTCCTGATCTCAAGTGATCCGCTGCCTCAGTCTCCCAAAGTGCAGGGATTACAGGTGTGAGCCACAGCACCCAGCCTAATTTTTGTATTTTTTTTTTTTTATTTTTGTATTTTTAATAAAGACTGAGTTTCGCCGTGTTGACTAGGGTGATCTTGAACTGGCCTCACTCAAGTGATCTGCCCGCCTCGGCCTCTCAAAGTGTTGGGATTACAGATGTGAGCCACTACACCTGGCCTGCAGTTATGTCAAAGTAAAAAGGTTTTACTTCATCCTTTGCTACTAAACAGTTCATATGTTTGAATGTTAATATTTAATGTCCATGTGAGAGATGGTCTTTTTTTTTAAAAAAAAATCTTAACTGAAAAAATACAGTTCTGGGGAAAGTAAACATTGAAGTATACACTGAGTTAAAGAAAAAAAAAAAAACCAAGGCTTCACTCTGGGAATACATGGGGAAGGATTGCCTCTGCCTCCAGCCAGATATGGGAGGATCTCTCAACCATGCTTCCCTCACCCCCTTGCTGCCTGAGAGCATGCTGGAAAGAGGGTTTGATAATTCCCACGTGAAGTCATGTTGAATGTTTTTCTGTGGTGGCAGATTTTAAAGCATTTCTGTTCATCCAAGAGCAGTTAATGTTTTTCTTTTTTTTTTCTTAAGGACTGGCCCTCACTATGTTGCCCAGGCTGGTCTTGAACTTCTGGGCTCAACGAATCTTCCTGCCTCGGCCTCCCGAGTAACTGGTACTACAGGCATGCACAACTGTACCCAATTTAATCCTCTTCATACGTTGCATTTGTAGTAGTATGTTCACAAAACATTTCCCCATAATGCCACCTTTAATCCTTGCTGTCTGCAGCCCAAGGCAGGTGGTATTTTCATCCTCATTTTTCACCCAGCACCAGAAAGGTAAGTGATTTGCTGTAGGTCTCAAAGCTGCCAGGTTGGAGAGCCCAGGGGCAAATCTCAGGCTTCTAACTCTAGGACTGTGGGCACTGCAGAACACTAATGAGCCTGGAGTCCTGGGTCTCCAGAAACATTTGAGGAACAACTTGGTTTTTTTTTTGGTTTTTTGAGACGGAGTCTTGCTCTGTCGCCCAGGCTGGAGTTCAGTGGCTGGATCTCAGCTCACAGCAAGCTCCGCCTCCCTGGTTCATGCCATTCTCCTGCCTCAGCCACTCTGCCTCAGCCTCCCAAGTAACTGGGACTATAGGCGCCCGCCACCTCGCCCGGCTAGTTTTTTGTATTTTTTAGTAAAGCCAGGGTTTCACCATGTTAGCCAGGATGGTCTCGATCTCCTGACTTCGTGATCCACCAGTCTTGGCCTCCCAAAGTGCTGGGATTACAGGCTTGAGCCTCCGCGCCCAGCCTTGAGGAACAACTTGTATTTGCCAACTTTTTTTTTTTTTTTTTTTTTTTTGAGATGGAGTCTAGCTCTGTCGCCTAGGCTGGAGTGCAACAGCACGCTCTTGGCTCACTGCAACCTCCGCCTCCTGGCTTCAAGCGATTCTCCTGCCTCAGCTTCCTGAGTAGCTGGGATTACAGGTGCGCGCCATTGCACCCAGCTAATTTTTGCATTTTTAGTAGAGATTGGGTTTTACCATGTTGGCCAGGCTGGTCTCAAACTCCTGACCTCATGATTTGCCCGCCCTGGCTTCCCAAAGTGCTGCGATTACAGTCATGAGCCACCGCGCCCAGCTGTATTTGCTAGGTTTTTATTTTGTCAAGGAAAATATATTTAAATTAGTGATCATTCACCATTTCCATTTTTCATAAGTAACAAGATTGTCTTTATCACCAAAACTATATAATAAGATAAAGGACAGTCCTTTAAGTTGAAAATATTTATTAAAATCTTTATTTCTGGCTGGGCACGGTGGCTCACGCCTATAATCCCAGCACTTTGGGAGGCTGAGGGTGGAGGATCACTTGAGGTCAGGAGTTCAAGACCATCCTGGCCAACATGGTGAAATCCCATCTGCACTAAAAATACAAAAATTAGCCAGGAATGGTGGTCTGTGGCTGTAATCCCAACTACTTGGTAGACTGAGGCAGGAGAATTGCTTGAACCCAGAAGGTGGAGGTTGTAGATGAGCTGAGATCACACCACTGCACTCCAGCCTGGGTGACAGAGCAAGACTGTCTCCAAAAAAAAAAAAAAACACTTTATTCCTAACTTTGATGTAGTAACACTGTTGCAGTCTGAATGATGAACCATTGCACTGGACTTCATGTTGTTAAATATTTCAGAATGGCATCGATAGCAAGATTTTAGACTGGCATTGCTGGGATTACAAGCGCGCACACCGGGCTAATTTTGTATTTTTAGTAGTGTTGGGGTTTCTCCATGTTGGTCAGGCTGGTCTTGAGCTCCCAACCTCAGGTGATCCGCCCGCCTTCGCCTCCCAAATGGTGGGATTACAGGTGTGAGCCACTGCGTCCAGCCAGTTGCTTTCTGAGAATAATTTTTATTGTGCCCTTGATGGCGTGAATCTGTCAAAGTTTAAGGAGTCACCAAGACTCCTAGCTCGAGTGTATCATTTCAGCTCACAGCCCAGGATGGGCCAGCTCCAGAATTCAGGAAACTAGGAGGTGGGTTGAGTCTATGTAAATTTCAAAGCCTAATTTGGCCTCTCTAAGGCGAATATCCACTTCAGGACTATTCGCTAGAGTTGCTGGGAAGGCTGTAAGATTTATGAAATACTCCGAAGACAGGTCGGGCCATACCTGTGAGGGTGTTGCCACTGTACCTGTCCATTCCACAAACATCTGTTAATCCACTCATGCTCAACTAACTTGGGCATGTTTCTTTTCCAACAACAAGTGCCATGAACCTCACAGTGTAATTAGTGAGAGGTCTGAAAGATGACCGTTGCACCACAAACAATGTTCTGTGGTTGAAGCTTCTGTAACTGCATGCTGTGGGTTGGCTGGATTCAGGAACAAAAGAAAAACAAATCCCTGTGTGTTAAACCATCCCAAACCACCAAGAAGTCATGTTTAAAATCGCGATACTTCACTTACCACTTGATCCTGCCTTGAGTTTGTTTTCAGAGAAGCTGCATGTTGCTGGTGCCCAGGATTGAATCATAAAAATTGTAAGAATAGTCATTGCTGGTGCCAGGTTTGAATAAATGTGGTTGCAAGAGCAGCATTGTTCATCATTTCGCAGCTTTCGTTTAAAGTTAGATTGGTAGGGGCAGCGGAGTGTTGCTTGTGAGTGGGTGCTGTAGGCTTCTTGCCAGCAGTGTGCCTCACTAAAAATCATCTTGAAAGGGAAGTTTCTGACCAGGCGCAGTGGCTCACGCCTGTAATCCCAGCACTTTTGGGAGGCCGAGGCAGGTGGATCACAAGGTCAGGAGGTCGGGACTGTCCTGGCTAACACAGTGAAACCCCGTCTCTACTAAAAACAGAAAAAATTAGCCAGGTGCAGTGGCAGGCGCCTGTAGTCCCAGCTACTCGAGAGGCTGAGGCAGGAGAATGGCGTGAACCCGGGAGGCGGAGCTTGCAGTGAGCCGAGATGGCACCACTGCACTCCAGCCTCGGCGACAGAGGGAGACTTCGTCTCCAAAAACAAATTTTTTTGTAAAAAAATTTTGTAAAAAAAATTTTTGTAAAAAAAAAAAAAAATCGGCTAATTTTTTTGTATTTTTAGTAGAGATGGGGTTTCACCGTGTTAGCCAGGATGGTCTCGATCTCCTGACCTCCTGATCCGCCTGCCTCTGCCTCCCAAAAAAAACAAAAAGGAAAGGGAAGTTTCTGCTCACCCTGAAGATTCCTGGATCAGTTAATGAGACAAATTCCAAGAAGCTGGCTTGGATGTCAAATTTGTCTTGGGCTCACAGAGAGAAATGGTTTGTTGCCCTGAAAAGGAGCAATAACTGTAGTTTTTAAACATTTGTTTTAGTTCAGATAATTACTACTCTTATTCATTTTGTCCACGTGAGTCGGAAAGCATTGCTCCCGTTGCCTGGTCTAAGGGAGGAGGACCCAGGCATGTAATGGACTGCATGCCGGCCAGTTGTGGTCAGAGCCAACTGGAGGCCAGCGAGGCCCTTCAGGGGTCTTTTCAAGGGTCTGCCTCAGGGAGCGGAGAAAGATGAAGTGAGGCACTCATTATAGCAAGGGCACACCCACGTTTCTCGTTTTGAACAGTGAAGAGAGCAGATGGAAAGCCACATGCAGGGCATTTGCTGAAGACAGGTGTGTTGGGGGCGTGTGTGTGTCCTCTGAGGCATTTTGGATGGGATGATATTTTGACCAAATGATACCTTGTGCTTCAGTGCTTCAATGGTTGATGGGTGGCTTTTTTTCTTTTTTTCGAGACAGAGTCTTGCTCTGTTGCCCAGACTGGACTGCAGTGGCGCGATCTCGGCTCACTGCAAGCTCCGCCTCTCGGGTTCACGCCATTCTCCTGCCTCAGCCTCCTAAGTAGCTGGGACTACAGGTGCCCGCCACCACACTCGGCTAATTTTTTTGTGTTTTTAGTAGAGATGGGGTTTCACTGTGTTAGCCAGGATGGTCTCGATCTCCTGACCTCGTGATCCGCCTGCCTCTGCCTCCCAAAGTGTTGGGATTACAGGTGTGATCCACTGCGCCTGGCAATGGGGTGGTTTTCTACCCCAACTCTCTAGTTTGTCACATGGCGTTTTTATTATAGATTGTATCAACTGGGGGTGAACTTTCGTCTTTTAACAGTTTTCAGAGTATGAAGTTTGGACATAAACTCTAATGTGGGAAATTAGTTTTGTTTTTGTTTTTTTAAAGTATGTTTATGGACTTATGGATATATATAAATTTAATGTGTCAAATCTGTTTATTTTAGTAACATCTTTTGAAAATGTTCAAACATACAAAAAAAGGTGATACAATTTTAGTGAACACTCAGGCCAGGCGCAGTGGCTCACGCCTGTAGTCCCAGCACTTTGGGAGGCCGAGGCGGGCCGATCATTTGAGGTCAGGAGTTTGAGACCAGCCTGGCCAACATGGTGAAACCCCCATCTCTACTAAAAATACAGAAGTTGACCTGGCATGGTGGTAGGTGCCTGTAATCCCAGCCACCTTCCAGGCTCAAGCAATTCTCCTGCTTCAGCTTTCCAGGTAGCTGGGATTACAGGCACCTGGAAAGCTGAAGCAGGAGAATTGCTTGAGCCTGGAAGGTGGAGGTCACAGTGAGTCAAGATCGCGCTACTGGCCGGGCGCGGTGGCTCAAGCCTGTAATCCCAGCACTTTGGGAGGCCGAGACGGGTGGATCACGAGGTCAGGAGATCGAGACCATCCTGGCTAACACGGTGAAACCCCGTCTCCACTAAAAAAATACAAAAAACTAGCCGGGCGAAGTGGCGGCGCCTGTAGTCCCAGCTACTCGGGAGGCTGAGGCGGGAGAATGGCGTGAACCTGGGAGGCGGAGCTTGCAGTGAGCTGAGATCCGGCCACGGCACTCCAGCCTGGGCGACAGAGCAAGACTCCGTCTCAAAAAAAAAAAAAATAAAAAAAAAAATAAGATCGCGCTACTGCCCTCCATTCCAGCCTGGGGAACAGAGTGAGAGTCCATTTCAAAAAATAATAATAAAGAATTTAAGCTGGGTGCAGTGGCTCACACTTTTGTAATTCCAGCACTTTGGGAGGCCGAGGCAGGCGGATCACTTGAGGTCCGGAGTTCGAGACCAGCCTGACAAATGTGATGAAACCCCGTCTCTACTAAAAATACAAAAAAGAAATTGCCAGATGTGGCTGGGCGCGGTGGCTCACGCCTGTAATCCCAGCACTTTGGGAGGCTGAGGCGGGAGGATCACGAGGTCAGGAGATGGAGACCATCCTAGCCAACATGGTGAAACCCTGTCTCTCCTAAAAAACAAAAAATTAGCCGGGTGTGGTGGCACATGCCTGTGGTCCCAGTTACTCCGGAGGCTGAGGCAGCAGAATGGTGTGAACCCGGGAGGCGGAGCTTGCAGTGAGCCGAGGTCATGCCACTGCACTCCAGCCTGGGCGACAGAGCAAAACTCCTTCTCAAAAAAAAGAAAAAAAAATCCAGGTGTGGTGGCGCATGTCTGTAATCCCAGATACTTGGGAGGCTGAGGCAGGACAGTCGCTTAAACCTGGGAGGCAGAGGTTGCAGTGAACCGAGATCATGCTATTGCACTCCAGCCTGGGCAACAAGAGTGAAACTGTCTCAAGATACGATAATAATAAAATAGATTTAATGAATACCTATCTATATACACAGCGTAGGTTGTGCTGTGGGCATTTAACTGCTTGTGTTTTACGTATTTGTCCATCCACTTATAGTTCTCTTCACTTTTCACTTTATTGATTGATCAGAGACAGGGTTATACTTTGTTGTCCAGGCTGGAGTACAGTGGTACAGTCATAGCTCAGTGCTATCTCAAACTCCTGGGCTCAAGCAGTCCTCGCGTCTCAGCCTCCCAGAGTGTTGGGGTTATAGGCATGAACCACTATGCCTGGCCTCATTTTTTTTTTTTTTTTTTTGAGATGGAGTTGCCCAGGCTGGAGTGCAGTGGTGAGATCTTGGCTCACTGCAGCCTCTGCCTTGCTGATTCCAGCAATTCTCCTGCCTTAGCCTCCCGGGTAGCTGGGATTACAGGTGCATGCCACCATGCCCAGCTAATTTATATATTTTTAGTAGAGACAGGGTTTCACCATGTTAGTCAGGCTGGTCTCGAACTCTTGACCTCAGATGATCCACCTGCCTCAGCCTCTGGAAGTGTTGGAGTTACAGGCATGAGCCACTATGCCTGGCCACTTTATTTTGGTGATACATTTCAAACTAAGTAGCAGAAAGTTGCAAGTCTTCCCTTTACATATTAACTGTATTTATAGGTTTTTTTTTTTTTTTTGGGTGGCGGGGTACAGGGTCTCACACACTGTTGCCCAAGCTAGAGTACAGTGGCACAATCTTGACTCACTCCAGCCTCCCATCTACCGGGCTCAAGTGATCCTCCTCCCTCAGCCTCCTGAGTAGCTGAAATTAACGGGCAGGTGCCACCACGCCTGGCTAATTTTTTTCTTTCCTTCTTTTTTTCTTTTCTTGAGACGGAATTTCGCTCTTGTTGCCAAGGCTGGAGTGCAGTGGTGTGACTGGCTCACTGTAGCCTCCGCTCCCTGGGTTCAAGCGATTCTATTTTCTCAGCCTCCCGGGTAGCTGGGATTCCAAGCATGCACCACCAATGTCCGGCTAATTTTGTGTTTTTAATAGAGACAGGTTTCTATTTCGCCATGTTGGCGAGGCTGGTCTCAAACTCGCAACCTCAGGTGATCCACCCACCACAGCCTCCCAAAGTGCTGGGATTACAGGGGTGAACCACCACACGCAGCCTATCTGGCTAATTTTTTTTTTTTTTTTTTTGAGGCAGAGTCTCGCTCTGTCGCCCAGGCTGGAGTGCAGTGGCTGGATCTCAGCCCACTGCAAGCTCCGCCTCCCGGGTTTACGCCATTCTCCCGCCTCAGCCTCCCTAGTAGCTGGTACTACAGATGCCCGCCACCTCGCCTGGCTAGTTTTTTGTATTTTTTATTAGAGACGGTTTCACCGTGTTAGCCAGGATGGTCTCAATCTCCTGACCTCGTGATCTGCCCGTCTCGGCCCCCCAGAGTGCTGGGATTACAGTCTTGAGCCACCGTGCCCGGCCCTATCTGGCTAATTTTTAAAATTTTTTTAGAGACAAGGTCTCATATTGCCGAGGTTGGCCTTGAACTGCTGTGCTTAAGTGATCTGCCTGCCTCGGCCTCCCAAAGTGCTGTGATTACAGGCATGAGCCACTGCTCCTGCCTCACTTTATTTTTGTGAGGCATTTCCAACTAAATAGCAGGAAGTTGTAATCTTCCCTCTTACATATTAACAAGAATTTAGTATTTATTTTCAGTTGGATTTTTATTTTTTTCTTTAAAAAATTTTTTTGTAGATTCACTCAGGCTGGTCTTGGGACTCCTGACAAATGCTCCTCCCAACATGGTGAGCCACCATGCACAGTCTCTTTCTTCTTTTTAAATAATGCACAGATCTTTAGTATACCAGTCAGTGAATTCTGGCCACTGCATATACCCAACCCTTGTCAGGAGGGAGAGTGTAACCATCACCTCAGAAAGCTTGGGAGGGCCCCTTCCCATGTGATCCCTGCCACTGTCCCCTAGAGGCTATCCCATCACTGACTAGTTTTGCTTATTCTAGAACTTCACATAGATGGAAGCATGATTCTTTTTGAATTTGTCTCAAATGTAGCCAGTGAGATACCTCATAAGTCAGCTCTCATGTCCTCAGGACGAGACTGCTCTAATCACCAGCGCTTCGTTGCTTTCTGGTGCTCCAGTAGGATCCAGGCTCACCTGGTATATCCCCTGCTGCAGATTACGATCCACCTCTCCCAGGAGCTGCTTTCAGTAGATTTTTGTTGTGGTGGTGGTGGTGGTATATTTTTATTTACTTATTTTGAGACATTCTTTCTGTGTGTCACATAGGCTGGAGTACAGTGGCGCAATCTCGGGTCATGGCATTCTCCACCTCCCCAGTTCAAGGAGATTGAGGAGTTCAAGACCAGCTTGGCCAACATAGTGAAACCCTGTCCCTACTAAAAATACAAAAATTAGCCGGGCGTGGTGGCACACACCTTTAGTCCCAGCTACTTGGGAGGCTGAGACAGGAGAATTGCCCGCAACTGGCAGATGGAGATTACAGTGAGCCAAGATCGCACCACTGCACTCCAGCCTGGGTGACAGAGCGAGACTCTCTCAAAAAGACGAAAATAGTTCGCCATGCATGGTGGCTCACACCTGTAACCCCAGCACTTTGGGAGACTGAGGTGGGAGGATCACTTGAGCCCAGGAGTTCGAGACCAGCCCACACAACATGGCGACACCCCATTTCTACAAATCGTTTTTAAAAATGTATTATCGAATTTTTAAAACATGCACAAAAGAGTTACAGTATCCATCACCCAGCTTCAGCAGCGTCAGTGTTCTGCAGTCTTGTTTCATCCTTCTCTACTATCTGCTCCCTGGTATATTTCAGAGCAAATACCAGGTATATAATTTCAGTCATAAATTTGTCTTAAATATGTGTGGAACAGTTAAAGGTGGTTCTTCACAGCACAACCGCAGTATTATTCCCCTAACTGAAGTAACTAATTTCTTCATAAGGATTCACTTCATAAACAAGATTCCCAGTGTCCTTGCGACTATCCAGGGAAACCACAGCCAAGGGAACTGGCTTGGCAGAATCATTGGGGAATGAAGGCCCTTTGGAGCTTGACTCTGGCTTGGTGAAGAGACATGGGAGGTGGAAGAGAGGATGCCCTTTGCACACAGATCACTCACGCCTGGCCCTCGCTACAGCCTGGGGAGGCAGATTTTTTCAGCAGTAGGATCTGGTACTAGTTGTTAGGTCTGTGGGATATGTGCTGCATGCTTCAAGTAGGTTGACTTGTTTCATTTTCATAGTCCTGCCGAGGGTAGAGGGGCCGCTTCCATGTTGCTGATGCAAGAAGGAAGCTAGTGGGCTGGGCAAGTGGAGTTTCAGGTCCAAGTCTGTGCGGAAGCTTTCCCTGGACGATTGATCGAGTGGCTCACTCCATGGTGTGAGTCTCAGGCGCGTTGAGTCACTGAGCCCAGGGACTGGCTTTCTGCCCTTTTCATCCCATGCCCCCCTCACACTCCTCCTCTCTTGCATCCCTCCCCTATCATGGAGTCTTTGACCCCACCACGTCCTGTTGCTGGGCTCTGCAGGCGTATCATTTGGCCCCTAGGTTTTTTGTTTGTTTGTTTGTTTTAATGAGACAGAGTTTTGCTCTCGTTACCCAGGCTGGGGTGCAGTGGGGTGATCTTGACTCAGTGTAACCTCCGCCTCCCCGGTTCAAGCAATTTTCGGGCTTCAGCCTCCTGAGTAGCTAGGATTACAAGCATGTGCTATCACGCCTGAGTAATTTTTTGTATATTTAGTAGAGACAGGGTTTCACTATGTTGGCCAGGCTGATCTTGAACTCGTGACCTCAGGTGATGCCCCTGCCTCGGCCCCCCTAAGTACTGGGATTACAGGCGTGAGCCACCGTGCCCAGTTACCCCTAGGTTTTATTTATTCATTTATTTATTTTGAGGTGGACTCTCTATTGGCCAGGCTGGAGTGCAGTGGCACAATCTCAGCTCGCTGCAATGTCTGCCTCCTGGGTTAAAGCTATTCTCCTGCCTCAGCCTCCCTAGTAGCTGGGATGACAGGTGTGCGCCACCACATCCATCTTATTTTTGTAATTTTGGGAGAGACGCGGTTTACCATGTTGCCCAAGGTGGTCTCGAATTCCTGACTTCTTTTTTTTTTGTTTTTTGAGACAAAGTGTCGCTCTGTCGCCCAGGCTGGAGTGCAGTGGTGCATTCTCGGCTCACTGCAAGCCCTGCCTCCCGGGTTCACGCCATTCTCCAGCCTCAGCCTCCCGTGTAGCTGGGTCTACAGGCGCCTGCCACCGCACCCGACTAATTTTTTGTATTTGTAGTAGAGACGGGGTTTCACCGTGTTAGCCAGGATGGTCTCGATCTCCTGACCTCGTGATCCGCCTGCCTCGGCCTCCCAAAGTGCTGGGATTACAGGCGTGAGCCACCTCACTCAAGCACCCTTAGGTTTTTAAGTTTGGGATGTTTAGATTTTGCAGTTAGATTTTGCTAGGTAGTCTTGGGTATTTTGGGAAGTTCTTGTTTTGGCCAGCATGTCAGAATTTATCCTTGATGCTTGGGCCTTTTCAGGTTTGAGCCTGCTCTGCTGGCTGGGAACTAGTTTAGTCGGAAGGGGCTGGTAGTTGCCTGTGGGGGTAGATTCATCTTGTGTGTATTGTGCTGATGGGGTTCTTTGGTTGTTTACTCATTTGGAAGATTTCAGTATGGACCAGACTGTTTGTGTAGAGTGGGAATTGAGTAGGTTGGAGTCTACATGATACTGAGACTGAAATAGTAATTATGGCTTAGTTTGTCCTGAAAGATTCTGTTGTGCACTTCAGTTGTCTTAGCCTCTTCAGACTTGAAGCTGCTGTGGTTGTCGTCGTCCACCTGATATTTCAGATAACTCACTTTTCGGGATGTTCGTTCTTTCTCATTTTACAGAAACCTTTTGGGACCCTTTGCCACATGTCTTTCTTCCATCTCTTCATTACTGTCAGGGATTAGAGCTCCTTCCCTCTCTTTTCCTTCTCCAAGCACCAAGATTTTGATGTGAACTTTTTTTTTTTTTTTGAGATGAAGTCTTGCTCTGCCACCCGTGCTGGAGTGCAGTGGTGTGATCTCCGCTCACTGCAGCCTCCATTTCCTGGGCTCAAGTGATACTTGTGCCTCAGCCTCCCAAGTAGCTGGGACTACAGGCGCCCACCATGCCCAGCCAATTTTTGTATTTTTGGTAGAGATACGGTTTTGTCATGTTGGCCAGGCTGGTCTCAAACTCCTGACCTCAAGTGATCCACCCTCCTCGGCCTCCCGAAGTGGCGGGATTACAGGCGTGAGCCACTGTGCCTAGCCTGATGTGAGCATTTCTACCTGTAGTGTTTTTTTTTGTTTTTTTTTGGTTTTTTTTTGGTTTTTTTGAGACGGAGTCTCGCGCTGTGTCACCCAGGCTGGAGTGCAGTGGCGCGATGTCGGCTCACTGCAAGCTCCGCCTCCCAGGTTCACGCCATTCTCCTGCCTCAGCCTCCGAGTAGCTGGGACTACAGGCGCCCGCCACCACGCCCGGCTAGTTTTTTGTATTTTTAGTAGAGACGGGGTTTCACCATGTTAGCCAGGATGGTCTCGATCTCCTGACCTCGTGATCCACCCGCCTCGGCCTCCCAAAGTGCTGGGATTACAGGCTTGAGCCACCGCGCCCGGCCTACCTGTAGTGTTTTTTGGAGACCTGTTAATATTTTCATACTTGTAAAAATGGGCATATTTATGTAAAGGAAGATAAAAAAGAAAGTAAAATACCATCTGAGTGTCTGTAGGCCTGAAGTCAGATCAGATTTCTTGAAACCATCTGTTTTCATTTTTAGGGTGTTACGTAGTTAATGCCTTGGCTTAGCAGTGGTTACTTGGAAATAAAGATGTGTTCTGCTGTGTTGACAGGCCCTTCATGAGGCAGCACACATGTCATTCTTGCTACTGTGTACCTGGCTGCTAAAATGAATCCTACTATAAGTTATATGAAACTAAAAAGATTTTCTGATCTTATAGAGCTGAAGTATTGATAACACCAAGGAAATCTATCACGATTTGAAAAGATAAGCAAAAGTTTGATTTCCAGACACTACAGAAGTAAAAATGGTAAGTTTTTGATCACAGATACTATTTCTTCACTCACGTACAGAGATGTTTGTAACCTTTTCCAAAGCATTTGATTCCATTACCATTTTTATTAGCCCTTTTGGATTATAAAGTAATATTATCTATTCTGTATTCCATTCTGTCTCCCACTGCCCAGACACAACAGCTGTTTCAGTTTGCTTGTTCCTCCTTGGTCCTTCAATTGTGCTCCTGCAGGCTTGGTTTTTACACACAAGCGATATAGCATCATTCTGAATTGTGCAGCTTAAAAGATGCACGTTGGGCTGCTTGCTCTCTTTACATCATTTTTAACTTAATTCTCACATCCCTAGCGTCCAATGCGAATTTTTGTGAATGATGACCGCCATGTAATGGCAAAGCATTCTTCCGTTTATCCAACGCAAGAGGAGCTGGAGGCAGTCCAGAACATGGTGTCCCACACGGAGCGGGCACTCAAAGCTGTGTCCGACTGGATAGACGAGCAGGAAAAGGGTAGCAGCGAGCAGGCAGAGTCCGATAACATGGATGTGCCCCCAGAGGACGACAGTAAAGAAGGGGCTGGGTAAGTGAAGTTTTCTGTCGTCGTCTTCTTTCTTGTAGAGAGGGTAGCCAGGGTAGGGGTTGGTACTTGTTTTCTTTTTTTTTTTTTCTTTTTGAGACGGAGTCTCGCTTTGTGGCCCAGACTGGAGTGCAGTGGTGTGATCTTGGCTCACTGCAAGCTCCGCCTCCCGGGTTCACGCCATTCTCCTGCCTCAGCCTCCCAAGTTTAGCTGGAACTACAGGCGCCTGCCACCATGCCCAGCTAATTTTGTTTTTGTTTTTGTTTTTTTTGAGACGGAGTCTCTCTCTGTCACCCAGACTGGAGTGCAGTGGCTGGATCTCAGCTCACTGCAAGCTCCGCCTCCCGGGTTCACGCCATTCTCCTGCCTCAGGCTCCCGAGTAGCTGGGACTACAGGCACCCGCCACCTCGCCTGGCTAGTTTTTTGTATTTTTTAGTAGAGACGGGGTTTCACCGTGTTAGCCAGGATGGTCTCGATCTCCTCACCTTGTGATCCGCCCGTCTTGGCCTCCCAAAGTGCTGGGATTACAGGCTTGAGCCACCGCGCCCGGCCAGTTTTTTGTATTTTTAGTAGAGACGGGGTTTCACCCTCTTAGCCAGAATGGTCTCGATCTGACCTCGTAGGGTAGGGGTTGGCTCCTGTTTTCTAAGAAACTTCAGCCTGTCTTGGGACCTCTGGGTCGTGGTCAGACTGAATTCTTCACTGAGCTGAGTGTTGGTCTGTCCCTCAGGGAACAGAAGACGGAGCACATGACCAGAACCCTGCGGGGAGTGATGCGGGTGGGCCTGGTGGCAAAGGGCCTCCTACTCAAGGGGGACTTGGATCTGGAGCTGGTGCTGCTGTGTAAGGAGAAGCCCACAACTGCCCTCCTAGACAAGGTGGCCGACAACCTGGCCATCCAGCTTGCTGTAAGTGTGGCGGTCACTGCCGGGTAGGTGGGTGGTTGGTAGGCGTGCTGGTTGAGGATGTGGGGCCCAGGAAGAAGTGTCCAGCTAGGCCATGCTCCAAGAAGCACATGCCAGACTTGCCCTGGCACTTGCTGTGCATGTGTCTTCTCAGTAGGTGACGAGCAGGACACCAACAAGCCACTGAGCTTCTGTGGAACCTGACTGCAGGGGTCATAAGGACCCTGTGCCTATTTTGTGCCAGGCTGCACACAAGCCCAAGGTCATTGGGCATAAACTTCACATCTAGGCTCCATTGGATGGATGGCTAGATAGATAGCAGAGTTGTTACCTCTTCCATTGGATCCAAAGCTAAATGTAAAGAATTGTTCTTTTCCTTTTGAGATGGAGTCTTGCTCGGTTGCCCAGGCTAGAGTACAGTGGCTCGATCTCAGATCACTGCAACCTCTACCTCTGAGGTAGACAATTCTCCTACCTCAGACTCCCGAGTAGCTAGGATTACAGGCGTGCACTGCCACACCCAGCTAATTTTTATATTTTTAGTATAGACGGGGTTTCACTATGTTGGCCAGGCTGGCCTCTAACTCCCGACTTCAGGTGATTATTCATCCACCTCAGTCTCCCAAAGTGCTGGGATCACAGCCGTGAGCCACAGCACCCAGCTGAAAATCTTTTCTATATGTTTATTTTTATAAATAGAGATGGGTTCTTGCTGTATTGCCCTGGCTGGATTCAAACTTTTGCCCTCAAGCAGTCCTCTCATCCCCAGCCTCCCACAGTGCTGGGATTAGAAGTGTGAGCCACCACACACTTTTTTTTTTTTTTTTTTCTGAGATGGAGTCTTACTCTGTTGCCTAGGTTGGAGTGCAGTGGTGCAATCTCGGCTCACTGCAACCTCTGCCTCCTGAGTTCAAGCGATTCTCCTGCCTTAGCCTCCCGAGTAGCTGGTACTACAGGCACGTGCCGCTACGTCCACCTAATTTTTGTATTTTTAGTAGAGATGGGGTTTCGCCATGTTGGCCACGGTGGTCTCGAACTCCTGACCTCAAGCCGTCTGTCCACCTCAGCCTCCCGAAGAGCTGGGATTACAGGCATGAGCCACCGCGCCTGGCCAATGTTTTGGTTTTGGTTTTTTGTTTTTTTTTAAGATAAGGAAGGTCTTGCTCTGTAGCCCAGGCTGGAGTGTGGCGGCACAATTATAGTTCACTGCAACCTCCACTTCCAGGTCTCAGGTGATCCTCCCATTGCAGCGCCCTGAGTAACTAGGACTACCGGCATGTACTACCACTCCCAGCTAAAATATCTTTAAAAAAAAAAAAAAAAAAACGTATTTGTTTCATTGTGAAACGATTGCATAAATAATGGTCTCTGTTTATTGAGTGTTTGCTAAAGTCAGGCTCTCAAACAGATGTGCTCTTGATGTGTGTTATTTCATCTTCCTCTAAGTGGGACAGATGATGTGACAGAGCTGCAGGGCAGCTGAGGAATGGATCCCAAGACCTACGGCTGGGTTGTTTGGAGGCATCAGAACCTCTGCCAGGTGTTGCCTCCTCAGGATACAGTCCCCCTGTATTTATGTATAGGATAAGCAAAAAAGAAGTATACAAGCATCTTTGAATCTTTGACAGAGTCTTGCTGTGTCATCCAGGCTGGAGTGCAGTGACATGAACTTGGGTCACTGCAACCTCTGCCTCCCTGGCTCAAGTGTTCCTCCCACCTCATCTTCCTGAGTAGCTGGGACTACAGGCGTGCGCCACCACACCCAGCTGTTTTGTGTGTATGTGTGTGTGTAGATGAGCTTTTGCTGCGTTGCCTAGGCTGTTCTTGAACTCTTGATCACGGGCCTGAGCCACCATAGCCTTTGAATGTTTTAGTCTTATTCTTTAGAAAAACCTGATTTACTTACACAATGCAGATTTGTATTCTCTCACATGGGACTGACAATTTTAGGTTCAGGACAAAAATTAAAATATGGAGCTAATGTAAATGCATTAGATACTTCTGAGGAGCCATTGAAGATGAAGCTGTGAAATTTTTCTAGTGATAATTTTCTTTTTTCTTTTGAAAGTACATCAGCATAGTGGTAATTCTTTTTCTTTTTTGAGATAGCCTCGCTCTGTCCCCCAGGCTGGAGTGCAGTGGTGTGTGATGTTGGCTTACTACAACCTCCGCCTCCTGGGTTCAAGCGATTCTCCTGCCTCAGCCTCCTGAGTTGCTGAATTACGGGTGCCCTCCACCATGCCCAGCTAATTTTTGTATTTTTAGTAGAGACCATATGGGCCAGGCTGGTCTTGAACTCCTGACCTCAGTATTCTGCCTGCGTCTGCCTCCTTAAAGTTCTGGGATTACAGGCGTGAGCCACTATGTCCGGCCCATAGTGGTAATCAGGGGTCGGGGGAGGCGGGTGGGGGTGGGCGGCGGGACGGGAGTTTCACTCTTGTTGCCCAGGCTGGAGTACAATGGGGTGATCTCAGCTCACCACAAACCCCGCCTCCTGGATTCAGGCAATTCTCCTGCCTCAGCCTCCTGAGTAGTTGGGATTGCAGGCATGCGCCACTATGCCTGGCTAATTTCGTATTTTTAGTAGAGATGGGATTTCTCCACGTTGGTCAGGCTGGTCGCTCTGTCACCCAGGCTGGAGTGCAGTGGCGTGATCTCAGCTCACTGCAAGCTCCGCCTCCCGAGTTCACGCCATTCTCCTGCCTCAGCGTCCCGAGTAGCTGGGACTACATGTGTCCACCACCGCGCCCCGCCCCCCCCGTTGGTTTTTTTTTTTTTAAAAAAGAAGACAGGGTCTCTTGCTCTGTTGCCCAAGCTCGGGTACAGTGGTGCAATCTCAGCTCACTACAGAGTTGATTTTCTGGCCTTAAGCAATCCTCCCACCTCAGCCTCCTGAGTAACTGGGACCACAAGCGTGTGCCACCATGTCTGGCGAATTTTTTAAATTTTTTGTAGATACAAGGTTTCACTATGTTGTTCTGGCTGGTTTTGAGCTCCTGGCCTCAAGCTATTTGCTTGCCTCAGCCTCCCAAAGTGCTGGGATTACAGGCATGAGCCATTGAGCCTGGCCAATAATTATTCCTTAAAAATGAAAATAATAGGGGTTTTAAAAATCATTTCTAGTGGTTCCTTAAGAGGGGTGAATCACCCCCCTGCCCTGATAACATTTGGCAGTGTCTGTTGACAGCTTGGTGATGGGGTGCTATGGTGCTGTCAGCACCTGATGGGTGAAAATCAGAGATGCTACTCAACACCCTGTCATGTGCAGAGTAGCTCCCCCAAGAATTTTCCAGCCCAGAAGTTAAGTTGTGCTGAAGTTGAGAAATCCTGTTTCAGATTTTTTCAGTGTATTTATTCTCCTCCCAACATACTTAGCTTCCTTCGCAAAAATATTAAAAAACTTGAATTTTCTTTTCTTTTTTTTGAGACGGTGTCTTGCTCTGTCCCCTGGGCTGGAGTGCATTGGCACAGTCTCAGCTCACTGCACCCTCTGCCTCCCTGCCTCAGCCTCCCAAGTAGGTGGGATTACAGGCGCCTGCCACCACACGTGGCTATTTTTTTGTATTTTTAGTAGAGACGGGATTTCATAATATTGGCCAGGCTGGTCTTGAACTCCTGACCTCAAGTAACCCGCCCGCCTCGGCCTCTCAGAAGTGCTGGGATTACAGGCGTGAGCCACTGCCCTCAGCCAAAAGCTTGAATTTTCTTTGTCACGTCATACACGGTGGTATCAAGAATAAAGATAGTTGTGCGGGTCGTTGTAGATGTGCATTTGCAGCAAGTACATACTTTTAGATGCATCGTAGGATACTGCACACTGGCTATTTCACTGCACACAGGTTTTATTCCACATTGTCTGGCTGCTCATCCCAGCATGGAAGTAGCAGTGGCTGGATGCCCACTCTGCAGTGTCCTCCGCTTTCCGCGCAGTGTCTGGTTGAGGCTTCCAGCAGCCTTGTGGTGTAGTTCATGTCATTAAGTCCATTTTACAGATTAGAGCCGTAAGTCTGAATGAGAGATTTATCCAAAGTTAATTACCTACTAAAGGGCAAAAGCAGGAAAGGAGGGTCTCCTCCTCCTGGATCCTAAACTCTTTGCCATTGCTTTTTTTTTTTTTTTTTTTTTTTGAGATGGAGTCTTAACTCTTGTCACCCAGGCTGGAGTGCAGTGGCACGATCTCAGCTTACTGCAGCCTCTGCCTCCCAGGTTCAAGTGAGTCTTCTGCCTCAGTCTTCTGAGTAGCTGTGACTACACGTGTCAGCCATTGCACCCAGTTAATTTTTGTATTTTCAGTAGGGATAGGGTTTCACCATGTTGGCCAGGTTGGTCTTGAACTCCTGATCTCGGGTGATTCTGCCTGCCTCAACCTCCCAAAGTTCTGGGATTACAGGTGTGAGCCACCACACTTGGCCTAACAATGCTTTTTTGTTTGTTTGTTTTTGGTTTTTTTGAAACAGAGTCTCGCTCTGTTGCCCAGGTTGGAGTGCAGTGGCGTGATCTCGACTCACTGCAAGCTCTGCCTCCTGGGTTCACGCCATTCTCCTGCCTCAGCCTCCCGAGTAGCTGGGACTACAGGCACCCGCCACCACGCCCAGCTAGTTCTTTTTGTATTTTTAGTAGAGACGGTTTCACTGGGTAGCCAGGATGGTCTTGATCTCCTAACCTTGTGATCCCCCCACCTCGGCCTCCCAAAGTGGTGGGATTACAGGTGTGAGCCACTGCACCTGGCCTAACATTGCTTTTTTGTTTGTTTTTATTTTTTTTTGGTTGTTGTTTTTTTGAGACAGTTTCGCTGCATTGCCCAGGCTGGACTGCAGTGGCGTGATCTCGGCTCACTGCAAGCTCTGCCTCCCGGGTTCACGCCATTCTCCTGCCCTCAGCCTCCCGAGTAGCTGGGACTACAGGCGCCTGCCACCACACCCAGCTAGTTTTTTGTATTTTTAGTAGAGATGGAGTTTCACTGGGTTAGCCAGGATGGTCTCGATCTCCTGACCTCATGATCTGTCCACCTTGGCCTCCCAAATTGCTAGGATTACAGGCATGAGCCACCGTGCCTGGCCTTACCATTGCATTTTTAAGCCCCTTTTGGAAATTGCTTATTTCACTAGTTACCCCCTCTAGTACCCAAAATGTGGCCGAAAACCTGGACAGTTAGAGAGATCCTGACATCCCAGGTGAAGTCACTTCTGGGACATCATACCCAAGAAGTTGGCCTTTCTGCTGCAGGAATAGGTGGAGCCAGATAAAATTGTTGATTGCTTTGAGGAGAAAGTGTTTTGAAAGTTGCATTTTATTTTTTAGGCTGTAACAGAAGACAAGTACGAAATACTGCAATCTGTCGACGATGCTGCGATTGTGATAAAAAACACAAAAGAGCCTCCATTGTCCCTGACCATCCACCTGACATCCCCTGTTGTCAGAGAAGAAATGGAAAAAGTATTAGCTGGAGGTAGGGAGGCCGAGACAGGCCGGCAGGGCTTTGAAAACGTGGTGTTCCCTCACTATTCAAATGTGCTATTCAGTTTTAGACTGCTTTGGTAAAAGGCTACGTTGTAGATTGACCACCTTTACTCTGAGATCACATCTCCCGTTGGCTTTGAGTACTTGGGAGTTTGACAAAACGGTCACACTAAAAGTGAGTAGCACTTTTCGTAGGGGACTGCACCATTTTCCTTTAACTTCATCCTTGAACATTCTCAAACGTGAATGTGGTAGTTGCTTTTCCGTGGAGCCATTCTCTGGCTGTGGAGAAGTGTGTCCCTGGTGATTCTATGGTTTTAAAGATGAGACAACCAGACGGTTTCTGCATGAGCACCACGTTGGAGTTTACCAACAGCCTGTGCTGCAGCTGAGCTGAGGGCCTCTTCGTTTGTCCTCTGCCGTGGCTCTTATCATCTAAAGTGACAGAAGCACAAAGAGCTAATACAGAGTTTTGGATAAAGTTTAAACAGTTGTCCAATTTTTCAGACTATCTCATTGGACCTCGCACTAATAATGTGCTCACAGTCCATGGCCCGCCCCTCGTGTGCCTGTCTTCAGGCCTTATCCAAACCCCTGGTGTGCAGATGGCAGAGAAGACAGACGCTCGGCTTGGCCGCAGCATAGGCTGGCATAGCGCTGTTGCTGTTTACCTTTGGTTCTCATAGCTGATTCCGACTACCAAAGCCCTTCTAGTTGATCAACGTAGGGACGCTGGACCTTTGACCAACAGGACTCTCTCTGTCAAGGGCTGGGGCTAGGGCAGTCCCGCCTGGTGGGCGGAGTTGGTCCCCTTTGCCGCATATGCCTTGGGATGGCTGTTGTGGGATGCAGAGAGGGAGTTCCTTTCCTCTCCCCCGGCCTTTTTAATTTTTTTCCTATTGAACATTTTAGCATAGCTAATTTATTGGGAGAACATGGGGAGGAGGCAAGGGAAGAGGATTAGAAGATAGGCTCCACCTATCTCTCCCCTCCCTCATGAGATTATTCCTTTTAGAATAACTCCCCACTTTTGTTTTTATGTTTGTTTTATTTTTTCTTTTTCTTTCTTTTTTCTTTTTCTTTTTTATTTTTGGATGGGGCCTCCAATTTTTACAATTTCCTCACAGGGCAGAGTTCAATGTGCTCTAGTTTCTCCTTCCCTGGTCCAGGGTGGAGATGAATTCAGCTTCTGGGAAACTCAGCTGCCCTTTAGAAAGCTGCCACATCCCCTTTCCACCTGACAGAAACCCCTTGGTCAAACTGTGCCTTGTCTTCTTATTCCATCCATGAATAGAAACGCTATCAGTCAACGACCCCCCGGACGTTCTGGACAGGCAGAAATGCCTTGCTGCCTTGGCGTCCCTCCGACACGCCAAGTGGTTCCAGGTTTGCATTTTGTTCTTCTCTTTGTCTTTTGGTAGAGAATTCCTAAGTTTTAACTTGGCTAACTGTCACCATAAAGATTCCTTAACATTGACGATAGCCGTGCCGAGCTTAGCACCTGCGGTTCCGCAGGTCCTAAAGGAGTGCACCTCAACAAATTCGACCCCAAAAGAGGCTGAGACTGAATTGGTGGGCTGCTGCTGCTGCTTTGTGTTAAGAGTAATACTTTCTTGTACACGTAGTGAGATTGCGGCTGGCCACACCCTTGGTGGTCGCCATCATTGACTGTTTACCCTTGGCAAAGCAGCACCGTGACACTTGTGTTGTTCATGTTGACCTGTGCCCTGGGCGGTGCCTCAGACTGAAGAGCCTGTGTTTTGTTCCCCTAGGCTCGAGCCAACGGACTGAAGTCCTGTGTCATTGTGATCCGGGTCCTGAGGGACCTGTGCACTCGCGTGCCCACCTGGGGTCCCCTCCGAGGCTGGGTAAGGATGTTGCTATGGCTACTAGGGGGTGGTGTATGCAGAGTCTCTAGGATATCCCAGGAACACTTGATGATCACGGGGCAGGAGTGGCCCCTTGATGTGTGGCTGGTGTGTACTCTCCAGAGCTGCCTGTGTAGCTGCTACTGCTTGCCACACCTGGGGTTGGGGTTGGGGTTGGGACAGTGTGGGTCAGGGCCCTTTGCAGGGGTCGCACAGCTCAATCCCAGCAGGAGGCTGGCAAGGAGGTGGGAATGATCCCTCTGGGAAGGTTTGCAGATGCTCTCACGCTGGACCAGTTCTTACCAGCTGTTGCTATTTTTTTTTCAGCCCCCTGTTGGGGTGGTTTTTATATTTGTAAATAAATGGTTAGATTTTAAGTATGAGATACTACATTATAACCTCAGCTTGGTCTCTGAGCTCACAGAGCCTGCAGGATGTCATGTCTGGTCCTCCCTGTCCTAGGTGCAGTGGCTCAGGCTTAGCCCTGAGGCTTTGACTTTACCTGACTGGATGGCTATGAGTCCCACGTGTGCCCTGACCCACTCATCTAGTGACAGCTCCCTAGTGGCGGCCGGCCTCATCCTGTAGGTTCTTGGCTCACTGTCCCTCTTCCCTTTCAGCCTCTCGAGCTCCTGTGTGAGAAATCCATTGGGACAGCCAACAGACCGATGGGTGCTGGCGAGGCCCTGCGAAGAGTGCTGGAGTGCCTGGCGTCGGGCATCGTGATGCCAGGTTGGGGCCTTGTGCTTCGCAGGTTGCAGGGAAAGGACAGGGTTCCAGGCCGCCTCCTGGCGGGTACACTGACTGGGTTAGGACAGGAGCAGCCCCGTGTCCACTCCCTAGAGCTGAAGCATGTGACTACCCTCTGGCACCATCATATCCAGCCCTGACCGGGTCCGCAGCTGTCATTCAGAGGGCGGATCCGGGGCAATGGTGACCCACTCCCACGTGACTTTCTTGCTCTGAGACACTTGTGAATTATTTCTGTCAAGGGCTGGACGCCGAGTGGGTCACCGAGCTAGGCATGTTTTCCAGAGCTGGGTGTGGATGGGGCGCGGGGGGTAACACACCTAGTTCCCTCAGCCAGCACACCTCTTCAGAGATGCTAAAAGATAATCCTCTGCATATCTTCCTTGTTTCCTGCCTTCAGATGGTTCTGGCATTTATGACCCTTGTGAAAAAGAAGCCACTGATGCTATTGGGCATCTAGACAGACAGCAACGGGAAGATATCACACAGAGTGCGCAGGTATAGTCATCGCCATTGCCAACGTGCGCCCTGACCCAGTCTGTAATCACTGGCTTCCAGTTCCATTACTGGGTATTCCCAGGGTAGCCCCTGGACTCGTAGGCTCAGGTCGGGGACTGAAGGCAAAGGGATCGTGTCTGATACAGGGCGCCCCAATCTGGGCTGCTTCTTTCCCCTGGTGCCATGCCTGGTTGTCGTCTGCCCCCTCCCTTGGCTTGCTCGAGTGCCATTTTCGGACACTGAGTGGTGCTGGGAGATGTGTTTGCTGTGCGGACTGCTCCGGGGGACCTTCCCCTGCAGGCTACCACATGGCTCCGTGTGGCAACCAGTCCCCAGGTTGGGGTCTCCTGTATTCCTCTGGAAGGGGGGTGGTCACAGGCTGGCCTTCCCCCACAGCAAGGCTGGACTTGAGCATTCAGGCTCTCCCCTGGCTGGTGGGGGACCCCTTGCTGTCGTAGAGGAGACCATTAGCAGCCCTTCAGCTCTGCCCCTCCTCAGAAGGCAGTAGTGAGCGCACACTCCATGACCGGGAGCACAGGGCAGCTGAGTCAGAGCCTCTTCCCCTTCTCCAGCACGCACTGCGACTCGCTGCCTTCGGCCAGCTCCATAAAGTCCTGGGCATGGACCCTCTGCCTTCCAAGATGCCCAAGAAACCAAAGAATGAAAACCCAGTGGACTACACCGGTAAGCCCACGGCGGTTGCCTGATGGCTTGGGCTCCAGGAAGAGTGGCCATCTGCATCTCTCAGCCATGCCCTGCTCTCTCCTTGCAGTTCAGATCCCACCCAGCACCACCTATGCCATTACGCCCATGAAACGCCCAATGGAGGAGGACGGGGAAGAGAAGTCTCCCAGCAAAAAGAAGAAGAAGATTCAGAAGAAAGGTACAGGCCGGGCGCGGTGGCTCACGCCTGTAATCCCAGCACTGTGGGAGGCCGAGGCGGGAGAATCGCTTGAGCTCAGGAGTTTGAGACTAGCCTGGGCAACATGGCGAAACCCCGTCTCTACAAAAAACACAAAAATTAGCTGGGTGTGGTGGCACACCTGTAGTGCCAGCTACTTGGGAGGCTGAGATGGGAGGATGACTTGAGCCTGGGAGGCGGAGGTTGCAGTGAGCAACTGTATTCCAGCCTGGGCAACAGAGCGAGACCTTGCTTAAAATCAGTGTTGAAAGATTTAAAAAACTAAGTAGATAAAAAAGCAGGAAGGTGCAGACCTCCCCTCGTGCTGCTGCTTTATCCATCTGGTCCTATGAAGGCTCACCCTGAAGCTATAGGGAGTGCCTGCTTTTGTTTCATTTTTCTTACTTGTGATTTCTGAGTCCTTTAACAATAATGAGGCATGATTGGGGATGTAGAAGATGAGTAGGATGATGGTGCCACAGCTGGAGGCCACAGGAGAGGTGCAAACTGGATTCAGTTTGTGTGGCTGCCCCACCCACTGTGTTACGCCACAGAGGCAGGCCCGGGGGCTAGGATTGGCAGAGCTCTCGTGGAGACCTGCCATCGTGCTGATCCAGAGCCACCTTGGTGTTCTCTCTGTAGAGGAGAAGGCAGAGCCCCCCCAAGCTATGAATGCCCTGATGCGGCTGAACCAGCTGAAGCCAGGGCTGCAGTACAAGCTGGTGTCCCAGACTGGGCCCGTCCATGCCCCCATCTTTACCATGTCTGTGGAGGTTGATGGCAATTCATTCGAGGCCTCTGGGCCCTCCAAAAAGACGGCCAAGCTGCACGTGGCCGTTAAGGTAAGTGTGGCCAGCGTCACTATCTTCTAATAGCAGAACCATGATCTTTGTTTTGGGCCCCATATGAGCCATTGTCTCTCAGGGAAGGCATGTAGATCCTAAAAACACACATAGTTAGATGGCGGGTATTTGCAGGTCACATGTGCCAAGAACGCCTTCCCACTGTGGCTGGCAGGCAGAGGGGTCCCCAAACATAGTTGGACATTAGGGCCTCCTGGGAGCAGAAGCTGAAAGGAAACAGCCCTCCTCCAGATGACTTTCTGGGTGGGTGCCTGTAGGCCATGGGGAGGCCCTGCATGCATGGCTCCCGGGCTGAGCCCTGCTTCAGTGGGACCTTGGGGATCTCGCTACCTCTGCAGGTGTTACAGGACATGGGCTTGCCGACGGGTGCCGAAGGCAGGGACTCTAGCAAGGGGGAGGACTCGGCTGAGGAGACTGAGGCGAAGCCAGCGGTGGTGGCCCCTGCCCCAGTGGTAGAAGCTGTCTCAACCCCTAGTGCGGCCTTTCCCTCAGATGCCACTGCCGAGGTGAGCACGTGGTGGGTGCTGGGAGTCACTGCCAGACAGAGCAGGCAGCCATGTGTCCTGTCAGTGAGGTGGTTACTGGTCCTTGATGATTTGCCCCAAAAAGCTGACCTTTCAGGCCAGAAGCCCACACAGGAAGCTGGGTGCTGCCCTACAAGCCGTGTGGGGGAGGGCCTTGTGGATGTTGTCTCAGCATCCTAGGCTACATTGGGGTGGCCCTGGGTTGAGAACATGCTGTTCAGAGGGGAGGCACAGGGAAGGGGCACATTGCTGGAAGGCCTTCACGAGAGTGGGTGGAGACTGTCTGGCAAGGACTGGCAGTGTATGAGCAGCAGACGCCCGGCCTCAGTCCTGCTGCTCCTCCTGTGTGGCTGGAAAGCCCATAGCTGAGTTTATCGGTCGTTCTTTCTGTTTTCCCTGAGAACGTAAAACAGCAGGGGCCAATCCTGACAAAACACGGCAAGAACCCAGTCATGGAGCTGAACGAGAAAAGGCGGGGGCTCAAGTACGAGCTCATCTCCGAGACCGGTGGCAGCCACGACAAGCGCTTCGTCATGGAGGTGCGCGGCCTGGAGCTGCCTGCTGGGGCATCCCATAGGGAGGCCTGGGGTCCCCCTGCCCCTAGAGGGAGGCACTAGGTCACCTCTGTCTGCACTTTCCAGGTTGAAGTGGATGGACAGAAGTTCCAAGGTGCTGGTTCCAACAAAAAGGTGGCGAAGGCGTACGCTGCCCTTGCTGCCCTAGAAAAGCTTTTCCCTGACACCCCTCTCGCCCTTGATGCCAACAAAAAGAAGAGAGCCCCAGTACCCGTCAGAGGGGGACCGAAATTTGCTGCTAAGGTGAGCAGTGACCCTTGAATCTCCTGGCTCAGGCATGGGTTCTCCTGCAATGTGAGCACAAAGGGAATGTCACTTCCTGTGTTCTCTTCTAGCCACATAACCCTGGCTTCGGCATGGGAGGCCCCATGCACAATGAAGTGCCCCCACCCCCCAACCTTCGAGGGCGGGGAAGAGGCGGGAACATCCGGGGACGAGGGCGCGGGCGAGGATTTGGTGGCGCCAACCACGGAGGCTACATGAATGCTGGTAAGGGCCCTTGTACTGCACTGTCCCCATCTTCCCCATGTGCATGCTCTGGGAACAAGTATGCGGGGCTCCTGGGGTGGGCCTGAGACACTGCTGGTCCCTGGTAACCCTATCTTTCCCCTTCCAGGCGCTGGATATGGAAGCTACGGGTACGGAGGCAACTCGGCGACAGCAGGCTACAGTAAGTGCGTTTCTCTCTGTCTGACCTGGGAAGCAGCCACAGTGTAGCTTCTGGGCCTGAGTTAGCAAAGGGCGGCCAGAGCAGCCTCGAGGAGGCTGTAGAAGGGGCACACACCTTTTTGCGGTGAATAGGTCATATGGCCCTCGACCCCCCCCGTCCTGCAGTGGGATTGATTGTGTTAACACACAAACTCGTGTAACTGCAAAGTTCCTTAAAAGTTAGAATTTTAAATTTCTCTGCTTTAAGCCATGCGAAGCACCAATCTTGTGAATACGCTTTTCCAGCCAGTGCACAGCTCTTGTCTTGAGAAGGAGCCTTCATTGGGGGGTTACAGGAGCAGAGAAATCTAAAACATGAATTTCAAATGTGGCGCTCTGTGCCCTTTTTCAAAAGAATTCTAATTTCTTCTCTCTGCTCTGTCTCCCCCTTTTGTAGGTGACTTTTTCACAGACTGCTACGGCTATCATGATTTTGGGTCTTCCTAGAGCGTCTAAAAGTATTGCACACAAAATCAACTTTTTACTCCAATTTCCTCCAACTCCAAAACCCAAAGTGTCCGTGCTGTGTCCCTGTGCTTCACTGGGTTTCTCAACCGTGGCTTTTCACCGCAGCTTGTCTGAAACTCTTAGCCTGCAGAATTTAAGACAATGGCAGTTTTTATCGTGATTTGCCTTTGAACTTGGTCCTATTGAAGTTCACACTAAGTGGAAAACAATTTTTTCAGAGAATGTATTTTTGTGCAGAATTGCACAGAATTCTAGAGACAGCGTTGTTCGGCATCAAGGCAAAAGCCCACCTTTGCTTTTTATGGAAAGCATTACTTTATTTAAAGAGACAGACATTGACGCATTTTAATCTACCTTTGTCTTAATTTACAGCAGGTTTTGTATGAATTTTTAACCTTTTAACAAACTCCCAAATCTGGTTGATGCCTTTGACAGTGATGAAAACGATTTCACCACATCTGAATCCAGAGAAACCGGCTTTTTTCTTATTACGAGCATGTGAAAACGTTGGGAACGTGGGGAATTGTGTATTGCGCTGAATTAGCTTCTCCCGCCTCTTGTAATGCTCTGGTGGGTTCTTGTTTGGGAATGCAATGTTTTGTGGCTGGTTTAGCTAGAGAGTGAACTCTCAAAGGTATCAAAACTGTGCTTCCATTATTAGTGCAAGAAACAGACAGGCTTTAAGGGGTAGATGACGTGAAATTTTGCAAGTCTTCATTACAGCTGCAGATGCATGGGATTCTGGATTTTTTTGTTTTTAGTTTATTGGGACTTTAAAAGTAATCAAGGAGAAAGAACCGCGATGTTCCCTGCTTCTTCAGTAAAGGGCTGGCTTTTCCTTGGGCAGAGGTGGTGCTGCTGCATGTGCAGCTGCCACAGACTCCGAAGGCATAGAAGTTTCTGTCTACAAACACAGAGTCATTCTGGCTCTTTACTGAGGCCCCTGTTTTCTGGCAGGTGTCCTCCTTGGAAACTGGTTTTGGCTCTGATCAGCGGTTATTTTTTGCAGCAAAGCCTGCGTCTGTGTTGACTTGCAAGATTTTACGTTTATTCAGGCAAAAACTGGTCAAAATGGTTACTACGTGATTTGTTCCCAGAGGTTTGAAACATTCAGTGAAACTTTTTAAAACTTTGATTGCATGATGTATTTTTTTTTAGAAAGTTATTGTTTGAGAATAATGTCTTTTTATACCAGGAAAATAGTTATCCTGAATGACGTTGAAAACTCCCCCTCCCCTTTATTTTTTTTTAATCAATACATGTGAAAGTAACAAGCCCTCGGCCCTTGCGTCTTCATTCATTCCCGGCTTCAGGCGGGGCGAGGTGGTGTGCTCAGTGCAGGACACTGGGGAAGCTGGGGCAGTGGGGCTGTGGGGTGTGGGTCCTGGGTCCTGGTCGGGGTGTTCTGAAGATCCCATCCTCCCAGTCTCCTCGCTGAGCTGCCGCATGTTCGCTTTCTGGCATTGTGGGACACGTCCTCCCCCTTGGTGTCTTGGCTTTGTGATGGGGGGCGAGGGAGGAGGCCTGCCTGAAGAACACAAACTGAAGGTTGCAGATAGTTCTGTCCACATTGTCGTGTAGGCAGCCCACCACACCGGCGTGGGGTATACATCTCCAGTGGGTGGAGGCACATGAGGACTCCCAGTTACCCCACCCAGGAGGCGGTGGGCCCTTGGTGTCCTCAATCTGGGAAGGAAGGACAGGCAGTGTGGGAGCCTCCCCTTCCATCCCACCCACCCTGGGCCTGGCGGTCTGGGCAGCTTAACTGGGCAAAGGTGGCTGCATTCACAAGCCGACCCGCTCTGAGAGCCCAGGAACTCAGCTGCACCTGCTGATCAGCTTGGGCATTGCCCAGCTTGGCTGGAGAGCTACCACCATGACCTGGCCTCCCGCCTCACCCACCCTCTCAGCCTTCCCACGCCCGTTCGTGGAGACCCCCTCTGTGGGGCTCCCTTGCAAGGCTTGGGGTGCAGCATTCCCTCAGCCAGTGCCATCCACTTTGTTCCACTCAAGCCTCTGGTGGGGCTGTGTATTGACAAACCTAGTTGACCAGAAGTGGGGTCTCGCTGCTACATTTTCAGCTTGCAGCTGAGAATGTGGTGGCTGCACTGCACGCTCTCAGCCCTGCTGCTCAGTCCCACGTGCACCCAGCAGCTGTGCTGGGGACAAGGAAGGGGCGTCGGGGACATCAGGGCAGTAGGTCTAGGCCTCACCTGGCTGTCCTGGCCCCAGCTGTGGCCAGTCTTCCCCCACCAACCAGGCTGGGGCTTGCTCACATCCTGAGTCACATGCTTGCACGAGTATCACAAGGGAGGTGCCTGCATCATTGACTAAGTCTCAATTTGTCTTCCATGAACCAAACCAGCTCAGACCAGTTGGTCTCAGGATGATGACGGTCCAGGGGCCTCTTTAAACAGTATCTCTTGGGGATCTCCAGGCCTGTGCCTGTGGAGCCTGTTTCCAGCACAGCAGGGAGGAGGGGGGTGGCCGCTGCTTCTCTGGGGCTTTGCTTTTCCTGTCACCATTGGGGATCTCTGGGTAGCCGTCAGCTAGCTGTGAATGTCGTCCCGCGCTCGGAGTCCATCTCATTGTAATGTTGACATCCGCTGCAAAAGCTGCTGGCGCGTGCTGCTTGGCAAAGCCCCATTGTTGTCATCAGCTGCTGGGTGAGTGGAGCTGAAGGCTGGGCCAGCCTGAATGGCTGCGCTAAGGACCGGAGCCACTGCTCCTCTCCCTCCTTTTTCTGCTGCCTCTGACCCGGGCTTGTGGGTCAGCCTTCAGGACCCATGGCTGCCGCCTGCCCTTCCCTCCCTTCCCCCTGCCCTTTCCCGTCCTCCGCCTGACCCACTGCCTCCCTGTTTAGGTCAGTTCTACAGCAACGGAGGGCATTCTGGGAATGCCGGTGGCGGTGGCGGCGGGGGCGGTGGTGGCTCCTCCGGCTATGGCTCCTACTACCAAGGTGACAACTACAACTCACCGGTGCCCCCAAAACACGCTGGGAAGAAGCAGCCGCACGGGGGCCAGCAGAAGCCCTCCTACGGCTCGGGCTACCAGTCCCACCAGGGCCAGCAGCAGTCCTACAACCAGAGCCCCTACAGCAACTATGGCCCCCCACAGGGCAAGCAGAAAGGCTATAACCATGGACAAGGCAGCTACTCCTACTCGAACTCCTACAACTCTCCCGGGGGCGGGGGCGGATCCGACTACAACTACGAGAGCAAATTCAGTGAGTTGGCTTCCAGAGCTCCTTGGCTGGGCCAGGGTCCAGGCCCCAGCAGTGCAGCCCATGGAGTGGCGGAAGCTCGGCACTGCCCAGACCACTGGCCGAGGGCCTTAGGAGGAGGACACGTGGTGTTGGCTGTGGGCGGGTGCTAGGAAGATGGGGCGTGGGGCCCCTTGGTGCCGTCTTCGCCACTTTCTCTGGTATGTTCTCCGAAGGCAGGGGTAGCTGAGGCCTCTGTCTCTAGGCCCTGGCTGTGGGTGAGGCTGCAAGGTGACTTCCTGGGACTTGATCTAGAGAGTTTTGCATCCAGCCCCTGCAAGAGCCTGATCTCTCCGCCACCGCCTCTCCCGCTTCCTCATGCACAGACCCAGCAGGCCCAGGCTGCACCAGTGGCCCGGTGGGGCTGAGTAGGTGTGTCCTTGGGACCCAGCAGCTCTCAGCAGCAGGCCAGGGACTTGACAGAGGCTGCACTGGGTGTGCGGGTCAGAAGGGGGTGCTGTTTGTCTGGTGCTACTGGCTGAGGAGAGACAGCTGCTGGGGTCTCGTGTACTTCCTCAGCTGCTGCTGGGAAGTTTGGGCTGCAGGAGCAGTTGAGAAGGCACCCCACAGCAGGGCTTTGGAGCTTGGTGACCAGCCCAGCCCAGGGCCAGGTGACCCTGCAGGGCTGCAGCTGGCTCCTGGCGCTTATCTGTTGGGCTGATGTGTGACATTGAAGCAGGCAGGGAGAAGAGTTAGAGGCCCAGGGTCTGGGCCAGGGGCCGGCCGCGTCTGAGGCGCACCACAAGGCCCCTGGGCCACCCCAGTTGTGTGTTTCCTGGGGCCCCTTAACCACCCTGTCTTCTTTCCCCTAGACTACAGTGGTAGTGGAGGCCGAAGCAGCGGGAACAGCTACGGCTCAGGCGGGGCATCCTACAACCCAGGGTCACACGGGGGCTACGGCGGAGGTTCTGGGGGCGGCTCCTCATACCAAGGCAAACAAGGTGGGCCTGGAGCCCCTGGTGGCACAGCATGGGGGCCCGGCACCTGCTATGAAGCGGGATGTGGACCTGGTGGGAGCAGACGGCAGCGTGGGCAGGGCTGCAATGGCAGGTGGGCCCTGTGAGAGAGAATACACACTTGGGTGCACTGGCAGCTGCTAAGGCTTTCGGGAGTGGCTGGAGAGCCAGCAGTGTCCCCACTCTTAACCCCTGGTACCTGTGTGAAATGTGGGTGACATGGAGGCCAAACAGCGGTTCCCCTGGTTCTGGCCAGTAGCTCAGCTGTGGGCTCAGGTAGCTTCCCCCAGAAACAAGGGTCACAGTGGTCCCACCTCTCGGAGTCTTGGTGTCAGCCTTGTCCAGTAATGTGTGGTAGGCAGGCAGAGCCGCATAGGAGGCCACGAGTCTTGCCCACCTGCATCCTGGCCGAGTCTTGGGTGTGGGCTGCCTAACCTGAGCCCCGCTGGCTGGGCCCCTCGGCTCTAATCCACCACTCTCTCTCCTAGGAGGCTACTCACAGTCGAACTACAACTCCCCGGGGTCCGGCCAGAACTACAGTGGCCCTCCCAGCTCCTACCAGTCCTCACAAGGCGGCTATGGCAGAAACGCAGACCACAGCATGAACTACCAGTACAGATAAGCCCCCGCGGGGCGGAGATTTCTACCTTCTGCACTTACTCCCCATCAGAAGATCGAGTTTATGCATCACAGTTAACATGTCAGCTGGCCCTCCAGGCCCCCGCCCCCACCCCGTCCACGTTGCTGTGTCGTGAGGTGCAGCGGGTCACCCTGTGGCCCGTCCTGTGACCCATATTTAGCCGTGTTTGGGACTCCGTGTCTTCAATGGTTTGTTAGTTGCCATTACAACTTTGTCTGGGTAGAGTTTTTGAGTTCTTGCAGTTCAGTATCCCTCTGTCTATTCACACTTGGTGTTAGTGGTAACTCAGTTTGTCTTTAAATAGTTACGGAAGGGATACGTCATTTGTTAATGCTTTTGTGAAGTGAGTTAAACGAGCTTTCTGTATTTTAATGCTTTAGTGTTTCAGTTTTATAAGTGAAGATTTTATTTTAAAAACCAGTGGGAAAGAGTGGGGGGTTTCTTTTTATGTCTGGGTCATTCAGGCAGTACATCTGAATTAAGCTGAATGTAGACAAATAAAGAAAAACAAAACTGCGCCCGTCTTAGGCCTGGGTGTCTGACCCACCAGCAGCGCAATGAGCAGGTTTCCCCGCTCTGTCCCTGCTCGGGGAAAGCAGGGCGGGCCAGCAGGATGCTCCCTGGTCCTTAGAGAGGGTCCAGTTCTGACCTTCTAGACATTTTACTCATGCTCAGCGAAGGCTGGTTGCTGGTCTCCTGGGCTGTGTAGACCCAGTGTCCCACCAGGCTCCAGGCTCCCACCGTCCGTAGAGGGGCTCACAGTGCCCATTCTGGTCTTGGGGAACCCATCACAAAACAGGCAGGCTTTTTCTGCTCCCTGATTTTGGTGTGGTTCTAAGTACACCAGTGATGTCCTCTGTAGGGGCATGCCTGTGGTGGAACACACAACCCAGTTAGAAAAAGAAAGGGCAGGTGAGGCCTGGGTAACCCCAGCCACGGATCGTCAGTGGCTGGAGGGAGCTTCATGTCTGTGCTGGAGCTGCAGCCTGCTCGCCATCTGGAGGCTCAGCAGAGTGGGGAGTTGGGGTTCTCACACCAGCAGATTTCCCTAGAGCGTGATTCTCCCATCTGAGGCAATCTCGCCTCCCAGGGGAAATTTTGCAATGTTTGGAGGATGTTGTCACAGCTAGCAGGTGCTCTGGGATCTAGTGGATACAGGCCAAGGATGCTGTCAAGCATACTATGCTGCCCAGAAGAGTGGCCCACAGCGGGGACCTGCCTTATCGAAATATCAGGTGTGTGGAGGTGGAGACCCTATGCTAGAGCAGCCCTTCTAGCTCCACCTTGCCTGGGGAGGGAGGAGGAGCTCTGGTTTCAGGGCATTGCTGGGATTGCCTTTCCCCAGGATCCCTGTCGGCCATCCGGGAAGAACTGTACTTGCCAAGCCTGGGACCACACATCTACAGAGATCCTGCTTTGCTGACCTGAGCCCCAGGCCTTGGCCTCCTGTGCTTGGGTAACCATGGCCACTGGGAAAAGTGAGGACCATTTTTGACTCAGAATCATTCAGCTAATGTAGAATATCAAGTGTGCTTTCAAAGGATGAAGATTTGCTTTCTTGGAGAGGTGAAAGAACAAGTTGTGTGCTAGAAAACTGTTGAGGAATTCTCATTTGTGTTAGAGCAGAGGAGGTCCCAGATACCAAGTGGCCCCTCCCAGGAAAGGGTGGGAGAAGAGGACCTGAAGTACCCTGAGATCCTAGCAGTGCACACAGTGGAGGGATGAGGATGGATGAGTCCTACCCCCAATTTTGATGGGATGTGTTCATGTCCTGTCTCCTCTCTTGGACATATTAAGGGGTTGGGACAAGAAGAGACTCCTGTGAGATCAGCAGACCTTGTATTTGAGGAGAGAATACCAGCCTGTAACACCCATGGAAGGGATGCCTCCTGGCCCCACCTGCCAAATACCTCCAAACTCCGGGCAGGCGCCTGCATTCTCAACACAGGACTCTCCTTGCAGTTTCCCGCTCAGTGATCGCTACCAGGGTCGTTTCTGAATGTAGACCCACCACGAGGGACGGATTCCATCCGCCCGCCCTGCTGCAGATCTGCCGCATAGCAGGCACGTGTCTTGGAGAGAACAGCTCTGAGCACAGCATCCTTGGAGCCCTCAGTCCGCTCAGGGGCCTCACCGGTGCTGATTATGCCGTCATGCCGCTTGCCTGTGACAGTATCCCAGCTACAACAGGACGCTGGGTTCAGGAAGATGTGGCTATCACCTTGAGCACTGACAGTGGCCTTCCGGGCCAGTTGCCTTCCAAACCCAGGAAGCTGACCTGCAGGAGGGCCTACAAATGGGCCCTGTAAGAGCTAGGCAACAGTTGGCTTGTGATGAGACACCTCAACGCTTTGGGTGGACGGTGTCCTACATGAGTTGATAGGATGGGGTGCTTGGTGGATGGGCCATGGAGGTCCGTGAGCGGGAACTGGGCACACACCATCCCAGAGGGCTCAGGATGCCCCAGGAGGGAAAGAAGGGCAACAGACTACACGATTGGACATGTGTGATTGGCTGGGATGAAGTTGGAGGGAGGGCCGGGGGATTGGTACTGATTCCAGGGAGGAAGTATTGGGGCTTGATGAACTATGATGAAAGGAGGCCTCTGAGCCATAACAAGGGGCACATCCAGGATTTCCGCCACCCTGGATTTAGTAGAGCCAGTAGGCCCTGGTATGTCACTCTGGGCAGGGATGCTGTCAGCCCTGAGGGTTGCCACCCACCTGTTTGTTGTCCTCTGTACTGGCAGGGAAACATACACCCCTTGTCTCACCACAGACTTTGCTTGTGTAGTCAGTAGGGCTGGCCCTGCCCCAAGGACTCACTGCATGTACCCGGACCCCTAGGCCTGGCCTTTGCAGCAGAGGTGGCAGCTTCTGGATTCCAGCTGTAGCTGTGAGCCCCTTGCTGGCTGTGCACTGCACGGGCCTGAGACCGCTGGATACAATGTTGGGCAACAACTCAGCCAGCCTGATGGCAGGCTCAGAGGCTCACTCTAACCCATCCCAGAATAAATGGAGACTTCATGTGTTCATTGTTTCATTCACTCAACATGCGTTCGTTCATTTTTTTTTTTTAAGAGAGACAGGATAGACCTGTAATCCCAGCACTTTGGGAGGCCGAGGTGGGCAGATCACGAGGTCAGGAGATCAAGACTGTCCTGGCTAACATGGTGAAACCATGTCTCTACTAAAAATACAAAAAATTCAAAAAAAAATTAGCTGGGCATGGTGATGGGCGCCTGTAGTTCCAGCTACTCAGGAGGCTGAGGCCGGAGAATGGCGTGAACCCAGGAGGCGGAGCTTGCAGTGAGCCAAGATCATGCCACTGGACTCCAGCCTGGGTAACAGAGCAAGTCTCCATCTCAAAAACATAAAAAGAGGATATTGCTCTGTCATCCAGGCTGAAGTGCAGTGGCATCATTATAGCTCACTGCAGTCTTGAACTCCTGAGAGCTCAAGCGATCCTCCTGTCACAGCCTCTGGAGTAGCTGGGACTACAGGGCTGTTCTTCCATACCTGACTACTTTTCTTATAGAGGTGGGTCGCCCAGCCTAGTCTCAAACTCCTGGACCTTAAGCAACTCAGCTTCCCCATAGTGGCTGGGATGACAGTGCCACTGTGCCCTGCTGTCCTGTTTATTATTGGGTGATGATTACATGTCAAGTCTGGTGCTGGTTGCTGGGAACCTGCTCTCAACCCACATGGCTTTTCCAGGCACAAAGAGGGCTGTGTCACAGTGGGACAGGGAGTGCCTTGTCAAGGGTTTCCCCTCAGGTGAGAAAGGATGGGTGAGTTGGACCCAGGAGTGTTAGGAAGGGAAGGGGAGGCCAGGCAGAGGGAATAGCTTGAGCAAAAATACAGCTGGGGTATGAGGATGGGCTTGAAGAAGCTGAAGTCAGATGGGTAGAGCATTTTGGATGCAAAACGAAGGAATGCTGGGAAATGAGACTGGAGGTCAGTGGGATCTTGAGGGCCCCCAAGTGGAGGGCCAGGCACAGGAGTGCTTTCTAAGGGCAGTGGGGAGCCATGGATGGATTCTGACCTGGGAAGACCTCAGGCCCTTTCAGGCTTCCCAAGAATATTATTTATTTTGTTGGCCAGGCTGGAGTGCAATGGCGTGATCTCAGCTAACCACAACCTCCGTCTCCCGGGTTCAAGCGATTCTCCTGCCTCAGCCTCCTGAGTAGCTGGGATTACAGGCATGTGCCACCACGCCTGGCTAATAGTGTATTTTTAGTAGAGACAAGTTTTCTCCATGTTAGGCAGGCTGGTCTCGAACTCCTGGCCTCAGGTGATCCACCTGCCTCAGCCTCCCAAAGTTCTGGGATGACAGGTGTGAGCCACCACACCCGGCTATTTATTTTTTGAGATAGAGTCTTGCTCTTAATACCAGGCTTTAGTTTTGTTTTGTTTTTGAGGCCAGTCACCATCTGCCATCAGGCTGGAATGCAGTGGCGGGATCTCTCAGCTCCTGCCATCCATGCCTCGGGTTCGCGCTCCTGCCTCAGCCTCCGAAGGTAGCTGGGACTACGGAAGCCTGCCACCCTCGCCCAGCTGGTTTTGCCAGCACAGGTAGGCGGGGTTTCACCCGTGTCAGCCAGGATGGTCTCGATCTCCTGACCTCATTGATCCGCCCGTCTCAACTCCCGAAGTGCTGGGATTACGGAAAAACCCGAACCGCCAGCGCCCGGCCGCCCATTTTTTTTTTTTTTTGAGAGGATGGAGTCACCGGCTCTCTGTGCAGCCCGGGCTTTGTTTTGGATGGAGTCTTTATACCGTGAGCTTTGTTTTTAAGATGGAGTCTTGCTCTGGCCGCCAGGTAGATGCAGTGGAGCGATCTCGGCTCACTGCAACCTCAGCTTCCCAGGTTCAAGCAATTCTGCCTCAGCCGCCCGAGAAGCAGTAACTACAGGTGTGTGCCATCATGCCCAGCTAATTTTTGGTTTTCGTTTTTTTTTTTTTTTTTTTTTTTTTTTTTTTGAGACAGCGTCTCACTCTGTTGCCCAGGCTGGAGTGCTGGCGCGATCTCGGCTCACTGCAAGCTCCGCCTCCCGGGTTTACGCCATTCTCCCGCCTCAGCCTCCCCAGTAGCTGGGACTACAGGCACCCGCCACCACGCCCAGCTAGTTTTTTGTATTTTTTTTTAGTAGAGACGGGGTTTCACCGTGTTAGCCAGGATGGTCTCGATCTCCTGACCTCATGATCCACCCGCCTTGGCCTCCCAAAGTGCTGAGATTACAGGCGTGAGCCACACTGTGCCTGGCCAACGAAACTTTTTTTTTTTTTTTTGAGGCGGAGTCTGGCTCTATTGCCCAGGCTGGAGTGCAGTGGAGTGATCTCAGCTTACTGCAACCTCAGCATCCCAGGTTCAAGCTATTCAGCCGCAGCCTCCCGAGTAGTTGAGTAAGATTACAGGCACCTGCCACTACACTTGGCTAATTTTTGGATTTTTAGTAGAGACAGGGTTTCACCATGTTGGCCAGGCTGGTCTTGAACTCCTGACCTTGTGATTCGCCTGCCTCAGCCTCCCCAAGTGCTGGGATTACAGGCGTGAGCCACCGCACCCAGCTGAAACAGTATTTTTTAGACAGGGTTTTGGTCTGGTGTGCAGTAGTGCCATCATGGCTCACTCATCCTCCTGAGTATCTAGGACTACAGGCCACACTGCCTGGCTAATGTTTTTCTTCATAGATTCAGGGTCTCAGGTTGGTGTCCAATTCCTGCCTCAAAGCTTCCTCTCTTCGGCCTCACAAAGTGTTAGAATTAACAGTTGTGAGCCACTGCGCCTCAGTACAGTTGTTTTGGTTGCTTAGCTGAGTGGGTGTGTGGGAGAGGTGAGAATAGGGGCCCTGGAGACCACAAGAGGCTTGAGTTCTGGAACATCAGAGCTGAGGTTTACAGTGATTTTTGCGGCCGAGTACACTGGTTTTGATAAGGGAAGCGCTCCCAGACTCGAGGGTTAAAAACGGTATGTCAAAGAAAAGGGGCCCATCTCATTCTCAGGGAGACGATCATTCTCTCCACGGAGTAACCAAGAAGTCTGTGAACTCCCAACTCTTGGGCCAGTGCGTTTGTCTTCTCAAAAGATCTGACGCCTAAGGTCATCTTGCTTGGCAACGGGGCAGTAGGTGGGTGGCAATGTCACAGAAGGACAGTTCACACACGTCCGATGAATAAACTGGAGAAATCCTCCAGGTTACCGAAATGACCACCCAAACTCAGAGCTCCAAGGACCCTTATTTCATTCAGCAAAACCCCTAACTCCCCTCTCCCAAATGTTCTGTATTCCTCAGTCAGTGCTCAGAAGTCCGTATTCTGGACCCAGGACCTCAGCACCCGCTCCCTAAGGCCAACCACATAGTCCCCTATTTGGGGGCTCCCCTGAGCAGTCGCGGGCGATCCCAGAGAAGGCAAGGTTGGGGATCTGACAGCCCCGGTCACGCACCTGGGATGCTGCGCAAGCCTCCATGTGAAGAGCACGGAAACCGCCCCAGGCCCAGCAGCTGCAAACCACCGCTTCCAAACTTCCCGCTGGTCCCTAGGCTCCGGGTGCCCACCGCGCCTTCCTTCCTTCCTTGCGCAATTAACAAGCTCCGACTCCAGATGGGATTTCGCAGGCCCCGCCCTGTGTATAAATTCTCTTCGTCCTGGGGTTGTCAACAACCTTTTTTTTGGAGACGGAGTCTCCTTTTGTCGCCCAGGCTGGAGTGCAGTGGCGCCATCTCCGCTCACTCAGTGCAACCTCCGACTGCCCGGTTCAAACAATTCCCCCGCCTCAGCCTCCTGAGTAGCTGGGATTACAGACAAGAGCCACCACGCCCGGCAACAAACTCTTCTAATTGGCCGCACTCGCCGGCCCCGCCCTCACAGAGTGTGCCACTGCGTGGAGCGCGCCGCTTCTCATAGGACGCTTCTCATAGGACGCAGGCTCCGCCCCCTGATCGGCCGCTTTCCTGGTCTCCAGGCAACGCCTATGGCGCTGTCCACCGTGCTGAAGCCGCACACCAAGCACCGCCTCTAGCTGCAGGCTCACGGCGCCCCCAGCTCTCCCAACAGGGGCCACTAAGCCTCCGCTGCGCCCTATCCCCAGTTTATCTGTTGGTGATAGTTAGAACCCACTTCCTTCCACGCTGACTGACAAAGCCCTACTGTCTCATCCAGCTCAGAGGGAAACCCGAGGCATCCCACGATTTTGTGCCCTCACCTCCACACCCTCATCTGCTCGCCTCCAGCCACACTGACCTCTGTGCTGCACAGCTGACAATCCAGACACATTCCCACCTCCAGGCCTTTGCTGTTAACTGTTCCCAAGACCTGGAATGCTCTCTCCGATTCGGCATGACTCCTCCATCCTACTTTCAGGCCTTAAATCCCACCTTCTCAGTGAGCCCAGCCCTGACTATCCTGTCCTACTGAACACATTGACCTCTCTATATATGTATGTATGTATATAATTTTATTTTTAGTGTTTTCGAGACAGGGTCTTGCTCTGTCGCCCAGGCTGGAGTGCAGTGGTGCGATCATAGTTCACTGCAGCCTCCACCTCCCGGGCTCAAGCTATCCTCCTGCCTCAGCCTCCCGAGTAGCTGGGATTACATGTGTGCAGCACTGCGCCCGTATAATTTTTTATTTTTAGTACAGGCGGGGTTTTCGCCGTGTTGCCCAGGGTGGTCTCCAATTCTTGGGCTCAGGCAATCCACCTGCCTCAGCCTCCCAAAGTGCTGGAATTATAGGCGTGAACCACTGCATGCGGACTAGAATATATATATTTTTAAGTGGGTGGATTAAGCCTCTTGTTGATTATTGTTGAAGCCGGGTCATTGGTTACAAGGTGATAACTATGCAATTCTCTGTACGTTTGTCTATGCTTGAAAAGTGTGTAATAAAGAATGTCAGGGGGCACCGTGATCTCCAGGAAGGGCAGAGAACCAGCATTGGGGGCTACACAGCCAGTGATGGTACCCCAACGCCCACCCCAGACATAGCCCAGTGAAGAAGCCTCTGTCACAATGACTAAGTACAGAGAGTGTAGTTGATGCCACAAGGATTACTGTGGCTGGACACCAGATGTGCAACCACCTATAAATTTCCTGAGTGTAGCTTCAGTTTTGAGATAAACTGTTCTTATTTTCATGAATCTCTGTAGCATGGATGTAGCTGCCTCCAATCCCTGTCCCTAGTGTTTTCTAGCCCAAGGGCCTGTTTCTACTTACCACTGGCTTTTGATCCAAATTGTGAATGGCAGAACCTGAGCTTCTGCAGCCTGGCGGCAGGGCAGGCTGGGAAAGTAACTGTCAATTATAACTTCTATGGAAAGGCAGACTTAGCCTTAACAGATACGACATTCTCTCAATGCAGGGGAGTATGATGGGGGTCAGGTGTTAGGTGGCCAAGAAAAGCAGGGGTTATACTAGCTTCAGAACAGCAAATCCAGGCAACCCTTAATCCAATCAGCCATTCATCCAATCATGGTGATTGCATTCTAAAATGCAGAGGATTCCCTCCAATATTCCGGAAGCTTCCGATAACCAAGAATGGCAAGCAGGTCAGAGCTCCAAGAAAAGTTCACCCAGAAAGGAAAGAGGCTCACATTGGATAAGATAATGAAATGCAGTTTTTGAAACCTAAACCACAGAGCGGCAACATTGGCTGCACACAGAAATTCCTTGAGGCTTGAAACAAAAAACAAAAGAAAACTGATGACTGAGTCATCCCCATAGATTTTTTTTTTTCTTTCTTTCTTTTTTAAAGAGATGATCGGCCAGGTGCAGTGGCTCACGCCTGTAATCCCAGCACTTTGGGAGGCCGAGGCGGGTGGATCACCTGAGGTCAGGAGTTTGAGACCAGCCTGACCAACATGGAGAAACTCCGTCTCTACTAATACTCTAAAAATACAAAATTAGCCGGGCGTGGTGGCCCTTGTCTGTAGTCCCAGCTACTAGGGAGGCTGAGTCAGGAGAATCGCTTGAACCTGGGAGTTGGAGGTTTCGGTGAGGCAAGATCACGTTATTGCACTCTAGCCTGGGCAACAAGAGCGAAACTCTGTCTCAAAAAACAAAAACAAAAACAAAAAAAAACTCCACAGGTAATTCCATGTGCAGCCAAGAGTGAAAAACAGTGGTTCTGAAACTTGAGTGGGCATCAGAATGAGATAGAAGGCTTGGCAAGAAGCAGATTTAAACACATATTGGCCAGGCGCTGTTGCAATCTTCCTGCCTCAGTCTCCCAAGTAGCTGGAATTATGGGTAACTTTTTAAATTTTTTTTTTTTTTTTTTTTTTTGCCATGTTGCCCAGGCTGGTTTCTAACTCCTGGGGTCATATGATCCACCCACCTTGGCCTCCCAAAGTGCTGGGATTACAGGCATGAGTCACTGCGCCTGGTAAACGTTTTTGAAAAATAAAAATATTAGCTGGGCCCGGTGGCTCACACCTGTATCCCAGCAGTTGAGGTCAGGAGTTCAAGACCAGCCTGGCCATCATGGTGAAACCTCATCTGTACTAAAAACAAGAAATAGCCGGACGTGGTGGCTCACACCTGTAATCCCAGCAGCACTTTAGACCAAGGCAGATTGAATCACCTGAGGTCAGGAGTTCAAGATCAGCCTGGCCAATATGGAGACACCCTGTCTCTACTAAAAAATACAAAAAAATTAGCTGAGTGTGGTGGCTTTGTGCCTGTAGCTACTCAGGAGGAGCTGAGACGGGGAGAATCACTTGAACCTGGGGAGGCAGAGAGGTTGTAGTGAGCAGAGATCGCTATTGCACGCCAGCCTGGGGCAACAAAGAGCAAACTCCATCTCAAAAAAAGGCTGGGTGCGGTGGCTCACGCCTGTAATCCCAGCACTTTGGGAGGCCAAGGCGGGCAGATCACGAGGTCAGGCGATCAAGACCATCCTGGCTAACACGGTGAAACCCCATCTCTACTAAAAATACAAAAAGTTAGCAGGGCGTGGTGGCGGGCGCCTGTAGTCCCATCTACTTGGGAGGCTGAGGCCAGAGAATGGCATGAACCTGGGAGGCAGAGCTTTCAGTGAGCTGAGATCGTGCCACTGCACTCCAGCCTAGGCGGCAGAGCGAGACTCTGTCTCAAAAAAAAAAAAAAAAAAAAAAAATTAGCCAGGCATGGCAGCAGGCACCTGTAATCCCAGCTGCTTGGGAGGCTGAGGTAGGAGAACCACTTGAACGCGGGAGGTGGAGGTTGCAGTGAGCTGAGACTGTGCCACTACACTGTATCCTGAGCAACAGAGTGAGACTCTGTCTCAAAAAAAAGAAAAAGAAAAGAAAAAGTAAAGAAAGGATGAGTGTTGTAGACAAAAGCAGGTGCAAAGGCCCTGAGGTTGCCTTGCTGGTGGTCAGGGGTGTTTTCCAGGTGTGGCCTTACTAAGGATGCCCCACCCTCTGGGCAACTGGCATCCTTAGCCTTTCTTACAGGATAGGAGGCTTGAGGCTCTCGGAGACATCCTCTTGGCCAGAGTAACCCAGTTTGACAATTGAAAGGACGTCTTCTGGGACAATAGCGCTCTCTGCTGGCCAGGATAGATATCAGATCAAGTTGTAATGATAACAATTACTATATAATATTGTATATTATTATTATCTTTTTTTTTTTTTTTTTTTTTTAGTGAGGTCTTCACTCTGTCATGTGAAACTAGAGTGGCAGCGATCTCAGCTCCTGCAAACTCACGCCTCCCGATCCCTTGCTCGTCTCCTGCCTCAGCCTCCCTATGCTTGAGACTAAGCGCTCCATCCCAGCAGCCATTTAATTTTTTGTGTTTTAATAGAGAGCGGGGTTTCACCGTGTGGTAGCCAGGATGGTCGATCTCCTGACCTCGTGATCCGCCCTTCGACTCCCAATGGGGATTACAGGCGTGAGCCGCAGCCCGACTATTATTATCTTTTTTAGGGTTTGAGTCTCACTCTGTTGCCCAGCCTGGTGTACAGTAGCCCGATCATAGCTCACTGCAGCCTCCAACTCTTCATCTCAGTGAATCACCTGTCTCTCCTTCTCGGTAGCTTCCAAGGACTACGAAACATCACCACCACACCATGTTAATGTTTTTGGTTTTTTTTTTGCTTTTGTTTTTGATTTTTGAGATGAAGTCTCGCTCTGTTGCCTGAGGCTGGAGTGCAGTGGCGCGATCTCAACTCAACTCTGCCTCCCGGGTTCAAGCGATTCGCCTGTCTCAGCCTCTCGAGTAGCTGGGACTACAGGCATGCACCCCCATGTCTGGCTAATTTTTTAATTTTTTTTATTTTTTATTTATTTATTTATATTTTTGAAACGGAGTCTTGCTCTGTCGCCCAGGCTGGAGTGCAGTGGCCGGATCTCAGCTCACTGCAAGCTCCGCCTCCCGGGTTTACACCATTCTCTGGCCTCAGCCTCCCAAGTAGCTGGGACTACAGTCACCGCCACCTCGCCCGGCTAGTTTTTTGTATTGTATAGAGACGGGGTTTCACCGTGTTAGCCAGGATGGGCTCGATCTCCTGACCTCGTGATCCGCCCGTCTCGGCCTCCCAAAGTGCTGGGATTACAGGCTTGAGCCACCGCGCCTGGCTAATTTTTTAATTTTTTTAGTGAAGGGGAGGTTTCACCATATCGGCCAGGCTGGACTTGAACGCCTGACCTCCAGTGATCCACCCACCTTGGCCTCCCAAAGTGTTGGGATTACAGGTGTGACCGCCTGGCCCATACTCTGTTAATATTTTTAATTTTTTTTTTTTTTTTTTTTAGATGGAGTTTTGCTCTTGTTACCCAGACTGGAGTGCAATGGCGTGATAGTGGCCCACTGCAACCTCTGCCTCCTGGGTTCAAGCAATTCTCCTGCCTCAGCCTTCTGAGTAGCTGGGATTACAGGCATGTGCCACCATGCCCGGCTAATTTTGTATTTTTACTAGAGACAGGGTTTCTCCATGTTGGTCAGGCTGGTCTTGAACTCCCAACCTCAGGTGATCCGCCCGCCTCAGCCCCCCAAAGTGCTGGAATTACAGGTGTGAGCTACCGCACCCAGCCACACCCGGTTAATTTTTTTTTTTTTTTTTTTACACAGAGTCTCACTCTGTCACCCAGGCTGGAGTGCAGTGGCGCGATCTCCGCTCACTGCAAGCTCCACCTCCGGGGTTCATGCCATTCTCCTGCCTCAGCCTCCCAAATAGCTGGGGCTACAGGCTCCCACCACCACGCCCGGCTAATTTTTTGTATTTTTAAGTAGAGACAGGGTTTCACAGTGTTAGCCAGGATGCTCTTGATCTCCTGACCTCATGATCTGCCCCCCTTGGCCTTCCAAAGTGCTGGGATTACAGGCGAGAGCCACTGCACCCAGCCACACCTGGTTAATTTTTTATTTTTATTTTTTTTCAAGACAGAATCTTGCTCTGTCACCTAGGCTGGAGTGCAGTGGTGCAATCTCAGCTCACTGCAACCTCGGCCTCCCCGGTTCAAGTGATTCTCCTATCTCAGCCTCCCGAGTAGCTGGGATTACAGGCACTCGCCATCACACCCAACCAATTTTTGTTTTTTAAGTAGAGACAGAGTTTCACCCTGCTGGCCAGGCTGGTCTCAAACTCCTAACCTCATGATCTGCCTGCTTTGGCCTACCAAAGTGCTGGGATTACAGGCGTGAGCCACTGCACCCAGCCAATTTTTAAATTTTTTGTACGGATGGGGTCTCGCTATATTACTCAAGCTGGTCTCAATCTCCTGGCCTTAAGTGCACTTCCTGCCTTGGCCTCTCAAAGTGCTGGTAATGCAGATTTGAGCCACTGCCCCTGCCGGGGGTTATATAGTTATATATTATGTTTTGGTTTGTTTTGTTTTTGAGACAAAGTCTCACTCCGTCACCCAAGCTGGAGTGCAGTGGCAAGATTACAGCTCCCTGCAGCCTCATGAGCCTCAACCTTCCAGGCCTAAGTGATCTTCCTGTCTCAGCCTCCCAAGTAGCTGGGACTACAGGCTCACATCACTACACTGGTCTAGTATTTTGTTACTTTTGTAGAGACGGGGTCTCTTATGTTTCCCAGGCTGGTCTCAAACTCCTTGCCTTAAATGACCCACCCTCCTCAGCCTCCCAAAATGCTGGGATTATTGGAGAAAACCACTGTGCCCGGCTTTATTTATTATTATTATAAATGGAACACAACCACCAGTCAATAAATCTGCGACCCTTCCTCCCCTTGCTGCATAGAGTCTGGCGCTAGTCGGGTATGTATATATAGGTATACACTGAATGAATGAAATAATTGTGGCCAGGTTCTGAGCCTTAGCCTCTTCTATAAATCTGGGATTCCTTATTTAATTTTTATATTTTTTGAGAGGAGGTCTCACTGTGTCGCCCAGGCTGTAGTGCACTGGCATGATCACAGCTCACGGCCTCATCTGTCTCCTGGGTTCAAGTGATCTTTTGGCTTCAGCCTCCCAAGTAGCTGAGACTACAGAGGGCGCCAGCGTGCCGGGCTAAATTTTTTGTTTGTTTCGCTGGTAGAGACGAAGTCTCATTATTTTGCCCAGGCTGGTCCCGAAGCTCTGGGCTCAACTGATTTACCGCCTTGGCCTCCCAAATTGATGGGATTACAGGCGTGAGCCACTGCACCCAGCCTCCTTCTTTTATTGAATAAACTAATGCTAACTGAACCTTTAATATGTGCTAGGTCCTGTACTAATCTCTTGGTACAAAGCAATGAACAAGATGCAACAAAAGCGCCACCAATAACTCACTGCAGCCTGGGCCAAGCACTGTGTAAAGATCTATACATCATCTTTTTTTTTTTTTTTTTGTTTTGTTTTGTTTTGTTTTTTTTTTTTGAGACGGAGTCTCGCTCTGTAGCCCAGGCTGGAGTGCAGTGGCCGGATCTCAGCTCACTGCAAGCTCCGCCTCCCGGGTTCACGCCATTCTCCGGCCTCAGCCTCCCGAGTAGCTGGGACTACAGGCGCCCGCCACCTCGCCCGGCTATTTTTTGTATTTCTTAGTAGAGACGGGGTTTCACCGTGTTAGCCAGGATGGTCTCGATCTCCTGACCTCGTGATCCGCCCATCTCGGCCTCCCAAAGTGCTGGGATTACAGGCTTGAGCCACCGCGCCCGGCCACATCATCTTTATTCAATCCTTAAAACGTCTTTATGCCGAGATGCTGTAATTCGCCACATTTTATGCAAGAGAAAATTATGGCTAAGAGATTCTCTGATTGTAGCTCGAAAGTGCTAGGGATGGGATTCGTTCCCAGCGCAATTTTGATTCTTCGCTTTAGCGTGTTGCGGGTAGGAGTTAAGTGGGCGCCCAGCCAGGACCGGGGTTCAAATCCGTTGCCATGGTCCCCCGACGCTTTCCCGGGCTCCAGAACGGGGTCGCGCTGTCACGTGACAGCAGCCAACATGGCGCCGCCCACTGTGTGGTATGGCCCACGTGGTCCCGACAGTCAAGATGGCGGGAGTAGCCACCCAGGCTTCCCTGGAGTCGGCCCCACGGATCATGCGGCTGGTGGCCGAATGCAGCCGCTCCAGGGCCCGGGCAGGCGAGCTGCGGCTGCCTCATGGGACAGTGGCAACTCCTGTGTTCATGCCAGTGGGCACGCAGGCCACCATGAAGGGCATCACGACAGAGCAGCTGGACGCTCTGGGTTGCCGCATCTGCCTGGGCAATACCTACCATCTGGGTCTAAGGCCGGTGGGTGGGCTCTGCCCGCGCGGGGAGGCGGCGAGGCGTGGGGAGCCATGGAGCGTCCTCCAGGCCCGGACACTCCTCCCAAAGTCAATCGACCAGCCGTATTGAGCGCCCCCGCATGACCAGGCCTTGTGCTGGGCGTGAAAGAGCAGCGGGGACTAAAGGTGGCCAGCTCTGTCTCTCAAGAAGGGCCCCCAGGGACGCTGTCACTCCTAACCTGACACTTTCTTCTATCAACCCAGGGACCCGAACTGATCCAGAAAGCCAACGGTCTCCACGGCTTCATGAATTGGCCACATAATCTGCTAACGGTGAGCTGAGGAGAGAGCCGGCGTCCTAGGGCGCTTCTCTGGAGTGAGGGGTCCCCCATCTCCACCCCCTGACAGCCTTGCGGTGGGGTTTCCCTTAGGACAGCGGCGGTTTCCAGATGGTGTCACTGGTGTCTCTGTCGGAGGTGACGGAGGAGGGCGTCCGCTTCCGCTCTCCCTACGACGGCAGTGAGACCCTGCTGAGCCCGGAGAAATCCGTGCAGATCCAGAACGCGCTGGGTGAGAGGACCCTGGGGAGCCGCCCCCTTACCCTGTCTGTCAGGGGGTGAAGGTGACACAGGGCCTGTTCTTTAGGTGTTGTGTGGCTTTGAGCAGGTCACTCCTCGCTGAGCTTCAGTTGAACCAACTCAAAGCGGGGGTAAATAGTAGCAGGTCTTTGGTAGAATTGTTGACAAGTACATATGAGATGATGTCGTAAATCTCCATGCCAGCCATGTAGTAGCTTAAGTATTATTATTGCAATTTTTCTCTCAGCAAATTAAGACCGGATGTAGAAGCTCATGCCTGTAATCCCAGCAATTTGGGAAACTGAGGTGGGAAGATAACTGGAGGCCGGGAGTTGGAGACCAGCTTGGGCAATACAGGGAGGCCCTGTCTCTACCAAAAAAATAAATTTAAAAAACAAATTAATTGTACAAATACCTGTTGAAATAATGGTGGCAACAAGAGGATTGGGGAGGCATTAGGCTCCTCCCATATCCTCAATATCCTTCCTTTTTTTTTTTTTTTGAGGAGGAGTTTCGCTCTTGTTGCCCAGGCTGGAGTACAGTGGTGCGATCTCGGCTCACCGCAACCTCTGCCTCCCAGGTTCAAGCGATTCTCCTGACTCAGCCTCCCAAATAGCTGGGATTACAGGCGTGCGCCACAACGCTCGGCTAATTTTGTATTTTTAGTAGAGATGGGGTTTCTCCATGTTGGTCAGGCTAGTCTCGAACTCCTGAGCTCAGGTGATCCACCTGCCTCGGCCTCCCAAAGTGCTGGGATTACAGGCGTGAGCCACCACGCCTGGCCTTTTTTTTTTTTTTGAGACAGAGTCACACAGGCTGGAGTGCAATGGTGTGATCTCTGCTCACTGCAACCTCCACCTCCTGGGTTTGAGTGATTCTCCTGCCTCAGCCTGCTGAGTAGCTGGAATTACAACTGCTTGCCACTATGCCCAGCTAGTTTTTGTATTTTTCGTAGAGACGGGGTTTCACTATGTTGGCCAGGCTGGTCTCAAACTCCTAACCTCAGGTGATTCACCTGCTTCAGCCTCCCAGAGTTCTGGGATTATAGATGTGAGCCACTACACCCGGCCCAGTATCCCCATTTCTTGATAAAGACGGTTAACATTTTCTCAACCTTGTAAAGAACCACGGCAACATAGGGTCAACACCTCTCTTCCCCTCATCATTCTAATAAATTGATGCTGTAGGGAGGAAGAAATATTTTTTCTTCTTAGATTCATGACTGACGCCCCTATAACAAAAGCCCCTATTAGAAAAGAAGCCCCGGACTGGGTGCAGTGGCTCTTGCCTGTAATCCCAGCACTTTGGGAGGCCTAGGTGCAATCACGACTCACTGCAACAGCTGCCTCCTGGTTCAAGCAATTCTCCTGCCTTAGCCTCCCGAGTAGCTGGGATTACAAGTGCCCGCTACCACACCCAGCTAATTTTTGTATTTTCTGTAGAGATGGGGTTTCACCATGTTGACCAGGCTGGTTACAAACTCCTGACCTCAAGTGATCTACCCATCTTGGCCCCCCAAAGTGCTGGGATTACAGGCGTGAGCCACCGTGCCTGGCCTGTAAGTTTATTTTTTTATGTTTATTTATTTTTATTAATTATTATTATTTTATTTATTTATTTTTTTGTTTTTTGGAGACGAAGTCTCCCGCTGTCGCCCAGGCTGGAGTGCAGTGTCGCGATCTCGGCTCACTGCAAGCTCCGCCTCCCGGGTTCCGGCCATTCTCCTGGCTCAGCCTCCCGAGTAGCTGGGACTACAGGCGCCCACAACCGCGCCCGGCTAATTTTTTGTATTTTTAGTAGAGACGGGGTTTCACCGTGGTCTCGATCTCCTGACCTTGTGATCCGCCCGCCTCGGCCTCCCAAAGTGCTGGGATTACAGGCGTGAGCCACCGCGCCCGGCCTTTTTATTTATTATTTTAAGACAGAGTGTCACTCTGTCACCCTGGCTAGAGTACAGTGGCACAATCTCAGGTCACTGCAACCTCTGCCTCCTGGCCTCAAGCAATTCTCCTCAGCCCCCTAAGTAGCTGGGATTACAGGTGCACGCCACCACGCCCAGCTAGTTTTTTGTATTTTTAGTAGAGACAGGGTTTCACCATGTTGGCCAGGCTGGTCTCAATCCTGACCTCAAGCGATCTGCCCGCCTCGGCCTCCCAAAGTGCTGGGATTACAGGCGTGAGCCAACACACCCGGCCCCCATTTTTTCTTTCTTTCTTTTTTTTTTTTTTTGAGATGGCGTCTTGCTCTGTTGCCCAGGCTGGAGTGCAGTGGCACCATTTCAGCTAACTGTAAGCTCCGCCTTCTGGGTTCATGCCATTCTCCTGCCTCAGCCTCCCGAGTAGCTGGGACTACAGGTGCCCGCCACCACACCCGGCTAATTTTTTTTGTATTTTTAGTAGAGACGGGGTTTCACCATGTTTGCCAGGATGGTCTCGATCTGCTGACCTCGTGATCCACCCACCTCGGCCTCTCAAAGTGCTGGGATTACAGGCATGAGCCGCCACGCCCCGCCCATTTTTTCTTGTTTCTTTTTTTTTTTGAGACAGAGTCTCTTTTGCCAAGGCCGGAGTGCAGTGGCACTGTGTTGGCTGCAGCCTTTGTCTTCTGGGTTCAAGCAATTCTCCTGCCTCAGCCTCCTGAGTAGCTGGGATTACAGGCGCCCACCACCACACCCGGCTAGTTTTTATATTTTTAGTAGAGATGGGGTTTCACCATGTTGGCCAGGCTGGTCCTTGGCCTCCCAAAGTGCTGGAATTACAGGTGTGAGCCACCGTGCCTGGCCCCTTTTTTTCTTTTTTGAGACCGAATCTTGCTGTCACCCAGACTAGAGTACTGTGGCGTGATCTCGGCTCATTGCAACCTCTGCTTCCCAGGTTCAAGCAATTCTCCTGCCTCAGCCTCCTGAGTAGCTGGGACTTCAGGTGCACGCCACCATGTCCGGCTAATTTTTGCGTTTGTCATAGAGACAGAGTTTTACCATGTTGGCCAGGGTGGTCTCGAACTCCTGATCTCAAGTGATTGGCCCGCCTTGGCCTCCCAAAGCGCTGGGATTACAGGCGCGAGCCACCACGCCTGGCCTGTTCTTTTTTATTTTAATTTGTTTCATCTGTTTCTTTTCTTTTTTTTTCTTTTTTTTGAGACGGAGTCTCGCTCCATCACCCAGGCTGGAGTGCAGTGGCCGGATCTCGGCTCACTGCAAGCTCCGCCTCCCGGATTCACGCCATTCTCCTGCCTCAGCCTCCCGAGTAGCTGGGACTATAGGCGCCTGCCACCTTGCCCTGCTAGTTTTTTGTATTTTTTAGTAGAGACGGGGTTTCACCGTGTTAGCCAGGATGGTCTTGATCTCCTGACCTCGTGATCCGCCCGTCTTGGCCTCCCAAAGTGCTGGGATTACAGGCTTGAGCCACTGTGCCTGGCCTGTTTATTTTCTTAATAATGGAGATAGGGTCTCTCTGTGTTGCCCAGGCCGGTCTCGAACTCCTGGGCTCAAGTGATCCTTCTGCCTGGGCCTTCCAAAGTGTGTGGATTATAGGTCATCAGGTTTCATTTTATGTCACTAAACCACTATGCTGTGCGCAGTGACTCATGCCTATAATCTTAGCACTTTATTTTATTTTTCTTTTTGAGACTGCGTCTCGCTCTGTTGCCCAGGCTGGAGTACAGTGGTGTGATTTCAGCTCACTGCAACCTCCGCCTCCTGGGTTCAAGCGATTATCCTGCCTCAGCCTCTTGAGTACCTGGGATTACAGGCATATACCACCACGTCCTGCTAATTTTTGTATTTTTGGTAGAGATGGGGTTTCACCACGTTGGCCAGGCTGGTCTCGAACTCCTGACCTCAAATGATCCACCTGGGTCAGCCTTCCAAAGTGCTGGGATGACAGGCGTGAGCCACTGCACCCGGCTTTTTTTTTTAATCTTTTTTTTTTTTTTTTTTTGACACAGCCTTGATCTGTCATCCAGGCTGAAGTGTAGTGGCACAGTCTTGGCTCACTACAACCTCCGTCTCCCAGATTCATGCGATTCTCCTGTCTCTGCCTTCCAAGCCCTGGGACTACAGGCACGTACCATCACACCTGGCTAATTTTTGTGTTTTTAGGAGAGATGGGGTTTCACCATGTTGGCCAGGCTGGTCTTGAACTGCTGACCTCAGATAGTCTGCCTGCCTCGGTGTCCCAAGTGCTGGAATTATAGGCCTAGTCACCGCGCCCAGCCAGCAAAGCCCTGCTCATGGAAGTTTGGTTTCCTGGTCTTGCTGTGGCACGCCACATAGCAAGGAATCCCTTTGTACATTTTAGGATTTTATTTTGTGTAACAGGATAGGATTTTAAGCTGGGGAGAGACAGGAACAAAGGCACATTTTGTAAAGCTCCTTCTGGCTGTTGTATGAACAGACTGGGAAAGCCACGTGGGAGTTAGCAAGACGGGGAATGGGGGGATGCTCTTGGGGAAGTCCAACTTGAACCCATGTGATAGGAGGCTTTCCCCAAGCACTGCGGGCTTTCCCAGTGATGTTGCCCCCATCTCACCATCAGGCTCGGACATCATCATGCAGCTGGATGACGTGGTCAGCAGCACCGTGACTGGGCCACGTGTGGAGGAGGCCATGTACAGGTGTGTACATGCTGTGTGCATGTGGGCGATGTGTGGGGGGAGGGGATCCTGGTCCCTGTAGCCTTGTCTCCTACCCCCTCACCAGGCCCCTGGGGCTTGTGACTGGGGCCCTGTTGCAGGTCAATCCGCTGGCTGGACCGGTGCATTGCAGCCCATCAGCAGCCGGACAAGCAGAACCTCTTCGCCATTATCCAGGGTGGGCTGGACGCAGATCTCCGGGCCACCTGCCTTGAAGGTAGAGCCGTGCGCTGGCAGACCCAGGGCTTGGCCATCGAGGAGGTCCCCACATGGGCTTGGCACGTGGTGGAACTGGATGGCTAATGGGTGGAAGGGCACTGTGCTAGAAAAAAATAGCCGAAGCGAAGGCTCTCAGGCCACGTGCAGTAGAATGTATTGAGAGAATGGCCGTGATTCCAGTAGTTAATAGTCTTCTGGTTTTTTTGTTTGTTTGTTTTTGTTTTATTTTTGAGATGGAGTCTCAGGTGATCCACCCTCCTCGGCCTCCCAAAGTGCTGGGATTATAGTCATGAGCTACCTCGCCCAGCCTATTTATTTATTTATTTATTTTCCTTTTTTTTTTTTTTTTTTTAAGATGGAGTCTTCCACCGTCACCCAGGCTGGAGTGCAGTGGCGCGATCTCGGCTCACTGCAACCTCCGCCTCCCGGGTTTAAGCTATTCTCCTGCCCTAGCCTCCCGAGTAGCTGGGACTACAGGCGCCCGCCACCTCGCCTGGCTAGTTTTTGTATTTTTAGTAGAGACGGGGTTTCACCATATTGGCCAGGCTGGTCTCAAACTCCGGACCTTGTGATTCACCCACCTTGGCTTCCCAAAGTGCTGGGATTACAGGCGTGAGCCACCGTGCCCGTCCTATTTATTTATTTTTGAGACAGGGTCTTACTCTGTTGCTCATGCTGGAGTGCAGTGAGCTGGAGTGCAGTCTGGCCTGGAGGCCAGACCCAGGTTTGAGTCCAGCCTTTGGCATATGTGGCCTTGGACTAGTGGTTTAAGCCCTGCAGACCCCAATTTCTTCTTGTTTCAGGCAAGTTGAACAATAGTACAATTCTGCAGCCCCTTCTCTGTCATCCAGGTCCTCAGAGCGAAAGTCTAAAATCCAGAACAGGCCGGGCGCGGTGGCTCAAGCCTGTAATCCCAGCACTTTGGGAGGCCGAGACGGGCGGATCACGAGGTCAGGAGATCGAGACCATCCTGGCTGACACGGTGAAACCCTGTCTCTACTAAAAAATACAAAAAACTAGCCGGGCGAGGTGGCGGGCGCCTGTAGTCCCCGCTACTCAGGAGGCTGAGGCAGGAGAATGGCGTAAACCCGGGAGGCGGAGCTTGCAGTGAGCCGAGATCTGGCCACTGCACTCCAGCCTGGGTGGCAGAGCGAGACTCCGTCTCAAAAAAAAAATAAATAAATAAAATCCAGAACATTGGCCTGGTGCCATAGCTCACACTGGAATCCCAGCACTTTAGGAGGCCATGGCAAGCGGATTGCTTACGGCCAGGCGTTTGAGACCAGTCTGGGTGACATAGCGAGATCCTGTCTCTAAAAAAAGAGAATTGGGCCAGGTGCGCTGGCTCACGCCTGTAATCCCAGTACTTTGAGGCCAAGGCAGGCAGATCACGAGGCCAGGAGTTCGAGACCAGCCTGACCAGCATGGTGAAACCCTGTCTCTACTAAAAATATAAAAATTCGCCAGGCATGGTGCTGGGTACCTATAATCCTAGCTACTCAGGAGGCTGAGAGCTTGAACCCAGGAGGTGGAGGTTACAGTGAGCTGAGATCATGTCACTGCACTCCAGCCTGGGCGACAGAGCAAGAATCTGTCTCAAAAAAAAAAAGAAAAAAAGAAAATTAGCACGCAAGCATGGGAGTGCATGCCTGTCATCCTAGATACTTGGGAGGCTGAGGAGGGAGGATCACTTGAGCCCAGAGGTTGGTGGCTGCAGTGAGCTATAATGACACCACTGTACTGCAGTCTGGGCAACACAGTGAGACCCTGTCTCAAAAAAAAAAAAAAAGAAAAAAGAAAAAACTTAGAATGCCCTAAAAAATTTGCAACTCATTTCATCGCTAACCTGGATCTCTCATTTTTTTATCCCAGTTGTTATAAGTCTTCACATATTTTTATTTTTATTTATTTTTTCCTTTTTTTTTTGAGACGGATTCTCGCTCTGTCACCCAGGCTGGAGTGCAGTGGCCGGATCTCAGCTCACTGCGAGCTCTACCTCCCGGGTTCACATCATTCTCCTGCCTCAGCCTCCCGAGTAGCTGGGACTACAGGCGCACATCACCTCACCCGGCCAGTTTTTTGTATTTTTTAGTAGGGACAGGGTTTCACCGTGTTAGCCAGGATGGTCTTGATCTCCTGACCTCGTGATCCGCCCGTCTCAGCCTCCTAAAGTGCTGGGATTACAGGCTTGAGCCACCGCACCCGGCCTATTTTTTACTTTTCAAGATGGAATTTCGTTCTTGTTGTCTAGGCTGGAGTGCAGTGGCGCCATCTCGGCTCACTGCAACCTCTGCCTTCTGGTTTCAAGCAATTCTCCTGCTTCAGCCTCCCGAGTAGCTGGGATTACAGGCACCCACCACCATGCCTGGCTAATTTTTGTATTTTTAGTAGAGACGGGGTTTCACCAAGTTGGCCAGACTGGTCTCTAACTACTGACCTCATGATCCACCCGCCGTGGCCTCCCAAAGTGCTAGGATTACAGGCGTGAGCCACGCTCCCAGCCTATTTTTATTTTTTAAATTTTACTTTGGCCGGGTGTGGTGGCTCATGCCTGTAATCCCGGCACTTTGGGAGGCCAAGGTGGGCGGATCCCCTGAGGTCAGAAGTTTGAGACCAACCTGCCCAACATGGCAGAACCCTGTCTCTATTAAAAATACAGAAAATTAGCCGGGCATGGTGGCAGGCGACTGTAATCCCAGCTACTCAGGGGGCTGAGGCACGAGAATCACGTGAATCCGGGAGGCGAAGGTTGAAGTGAGCCAAGATTGCGCCACTGCACTCCAGCCTGGGCAACAAGAGTAAAACTCCATCTCAAAAAAAAAAAAAAGGCCGGGCGCGGTGGCTCAAGCCTGTAATCCCAGCACTTTGGGAGGCCGAGACGGGCGGATCACGAGGTCAGGAGATCGAGACCATCCTGGCTAACACGGTGAAACCCCGTCTCTACTAAAAAATACAAAAAACTAGCCGGGCGAGGTGGCGGGAGCCTGTAGTCCCAGCTACTCAGGAGGCTGAGGCAGGAGAATGGCGTAAACCTGGGAGGCAGAGCTTGCAGTGAGCTGAGATCCGGCCACTGCACTCCAGCCTGGGTGACAGAGCAAGACTCTGTCTCAAAAAAACAAATTTAAGTTCTGGAATACATGTACAGAACGTGCAGGTTTGTTACATAGCTGTATATGTGCCATGGTGGTTTCCTGTACACATCAACCCGTCATCTAGGTTTTAAGCCCTGCATGTGTTATGTATTTGTCCTAATGCTCTCACTCCCCTTCCCCCACCAAGTCTTCACATATCTTGTTGCACAAATATTACAGTGTTTGATGACAGGCTATTGGGTGTTTTTGGGGGGTGTTTTTTTGTTGTTGTTTTGTTTTGTTTTTGAGATGGAGTCTCGCTCTGTCGCCCAGGCTGGAGTGCAGTGGGGTGATGTCAGCTCACCGCAACCTCCGCCTCCCGGGTTCAAGCGATTATCCTGCCTCAGTCTCCTGTGTAGCTGGGACTACAGGTACCCATCACCACGCTGGACTAATTTTTTTTTTGAGACGGAGTTTCGCTCTGTCGCCCTGGCTGGAGTGCAGTGGCGCGATCTTGGCTCACTGCGAGCTCCGCCTCCCGGGTTCACACCATTCTCCTGCCTCAGCCTCCCGAGTAGCTGGGACTACAGGTGCCCGCGACCATGCCTGGCTAATTTTTTGTGTTTTTAGTAGAGATGGGGTTTCACCGTGTGAGCCAGAACGGTCTTGATCTCCTGACCTCGTGATCCGCCCTCCTCGGCCTCCCAAAGTGCTGGGATTACAGGCGTGAGCCACCGTGCCCGGCCATGCCCAGCTAATTTTCATATTTTTAGTAGAGACAGGGTTTCACCACCTTGGTCAGCCTGCTTTCGAACTCCTGACCTTCTAATCTGCCTGCCTTGGCCTCCCAAAGTGCTGGGATTACAGGCGTGAGCCACTGCACCCGGTCCTTTTTCTTTCTTTCTTTTTTGAGACAGAATCTCGCTCTGTTGCCCAGGCTGGAGTGCAGTGGCGAGATCTTGGCTCACTGCAACCTCCGCCTCCCAGGTTCAAGCGATTCTCCTGCCTCAGCATTCTGAGTAACTGGGACCACAGGCATGCACCACCATGCCTGGCTACTTCTCGTGTTTTTAGTAGAGGCAGGGTTTCACCATGTTGGCCAGATTGGTCTTGAACACCAGACTTCAAGTGATCTGCTTGCCTCGGCCTCCCACAGTGCTGAGATTACAGGTGTGAGCCACTGTGCCTGACCTGACAGCTGTTGTTACTCAGCATGTGGGACATTTACTGTTCTCAAATCCGGAAAATTCCGAATTCCGAAACACATCTGCTTCCAACAGTTTTAGCTGAGGGACTGTGGGCTGTGCCTCTTCTGAGGACTGAAGAAAAGGGTCTTGCATACAGCAGGCACTCAATAAATGTTAGCTGAGATCAGCAGCAGTCCCAGCCCCTAGACAGACAGACAGACTGATGGACCCTCTCCTCCATCTCCCTCTCCGTCTCCGTCTCTGCCTCTGCCTCTATCTGTCTCTCTGTCTGTCTGTTTCTCTGACTCTCTCCCTGAGCGACTCTGGAAGTCTGGGCAGGGTCTGTTCTGGGATTGTAGACCAGGCACATTTCCTTTTCTGTAGCCCTCACTTTACCCTGTACCCTCAGAGATGACCAAGCGGGACGTGCCTGGCTTCGCCATCGGGGGCCTGAGTGGGGGTGAGAGCAAGTCGCAGTTCTGGCGGATGGTGGCGCTGAGCACCTCTCGGCTGCCAAAGGATAAGCCCCGATACCTGATGGGGGTCGGGTATGTTGTGGATAGGGGAGCCGGAGACCTACCTGTGGGGAGTGGATTCCTGGGGACCCCCTGCCCTGCTTGGGGGGGTGGCATTTGGGGGAAACGGACACAGCTCTGATCTGAGGAGACTAGGAAGACATGGCTGTCCCTTGGGGAATATGTCCCATTCTGAGGGAATATGGCCCAGTCTGGGGCAGTGTGAGGGTTGGGAGGGTCCTGGGAAGCCCCTGAGGTTCTTTGCCCCCTCCCGCCATGGCTGCAACCCCAGCTATGCCACTGATCTGGTAGTCTGCGTGGCTCTTGGATGTGACATGTTCGACTGCGTCTTCCCCACACGGACAGCGGTGAGGCTCTGGCAGAAGGAGGTCAGGGTGGGAGATGGGTGGGGGACTAGGGAGGCAAAGTTAGGGGTTGGGGGGATGGGGAGAATGAAGCCCTGGGTGACCCCCTTTCCCGCTCTTCCTCTTCCGCAGCGCTTTGGCTCTGCCCTGGTGCCTACTGGGAACCTGCAGTTGAGGAGGAAGGTGTTCGAGAAGGACTTCGGCCCCATAAACCCGGAGTGCACCTGCCCCACGTGCCAAAAGTAGGCAGGATGGTACTGGGAGCTGGGGCAGGGCATGGAGGGGACAGGGCCCGGCTGTGCTGAGCTGTCCCCTGCCGCTCGACAGGCACAGCCGCGCCTTCCTGCACGCACTGCTGCACAGCGACAACACGGCCGCACTGCACCACCTCACGGTCCATAATATCGCCTACCAGGTGAGCCAGCGCCTGGGGCAGGGCGGGTGGGGGTGTCCTAGGTGCATATGCCCCACGCTGACCGCCCCTCCCCGCAGCTGCAGCTCATGAGCGCCGTCCGCACCAGCATTGTGGAGAAGCGCTTTCCGGACTTCGTGCGGGACTTCATGGGCACCATGTACGGGGATCCCACCCTCTGTCCCACCTGGGCCACCGATGCTCTGGCCTCTGTGGGAATCACACTGGGCTGACCTGGCATTGGGAGAGGGAGGGAGAGAGGGAGGGAGAGAGGGAGGGAGGGGCCGGAAGATATTGGAGGATTTCTTTTTGGAAGGTTTTTTTTTTATTGTAACTTACAGAGTGTGTCTGTGTCTTTTTGGGGAGGTGGCCTGTCTGGGTCCCCCTCTCGGTCTGAGCGTCACTGCAGTGGAATATCTCCCCTTGTCACCAATCATAACACATCACTGTGGCAGCAGCGGATAGCTGGAAACCACCTGCCAGTGCCCAGCGTGTGGGGCATGCCCCTAGAGTGAGAGCTGCCACCTGCTTCCTGGGGCCCAGGCCCCCCAACCACCTTGGAGGGAGGTACTGTTGGCCTCTCCTTTTTCGCAGCTGAGGAAGCAGGCCCAGAGAAGGGAGGGAACTTGCCCAAGATCATCACCATCAAAGAAATGGTATCTTGACTTTAAGGCATACACTCCTAGTCTGACTCATGGATATGAGGCTTAATCTCTTATTTTTTTTTTTTCTTATTTTTTTTTTTTCTGAGACTGAGTCTCGCTCTGTCACCCAGACTGGAGTGCCGTGGTGGGATCTCTGCTCACTGCAACCTCTGCCTCCCAGGTTCAAACGATTCTCCTGCCTCAGCCTCCCCAGTAGCTGAGACTACAGGTGTGTGCCACCATGCCCAGCTAATTTTTGTATTTTTAATAGAGATGGGATTTCACCATGTTGGCCAGACTGGTCTTAAACTCCTGACCTCAAGTGATCTGCCTGCCTCAGCCTCCCAAAGCGTGATTACAGGCGTGAACCACAGTGCCCAGCCTCTTTTTTTTTTTTTTTTTTTTTTGAGACTGTCTCGCTTTGTCATCCAGGCTGGAGTGCATTGGTTCAAACATGGCTCACTGTAGCCTCGATCTGGAGCTGCCACGCCAGGTCTATAATCATCAAGTTGATTATTCTTGCAACTTAATGTTGCATGTACAGTCAGTCGTATTCAATTTTACAGAGGAGGACACTGAGGTGCAGAGGAATGAAGTTACATGGTCACTGTCACTTTCTTAGTCCGTTCTGGCTGCTATATATAACAAAATACCATCAACTGGGTGGCTGTAAACAACAGAAATTGATTTATCACAGTTCTAGAGGTTGGGAAATTCAAGATCAAGGTACCAGCAGATTCAGTGTCTGTTGATGGCAAACTTCCTAGATGGCGATCTTTTCTCTAATCTCATGTAGCGGAAGGCAGCTCTCTGGGGTCTCTTTTATAAGGGCACACAGAGACACTGAGCAGGTTTGTGAAAAGAAAAAAAATACATAAGGGCACAAATCCCATTCACCTAATCACCTAATCGCCTTCCAAAGGCCCCACCTCCAATTACCATCATGTTGGGGAATTATGTTTCCACACATTAATCTTGGTGTGGTGGGTGAGCGGGTAGGGGCTGGTCTATAGACATTCAGACCATGGTAATCAGTAGATAAACAGGTCCAGGATCTAAGCCAGATATGATCAGTTACAGAACTAGTGATCTTCACCAGCCCGGGCAACATGACAAAACTCCATCTTTACAAAAAATACAGGTGTGCCGGGCGCGGTGGCTCAAGCCTGTAATCCCAGCACTTTGGGAGGCCGAGACGGGCGGATCACGAGGTCAGGAGATCGAGACCATCCTGGCTAACGCGGTGAAACCCCGTCTCTACTAAAAAATACAAAAAAACCTAGCCGGGCGCGGTGGCCGGCGCCTGTAGTCCCAGCTACACGGGAGGCTGAGGCAGGAGAATGGCGTAAACCCGGGAGGCGGAGCTTGCAGTGAGCTGAGATCCGGCCACTGCACTCCAGCCTGGGCGACAGAGCGAGACTCCGTCTCAAAAAAAAAAAAAAAAAAAATACAGGTGGTGTGCATCTGTGTTCCCAGCTACTGAGGAAGCTGAGGTGGGAGGATCGCTGAAGCTCAGGAGGTTGAGGCTGTAATGAGCCGCAATTGCACCACTGCACTCCAGGCTGGGCAACGGAGTGAGACTCTGTCTCAAAAACAAAAACCAGTGCTCTTCAAAAATGAAGTTTTTGAAATGGAAAAAGTAGGCCAGGCGCAGTGGCTTACACCTATAATCCCAGCACTTTGGGAGGCCAAGTGGGCGGGCGGATCACTTGAAGTCAAAGAGTTTGAGACCAGCCTGGCCAACACGGTGAAATCCCATCTCTACTAAAAATACAAAAATTTGCTGGGTGTAGCGGCACGTGCTTGTAGTCCCAGCTACTCTGGAGGCTGAGGCAGGAGAATCACTTGAACCCAGGACATGGATGTTGCAGTGAGCCAAGATTGCACCACTGTACTCCACCCTGAGAGATAGCGAGACTCCATCTCAAAAAAAAAAAAAAAAAAAAGGTCGGGCGTGGTGGCTCACACCTGTAATCCCAGCACTTTGGGAGGCCAAGGAGGGCAGATCATGAGGTCAGGAGTTCAAGACCAGCCTGGCCAACATGGTGAAACCCCATCTCTACTAAAAATATAAAAAGTAGCTGGGCGTGATGGCACATGCCTGTAACCCCAGCTACTCTGGAGGCTGAGGCAGGAAAATCGCTTGAAGCCAGGACTCAGAGGTCGCAGTGAGCCGAGATCGCACTACTATACTCTAGCCTGGGTGACAGAGCAAGACTCCATCTCAAAAAAAGAAAAGAAAAAAAAGTCCAAGCGCGGTGGCTCACACCTGCAATCCCAGCACTGTGGGAGGCCAAGAGGGTGGATCATCTGAGGTTAGGAGTTTGAGACCTGCCTGGCCAGCATGGTGAAACCCCGTCTCTACTAAAAACACAAAAATTAGCTGGGTATGGTGGCATGCACCTGTAGTCCCAGGTACTTGAGAGGCTGAGGCAGGAGAATCATCTGAACCTGGGAGGCAGAGGTTGCAGTAAACTGAGATTGCGTCACTGCACTCCAGCCTGGGCAATAGAGCAAGACTCTGTTTCAAAAAAAAAAAAAAAAAAAAGTGAAAAAGTAATACATGTATATAATCCACAATTCAAATCACATCAAAAGTGCAACTGCTTTTATCAATTTGTGTATTTTCCAGGAATTTTCCATGTGTACATATGGTTTTCATGCATGTCAGCATCCTTCACACACAATTCTGTATCTTGCTTGTTTTTTCCTCTTAGTATATCTCAAATTATTTATACTTCAGTACATGAAGAGTTTCCTCAACGTTTTTTGTTTGTTTGTTTATTTGTTTTTGAGACGGAATTTTGCTCTTGTTGCCCAGGCTGGAGTGCAGTGGTGTGATCTCAGCTCACCGCAACTTCCACCTCCTGTGTTCAAGCGATTCTCCTGTCTCAGCCTCTGGAGTAGCTGGGATTACAGGCACGCACCACCACGCCTGGCTAATTTTTTGTATTTTTAGTAGAAATGGGGTTTCACCATATTAGCCAAGCTGGTTTCAAACACCTGACCTCAGGCGATTTACCCGCCTCAGCCTCCCAAAGTGCTAGGTTTACAGGCATGAGCCACCGCACCTGGCCCTTTTTGTCTATTTCTTTGAGACCTGGGGTTTTGGGTCACAAAACAGGGAAATGCCATGAACCACTCTCCTCCTCTTTCTCCAACTTCTTGTGCTGCCTCAGGTCAGAGCACTTACCTGCTCCTGCTTCCTCACTGGGTTTCCTGGTCTCTGGCCTATTTGTCTCCAGAGGGATCAAAACACTTCAAATCCTATTTGTCTCTGTCCATTGTCAGGAGTTCCAGTTCCCAGAACCCCAATTTTGCCTACAAAATAGTGTATCTTTTCACGGGGAGAGGATTCGTTGAGTTTTAGTGGGTATTCAAAAAGATCCAAAGCCAGTTGGGGGGTTCACACCTGTAATCCCAGCACTTTTGGGAGGCTGGTCTGTGATAGTCGTTTGGGCCCAGGAGTTTGAGACCAGCCTGGACAACACAGCAAGACCCTGTCTCTATAAAAAATAAAATAAAAATAATTAGCTGGGCATAGTTGACTCAGGGCATGCCTGTGGTTCCAGCTACTTGGGACGCTGAGGCGGGAGGATCGTTTGAGCCCGAGTGCTTGTTGAATTGAGCTATGAGTCCACTACTGCACTCCAGCCTGGGCAACAGAGCCAGACCCAGTCTCTAGGAAAGGAAGATTCATTGGCTAGACGCGGTGGCTCACGCCTGTAATCCCAACACTTTGGGAGGCCAAGATGGGCAGATCACTTGAGGCCAGGCGTTCGAGATGAGCCTGGCCAATATGGTGAAACCCTGTCTGTCTACTAAAAATACAAAATTAGCTGGGTGTGGTGGCCTGCACCTGTAATCCCAGCTATTCGGGAGGCTGAGGCAGGAGAATTGCTTGAACTGGGGAGGCGGAGGTTGCAGTGAGCCAAGATCGCGCCACTGCACTCTAGCCTGGGTGACAGAGTGAAACCCCGTCTCAAAAAGAGAAAAGAAAAAAAGATTCATGCTCTGCTAAAGTTGAAGAAGCCGGGGAAAAAACTTTGGAGCGTTAGCGGCGTCAAGATCGGGCGTGAGCAGAAAGGGCACAGTATTTGCAAAGGCGTGGAGGAGGAGTGATTTTACTGCGTTCTGTCTCTAGGAAGCAATGACTTGGCCTTACCCATTTACAGAGTGCATTGGGACCCTGGTCCCAGAGTTGGTTTGCATTCTGGGCACTGAGATGCGTTCTGGGACTTGTAGTTTTCCTCAGAGCCAAGAAACTCAAAAATCGAGACATCGGATCCCACCACGAGGTGTCGCCCTTGAGCGAGTACGGTGGAACCTATCCTGTACTTCAGAAGACTGTTGCAGACATCCAACAATCACAGGGGAAGAACGCGAGTTTTTCTGATTGACAGATATGGTTCTCAATCATAGTGAAGATTCGGATGTTACACCCCGCCCTCTTTTGCCTGGTTGGCTGGAGCAACGAAGTGATATTTATATGAACCAATGGGAAATTCTTAGGGAACTAGGTAGTAGCTCAATCCCTAACATCATTGGTCCACATTGTCGACTGGCACGTCTGTCTGCCAATAAGATGGTGTAACCTCGCCAATGGGCGGAGCCAACGTGCATTTTTCTGAAACACCTCCTTCCTCTCTTGACAACTTGCTTTCTGCCGCTATTGGCTTTTGCACAACAGTGACGGTTCTTTTGTCCAATGAACCAGCAAGACGGTCCTCAGGGGGAAGGTTTACTCAACCATTGGCTTGTGCCTCGTTTTTATTGGCTAGTGTGCCCGAGTGGCGGCGCAGCAGGCCAATCGCGTGCGGCGCGAGTGATTTGTGCGCAGCGCTGGGGCCGGGGCGGGAGGTCGCTTGGGTCGGGTGTAGCCTGAGAACCGGATGAGGCGGCGACCGTGAGGCCGAGCCGGGAGCGGGCGTCTTGCCGAGGCCCGGGCGGGCGGGGAGCAACGGCTACAGACGCCGCGGGGCCAGGTCGTTGAGGGTCGGCGGCGGCGGGGAGCGCAGGGCGCTCGGGCCGGGGGCCGCCGGCGCCATGGGCAACCGCGGGATGGAAGAGCTGATCCCGCTGGTCAACAAGCTGCAGGACGCCTTCAGCTCCATCGGCCAGAGCTGCCACCTGGACCTGCCGCAGATCGCTGTGGTGGGCGGCCAGAGCGCCGGCAAGAGCTCGGTGCTGGAGAACTTCGTGGGCCGGTAAGCGGGCGCGGCAGGGATCGCGGGCGGGCGGCGGCCTAGGGCGCGGAGGGCGGACCGGGAATGGCGCTCCCTGCGCCGCCGGCGTAACTGCGGCGCTTGCGTGCCGGCGGCGGGGAACCGGACGGGGTCGGGGAGGCGGGCCCTGTGGGACGCCCTGGGCAGAGGACTCCCTGCAGGGGCTCGGGAGCGGGCCTGGGCCCCAGTGGCGGCGTCATGGGCCGGGGGGCCGTAGGACCGGAGGTGTGCTGGAATCCTGCGGTCCATCTGGTCCCAGCTTTCGTGGGTGAACTCTGCCGTCTGGTTGCCCGTGGGTTTGGGGTAGATCCCTCTTCTGCTCTTTCGGGCTGTTTATCAGAGGTGAAACCGGCCATCTAGATATCTACTGGGGCGACCCCTGCGGTCTGGCTGGCTTGTTCTTGTATCTGGAGCTGCCCCCGCCATCTGGTTGGCTGTCTCTCTGTCCTGGGCAAGCCTCCCTGCCACAACCATTTGGTTGTCCATCTGTCCAGTCCCACCTGGCAGCCCCCTGCTGTCTGGCTAGCTGTAAAGGGTGACCTCTGCTGTCTGGCCGCCCATCCGTGCCCCTCACAGACTTTAACACTGAGCAGTCCCTCTGTTGGGTGACACCAGCTGGCCTCCACTGTCTGACTGGCTAGCTGACTCCTAGGGGACCCTGTTTGATTCTCTCAGGCTGACTCTTAGAGCTTAGTCCCTGCCTAGCGCTGGTCCTCTTTTCCGTCATTCTTCTGTCTGTCTGGCCATCTCCTGTTCTGCGCATGACTACCCCTGAGTGTCTGGCCCAGCGCCTCTGGAAGTGGGTGGCAGGAGGGTAGAGGGGAGAATACAGCTGAACGATGAGGTTTGAACCCTACTTCCCCTGTCAGCTAGAAGGAGGACCCTGGGAGTACCTTACTTCAGGATTCCTTTCAGGGTGCTAGAACACAGGGCCCGCCTCCCAGCTACAGCCTGCCAATTGGGGGCCCTCCTTTGGAGCCTGGGAAGGGGCTTCTTGCGTGACCAGGCCTCAGTGGCTAGCCCTGGGATGTAGCCTTCTCTGGACAGCCCTGAGAAGCCGCGGTGTGCCCATCTGTCCAGTGGGCAGACTCCACTCTCTGGGCTGTTTCCAGGATTCAGGAAGCAAATGAATGAGAACAGCCCGTGCAGCCACCTCTCCCTCCCACCAACCCCTCTTGCCTTTCTTGTCTCCCAGATGGGCGGCCACTTCTCCATTCCAGGAACTACTCATTTGTAGTGGTGTGGCTGCCAAATGATAACATCCTCCTCCTGTCATTATTGTCATTGTTATTGTTTTTATCAGTGTCAAGGGATAATGTTTTTCTTGATTCAACATCTTGAATCCCAAGTAAGGAGTGGGGTGGAGGCTGTTATCATCCCCACCTTAGCTGAGCTGGGAGGCTTAGAAGGGACTGTGTTCACCCAAGGCCACCAGGCTGGCGTAAAGCCTTGTGTCTGCTATCCCAGAGCCTTGGGGCTTTCCTCCCAGCAGCACGAATTTCCTCCTTTGCTACCTTGTCTCTGGCTCATTGCCTTCTGTCTTACCACAGTGTTTGCAAAGCTCTGTCTCTTTCACATGCCTTGTGACCTTGCACAGGTTGTCTTGGCTTCTCTGAGTCTTGGTTGACACTCCTAAATAAGTTTTTTTTTTTTTTTTTTGAGACAGAGTCTCGCTCTGTCTCCCAGGCTGGAGTGCAGTGGCATGATCTCGGCTCACTGCAACCTCTGCCTCCCGAGTTCAGGCGATTCTCCTGCCTCAGCCTCCCGAGTAGCTGGGATTACAGGCGTCCACTACCATGCCCAACTAATTTTTGTATTTTTAGTAGAGACGGGGTTTCACCATGTTGGCCAGGCTGGTCTCGAACTCCTTACCTCAAGTGATCCTCTCGCCTTGGCCTCCCAAAGTGCTGGGATTACAGGCGTGAGCCACCAGGTCGGGCCCCAGGAGTTCAAGACCAGCCTGGGTAACATGACAAGACACCATTCTACAAAAAATAAAACAAGTAGCCAGGTAGGGTAGTAGTCCCACACCTGTAGTCCGAGCAACTCACGAGGCTAGCCCTGGGAGGATTGCTTGAGCCCAGGATGTCCAGACTGCAGTGAGCTGTGATCGCACCATTACCCTCCAGTCTGGGTGACAGAACCAGATCCTGTTTCCAAAAAAAGAAAAGAAAAGGAAGTGCTGACCTAATGCAGTGCCTGGCACATAGTAGGTCTACATGGATAGGGCTGTTGTTGTTTATCTGGCTGGTTCCTTTGCTGTCAGTGACAAAAGCTAACCAGAATGAAAGTGCTTTCATGTTACACACTTAAGCCTTATGAGGGCGGCATAAAAAAAGGCTTCTCTTTGGTTATGACGGGCTCAAACAAGGCTTACTTTTTTTTTTTTTTTTGGTGAGAGATAAGGTCTCTCTTTGTTGCCGAGGTTGGAGTGGAGGGGTGCAGTCCTAGCTCACTGCAGCCTCGAACTCCTAGGCTCAAGCGATCCTCCCGCCTCTGCCTCTAAAAGCACTAGGGTTACAGGTGTGAGCCATTGCGCCGAGCCTGGATTTTCTAAGGATGTGGTCCGAGTGGGAACAGCCCAGTTAGTTCAGCCCTGTAGCTGGAGGTCCACATCACTGGCTCTGGGGGCCAAGGCCTGCCTGCTGGGTCTTTTGTTTTACCTGCATAGCTTTTGTTTTTCATAAGGTTTTCCAATGTTAGATTTCTAGTCAATATCTGGATTTCTTGTGGTGCTGAGACACTCAGATCTATAGAGTTTGGAGTTGTGGTGCACAGGCTGTGGGCCTAAGGCCTGGTTCCACCACGTTTGGCTGTGCGACTCGGCCACGTGGATTTGGTGTTCTGGGCCTCAGATTCCTTTTCCGTAAGCTGAGGGTGGTAACTGGTACCCTGGGGCCTGGATGGGTGATGCATGTCGAGTGCATGGGTCTTATAGGCATGGTTGCTGTTGTTGTAATCAGTATTACCTGGCCTTGCTGAGCCTTTGACCTTTGTGGCACTAATGACTTCGATTTCAGAAGCAGCAGTCACTGTCCCATAAGACTAAGAGTGGCCACTCCAGCTGCCACAGTCCCCACTACTCCCTAGCACTTACCCAGGCCTAGTTCGTATTTGCTTGGAGCCTCCTGACCCTAGAACCTTTGAGTTTGAGACCCCTGGCTTGTCTGCCCTGCACCAGCAGATAGAACTTTGACCCTAAGGAGAAAGGAGGGACCCTTGTCATTTAGCCTCAGGAGTTGGGACTACAGTCACGAGCCACCACACCTGAGCCAGAGAAGGGCAGGAAGAGGCCGAGGCCTCCAGCTCCAATTGCATAGGGATGGGCCTGGTCCTGTGAGGTTTACCTCTGCGAGCCTCAGTTTCCTCAGCTAGGAAATAGGGCTGCTGACAGATCTGATTGATCTGTTTCAACTCACAGGGCAGGTAAAGTCACCTGGTGCCAGTCATTGCATACCTGTGAAACCTTGGGCAGGGGACTCAGTCCCTCCACTTTATTTTTATTTTTTGAGATAGGGTCTTACACCGTCGCCCAGGCTAGAGTGCAGTGGCACAATCTCTGCTCACTGCAGCCTTGACCTCCTGGGCTCAAGCGATTCTCCTACCTCCCAGCCTCCTAAGTAGCTAGGACTACAGGCATGTGTGGCATAGAAGAAAGAAGTGCTTACAACATTAGGTGTTGTTTCTTCATTGAAAAATGTTTCCTGAGCACTTTTGCTGGGTGCCTGGACATGGCCCTGAGCAAGTTACCAGTACTCCTGCCCTGGAAGAGCTGGCCTTTCAGCAGGAAGCAGATAAAGGAGAAACATGGGTCGCTCAGTGGCTGAGGCCCACAATCTCAGCTCTTTGGGATCCAGGCGGGAGGATCACTTGAGCCCAGTCGTTGGAGACCAGCCTGGGCAACATAGTAAGACCCCGTCTCTACAAAAATTAAAAAACATTAGCTGGGCATGGTGACACCTGTAGTCCCAGCTACTCAGGAGGCTGAGGCCAGAGGATGGATTGAGCCTGGGATTTAAAGGCCGCAGTGAGCTCTGATCACGCTACTGTCTTCCAGCCTGGGCAAAAGAGCGAGACCTCGTCTCAAAAAAAAAAAAAAAAAAAAAAATTGCTGGGTGCGGTGGCTCATGCCTGTAATCCCAGCACTTTGGGAGGCCGAGGCGGGCGGATCACAAGGTCAGAAGATCGAGACCATCGTGGCTAACATGGTGAAACCTTGTCTCTAGTAAAAATACAAAAAAATTAGCCGGGCGAGGTGGCAGGCGCCTGTAGTCCCAGCTACTCAGGAGGCTGAGGCAGGAGAGTGGAGTGAACCTGGGAGGCGGAGCTTGCAGTGAGCCGAGATCCAGCCACTGCACTCCAGCCTGGGTGACACAGCGAGACTCCCTCTCAAAAAAAAAAGGAGAAACATGGTTGAAGGTGATAAGTATGATGGAAAAAAGGATCAGGGAGCAGGATGAGGGAGAGATCACAGTTGGAGGGGGTACATTTTATTTTATTTTATTTTTTTATTATTTTTGAGACAGAGTCTCGCTCTGTCTCTCAGGCTGGAGTGCAGTGGTGCGATCTCGGCTCACTGCAAGCTCTGCCTCCCGGGTTCACGCCATTCTCCTGCCTCAGCCTCCTGAGTAGCTGGGACTACAGGCGCCCACCACCATGCCCAGCTAATTTTTTTGTATTTTTAGTAGAGACGGGGTTTCACCGTGTTAGCCAGGATGGTCTCCATCTCCAGACCTCGTGATCCACCCGCCTCGGCCTCCCAAAGTGTTGGGATACAGGTGTGAGCCACCGTGCCCTGCTGAAAAAATATTTTTGTAATTAGCAGGGTGTGGTGGCTCACGCCTGTGGTCCCAGCTACTCAGGAGACTCAGGTGAGAGGATCACTTGAGCCCAGGAGTTGGAGGCTACAGTGAGCCATGATTATGCCACTGTACTCCAGTCTGGGGGACAGAGCAAGAGAAAAGAAACCTACAACTGTCATCAGAGTCCTGATCCCAGATAAAAGGAGACAAGAGCCAACCAGTGAGATCACAAATGCTGCCTGTTTCACAACGATTTGCTGTGTGATTCTCAGTCCACTCCCAGGAGGCAGAGACCACCACGTTCCCATTTTCCACATGAGCGAACTGAGGCCCAGAGAAGTGAGATCACTCTTTTAGTGTGTGGCAGCACCAAGCCTTGCATATTCCCAAAGATGCCCCTGGACTGTACCAATTCCAGCAGGCCCAGCACTGCAGACCACCCTGACCGAGCCTTGCATGGTCCTTTTTTCTTTTTTCTTTTTTGAGACAGAGTCTCACTCTGTCGCCCAGGCTGGAGTGCAATGGCGTGATCTCCGCTTACTGCAAACTCCGCCTCCTGGGTTCAAGTGATTCCCCTGCCTCAGCCTCCCAAGTAGCTGGGACTAAAGGCATGCGCCACCATACCCGGCTAATTTTTGTATTTTTAGTAGAGATGGGGATTCACTATGTTGGCCAGGCTGGTCTCCAACTCCCAGCCTTGTGGTCTGCCTGCCTCAGCCTCCCAAAATGCTGGGATTACAGGTGTGAGCCACCGCACCCGGCCATGTGTGGCCTTTTCAAGAAGCAATTTATCTTTACCCAAAAGGAAAGTCACTGGAAACAGAAGACGTCATTTCCAGGTGACTCTAAACTAATAAGATCCGTTAAAGCGACAAATCAGCCCAAGGAGCACATCACGTGCCCCTCCATCTGTCAGGGACAGGAGCCAACGGGCATCCGATGTGCACGGGTGCGGCACCCACTGAGGCACAGACAGTGTCCCCGCGGCTCGTCCACTTCTCCCTGGAGGGATACATCACCAAAGGCCAAATAAAAACGCAGCTGGAAATGCTAGTATCCCCAGCATAGCTGCTTCTTATTAAAAGAAAAATGGCACGGGGTGCCTACATGCCTTTGGAGTCTGCTCACTGAGAAAATTGAGTTAAAGCTGGAAATCCAAGGAGACAGCCCTCAGCTTGACCAGGTCCAGAGGGACAGTAGCAGCGCCACCAGCTTTCCTTCCCTCTGCTCAGACAGCCTCCCTTGCCCCCAGTGTTCCTAGAGTCCTGGTTCCACCCTAATACCTCCCAGATCTGATCTCCCTCCACTGGCTGCTAAACTGGCCTCCGGGCATCCTCCCACATCAGGACCTTTGCACTGGATTCTCTTCCCCAGTCTCCAGGGGTTGCTTCGTTGCCTCCTTCAAGGCTTTGCTCAAATGTCACCAATTTCCCTATTTAAAATGTACCCCCTCTGGCCGGGTGCGGTGGCTCACACCTGTAATCCCAGCACTTTGGGAGGCCGAGGCGAGCGGATCACGAAGTCAGAAGATCGAGACCATCCTGGCCAACATGGTGGAACCCTGTCACTACTAAAACTCCAAAAATTAGCAGAGCGTGGTGGCGCTCACCTGTAGTCCCAGCTGCTCGGGAGGCTGAGGCAGGAGAATTGCTTGAACCCAGGAGGCGGAGGTTGCAGCGAGCCGAAATCGCGCCACTGCACTCCAGCTTGGAGATAGAGTGAGACTCTGTCTCAAAAAAAAAAAAAGAAAAATTTTTTTTTGTTTTTGTTTTGCAGAGACAGGGTCTTAATTTGTTGCTCAATCTGGTGTCAAACTACTGGGCCCAAGCAATCCTCCTGCCTTGTCCTCCCAAAGTGGTGGGATTACAGGTGTGAGCCACCGAACCTGGCCTTAGTTTCTTTTTCCTTAAAGAGAAGGAACTCATCATTACTCTGTTGATATAAATGGAGCGCCTATCAGTGCAGGCAGTGTTCTAGCTCTGGGGATAGAGCCAGGACCAGGACACGCAGGCACACCCTGTTCCCCAGATCCTGAAATATCGACCAGAGGTTGTTCCTGGTTCCTTTCTAAGTGGGAATCATGGCTGCAAACAAATAATTGGCTGTGAGAGTTATTTACACCCATTTTGTGTATGGTGGTGAGAAATTGGGAGAAAAAATGCCCAGCATCGGATGACTTGAGGTCAGGAGTCCAAGACCAGCCTGGCCAACATGGTGAAACCTCATTTCTACTAAGAATACAAAAATTAGCTGGGCGTGGTGGCAGGCACCTGTAATCCCAGCTATTCGGGAGGCTGAGGCAGGAGAATTGCTTGAACCTGGGGGATGGAGGTTGCGGTGAGCCGAGATTGCGCCACTGCACTCCAGCCTGGGCAACAGAGCGAGACTGTCTCAAAAAAAGAAAAGCCCAGTGATAGAGGATTTGGCCAGGTAAGCTTGTCCAGACAACCGACTATCAACTCGCTACTCAGAGGGATCTAGAAGAATCTTTAGTGACCCAGAAAGCTGCACAAGACCTGTTAGGTACCAGATGAAATGGGCTGTGGGATCCTGTCTTGTTTAAAACAATTGTTTGTATTTGCTCAGTGAAAAGACCGGAAAGACATACTCTGCCCTAACCCCACATGTGAATTGTCTCCCCATGTGATTCTTGGTCTGTTTTTGCTGCTTTGGGGATTAGGTTTATAATCAGGAAGACAGATTTCTCCAAAGCTTCGCTCTAGGCTGTCCAAGTGCTTTCTCAGAGCTACTTATTGACGGATAACGGCCCTTGATAGGTTCATAACATTGAAATCCCCTGGTAATAACCTGGATTGTTTCTGGTTGTGGACGGAAGATGGCCTTGGGGACAGTTCTAGATTTAGAGGAGGTTTTCTTTTCTTTTTTTTTCCCCTTTCTCTTTTCTTTTCTTTTCTTTTCAAGACGGGGTCTCACTCTGTTGCCCAGGCTGAAATACAGTGGCTTGATCATAGCTCACAGCAACCTCAACTTCCCGGGCTCAAGTGATCTTCCCACTTCAACCTCCCAAGTAGCTGGGACCACAGGTGTGCGCCACTGCCCCCAGCTAATTTTAATAATTTTTTTGTCTCAGCACTTTGGGAGGCCGAGATGGGCGGATTACGAGGTCAGGAGATCGAGACCATCCTGGCTAACATGGTGAAACCCCGCCTCTACTAAAAAATACAAAAAAAACTAGCCAGGCGAGGTGGCGGGCGCCTGTAGTCCCAGCTACTCAGGAGGCTGAGGCAGGAGAATGGCGTGAACCCAGGAGGCAGAGCTTGCAGTGAGCTGAGATCTGGCCACTGCACTCCAGCCTGGGCGACAGAGCAAGACTCCGTCTCAAAAAAAAAAAAAAAAAAAATAATAATAATTTTTTTGTAGAGGTGGAGTCTCGTTATATTTTGCCCAGGCTAGTCTCAAACCCCTGGGCTCAAGTGATTCTCCTGCCTCAGCTTCCCAAAGTGCTGGGATTACAGGCATGAGCCATGGCGCCCGGCCTAGATTAGATTTAGAGTTTTCAGAGTTGGCTTAGGGGGTAGAGGCTGGCCTTTGAATGGAACCCTGTCACGCTCTCGCTCTCTCTCAGCATTTGTATTTGGCTCAGAGCCACATCTGGCAAACTTCTGCCCGATTTGAATGAAAATGCTGAAATTATAGGCTCCTCGACTGCTGAAAAAAAGTGAGAACATCATGTAAACCGTAATTTACTGGGGTTGCCAACTACATGCTGTAATTAAGCCCTTATTGTGTTAAAGCTTTGGAAAAATCCAAGCCAATAATGAGATATTTATAGGGCATTAGCTACCATCTGAATAAAGGGAAAATGTGGTCCTGCGTCTGAAGCAGGACGGCAAAGAGAGGAAAGACGCCTGTTTCCGGGTGCATTTTGGGTTTCTGTGAATGTTGGTAACTAGGTCCCTGCTGGGCGGTGGGAAATTTTCCCCTGTGGCGTCACCCGTAGCTTGAACCAGGAGCTGGATGACTGTTTTCAGTTTCATCTGCTGCTGGACATTTAAGAGCCAATGTTTATGGAGAATCACCATGTGCTACATGTGCAAAATCTGACCAGTGTCCTCTCTGCCCAGGGGTGGCAGCTGCTGCTCTTAGCATCCCTGCTTTATAGGTAGAGAAACTGAGGCCAGAGAGGGAGACTGGCCTGAAGTCACACAATGGGGAGGACACAGGAGCTGGAAATTGAACTGGATGTAGGTCCCCTAGAGCCAAACATCTGGGGGCCTCAGGGGTGGGAAGGTGTGGGCCTGGCTCTTGAGAGCAGGGCTATGGTGAACACCATGGCATTTGTATCTGAGGGTTGGGCCGAGATTACAGAGGGAGCAAGCAACTTGTGGCTTTGGGGATGCATCGAGGTTGTTGGTTGTGTGTCCAACCGGCGTGTTGTAAGCAGCAACCACTCTACACCAGTTGATGGGGAACCAACAGGGACTGGTACGGACAGGACAGGTGAACAGTTAAATGAGCAAGAACATTCTGGGGCAGGCGCAGGGGCTCACGCCTGTAATTCCAGCACTTTGGGAGGCCAAGGCGGGCAGATCACTTGAAGCCAGGAGTCTGAGACCAGCCTGACCAGCATGGCGAAACCCCATCTCTACCAAAATACAAAAATTAGCTGAGCAGGGTGGTACGTGTCTCTTGTCCCAGCTACTTAGCAGGCTGAAGTGGGAGGATCTCCTGAGCTCAGGAATTCACGGTTACATTGAGCTGTGATTGCATCACTGCACTCCAGCCTGGGTAACAGCAAGACCCGGTGACAAAAAAAAAAAAAAAAAAAAGGCTGTACATGGTGGCTCACACCTGTAATCCCAACACTTTGGGAGGCTGAGGTGGGAGTTTGAGACCAGCCTGGCCAACATGATGAAACCCCGTCTCTACTAAAAATACAAAAAATTAGCCGAGCGTGGTGGCGGGCGCCTGTAATGCCAGCTACTCAGGAGGCTGAGGTAGGAGAATCTCTTGAACCCGGGAGGCAGAGGTTGCAGTGAGCCGAGATCACGCCACTGCCCTCCAGCCTGAGCAACGAGAGCGAAGCTCCATCTCAAAAAAAACAAAAACAAAAATATTCTGAAGCGTGAGAAGCGGTTTGCCCTGTACTGCATTGGGTGGGGGAATGACTGTAGGGGGCTGCTTCATGTGGGGCTTGTTGGGATGGGTGTCCTGCAGTGGAATAGCCCCACCAGGACTTGGGGGAACAGCATCGAAAGCCAGGGAAACAGCAGGTGCAGAGGCCCGACCAGCTGAGTGCCCACTGCAGACTGCAAAGGACCAGTAGGCACATGAGAGTTAGGACACTGCCCGTGGAATGCCGACTTTTCTAAATTTGAATTACACAAGTAGAGCGTGGAGACAGTGTTCTTGGGAAAAGGGAAACCATTACAGGTGAGGAAGAGCACACTGCCCAGCCCATCCCTTCCTCCAGCTCCACCTGGGAGCACCACGGTCACTTCAGGGTATATCTAGCCAGACCCCTCTGGTGCTTCTGTACTTAGGTACATGCTGGTACCTATAGAGAATACGTGGCACTATTATGGGTGGTGCTTTTTTTTTTTTTTGAAACAGGTCTTACTCTGTCACCCAGGCTGGAGTGCAATGGCACAGTCATAGCCCACTGCCTCAACATCCTGGGTTCAAGCCATCCTCCTGCCTCAGGCTCCTGAGTACCTGGGACAACAACCACATGCCACCATGCCCAACTAATGTTTATAATATTTGGTACAGATGGGGTTTCTTTATGTTGCCAAGGCTGGTCTCAAACTCCTGGGCTCATGCGATCCTTTCACGTTGGCCCCCCAAAGTGCTGGGATTGCAGACATGAACCACTTCACCCAGCCGTGTGCATATATTTGTTGAATGAAAGTAGCTAGAGACCGGAAGTGGTGACTCACGCCTGTAATCCCAGCACTATGGGAGGCTGAGGCAACATGGCTTGAGCTCAGGAGTTTGAACCAGCCTGGGCAACATGATGAGACCTCGTCTCTACCAAAAATACAAAAATTAGCGGGCATGGTGGTATATGCCTGTACTCCCAGCTACTCGGAAGGCCGAGGTGGGAGGATCCCTTGAGCTGGGGTAGCGGTGGAAGTTGTAGTGAGCCCAGATTGCACCATTGTACTCCAGCGTGGGTGACAGAGCAAGACCCTGTCTCAAAAAAAAAAAAAAAAAAAAAAAAGCTAAAAACCAGAATTGAGTGAATTTCAGTGCACAGTCACGGAGGGGGCTGGGCAGAGGGCAGCCCTGGGTCTTGGTTTTGGAGACTCACAGCCTGCCTGGGGATGCCGGGACCCTGAAGCAAGGACATCGTCCTTTGGAGGAGGGTGGCAAGTGGAGATTTGCTCCATCTGTACAAAGAGTAATAACAGTAATAGGCTGAGACCCTGAGGCTGGGCAGCGTGGGTGTCTCTCTGGGTTGGCTTTGAGGGCCATAAGGTGGGGCCAGCAGCGTCCCTTCCAGGGTGTAAGGCCCTGCATGGCAACCTGCGGGGTGCCCCCTCTGACTTTTGCTTCCTGCCTGGCTGCTCAGTGGCCCTGGCAGGGGCAAGCACCACTGCTCTTTCTGTTACAAGAGATCTGCTTTGGATAAATCTGAACCCACTCCCATTGCAGACATATGGGGTGGTAGACAAGAGGCCAGCAGCGCTGTCCCAGGCCCTGGTGACACCTCCACGCCCAGACGAAGGAGGAGCAAGCTACTTGGAGCCTGCCCTGTGACACACTTTCGCAGTGATGAGAGCCTTTTAGGGCTGCGATCCTGGCGGGCCAGTCAAGCGGGCAGGAGCAGCCCCAACCAGGGTGACCCCGCCTGCCGGGTGATACGCCCTGGCACAACCAGGCCAGCCCTGGGGGAAGCCCCCAGGGCGGATCAGGGAGGGACACAGCTGTCCTGGCCATGAGACCTCTGTCTTTTGTATGGATACACAGGGTCCTTCTAGAGGGTCGCAGCCTCCACCCCTGGGAGGCCTCCCAGCTGGCTGCGCAGCCAGGATCCTGCAGCCACCAGGATACTGCCTTTCCAGGTTCTTTTCTTTTTTTCTTTTTTTTCTTTTTTTTGAGACGGAGTCTTGCCGTGTTGCCCAGGCTGGAGTACAATGGTATGATCTCAGCTTACTGCAACCTCCACCTCCCAGGTTCAAGCGATTCTTCTGCCTCAGCCTCCTGAGTAGCTGGGATTACAGGTGTGCATCACCATGCCTGGCTAATTTTTTGTATTTTTAGTAGAGACGGGGTTTCACCATCTTGGCCAGGCTGGTCTCGAACTCCTGGCCTCAGGTGATCCACCTGCCTCGGCCTCCCAAAGTGCTGGGATTACAGGCGTGAGCCACCGTGCCTGGCCCCCAGCTTGTTCTTTTCTACATCAACATCAGGGGACAGTGACTGAGAGAGGCCACAAGCCACTGGCTCAGCTTGAGGAAGACTTCCTGTGGTTTGGGTTGATGTATCTCTCTGTCTTGCAACACTGAGTTCCCCGTCGTCTGGGCGGAAGCCAGTCAGACGGAAGCCCAGCGTCTGCAGTGCCTGCCCTGGTGGCCTGACACAGGGTGCTGGGAAGCTCAGGGCAGGCTGCTTTCTGAGGTGGGAAGGCCCCACCTGGAATGTGTTCCTAGCACTGGGTGAAAATTGATGCACAGCCTTGATTTTTTTTTTTTTTTTTGAGACAGAGTTTCACTCTTGTTGCCCAGGCTGGAGTGCAATGGTGCAATCTCGGCTCACTGCAACCTCCGTCTCCTGGGTTCAAGCGATTCTCCTGCCTCAACCTCCCGAGTAGCTAGGATTGTAGGTGCGCACCACCACGCCTGGCTAATTTTTTGTATTTTTAGTAGAGACGGGTTTTCACCATAGCCAGGCTGGTCTTGAACTCCTGACCTCAGGTGATCCACCCGCCTCGGCCTCCCAGAGTGCTGGGATTACAGGCATGAGCCACCACACCCGGCCTGCACCAGCTTGATTTTTAAACTCTTTTCTGTTAAAGGAGTTATTCAACTGTTTACTCGTTGTAAAAAAAAAAAAAAAAAAAAAAAAAAACACACACAAAAAACAAAACAGTTCACCCTGTCTGGAATTGCACAGAGTAAGGCTGTCCTTTGCAGGGGAACAACCTCTAGCAGTGTGTGGCTCTTGCCAGATTTTTTTTTTTTTTTAATATTTCTAGGTGTGACTACCCCCTACTCATCCAACCAGTGAGCTTGTAAGTCTAGCAACAAACACTCCCGCTCCACAGTCCAAAGTCTCAACAGAATGTGACAGTCTTGCACCAAGTCCCTGCTATATTTAGTGCCTCCAAGGGTGTTTGGCTTTTGTTTTCTCTCTTTTTTTTTTTTTTTTTTTTTTGAGACCAAGTCTTGCTCTTGTCCTCCAAGCTGGAGTGCAATGGCGCGATCTCAGCTCACTGCAACCTTGCCTCTTGGGTTCAAGCGATTCTCCTGCCTCAGCCTCCCGAGTAGCTAGGATTACAGGCATCTACACCATGCCTGGCTAATTTTTTTTATTTTTAGTAGAGATGGGGTTTCACCATGTTGGCCAGGCTAGTCTTGAACTCCTGACCTTGAGTGATTCGCCTGCCTTGGCCTCCCCAAGTGCTGGGATTACAGGCGTGAGCCACCACGCCTGGGCTGTTTTGTTTTTAATAAACATTTTATTTTGGAATAATTTTTTTTTTTTTGGAAACGGGGTCCCACTCTTTCACCCAGGTTGGAGTGCAGTGGCGTGATGTCGGCTCACTGCAACCTCCCCATCCCAGGCTCAAACGATCCTCCCACCACAGCCTCCCAAGTAGCTGGGACCACAGGTGTGCACCACAATGGCCGGCTAATTTTTTGTATTTTCGGTAGAGACAGGGTTTCGCCATGTTGCCCAGTTGGTCTTGAACTCCTGAGCTCAGGTAATCTGCCTGCCTCAGCCTCTCAACGTGCTGGGATTGTAAGCACGAGCCACAACGCCCTGCCTAGAAATAATTTTAGATTTAGAGAAGATAAATAAGTTTCAAATTTACAGAAAGTACAAAGATAATACAGAGAGCTCCTGTACATCCTTCATCAGTGTCGTCTAATTTTACATTTCTTACCAAGAAAGTAACCTAGCTACTCAGGAGGCTGAGGCGGGGGGATTGCTTGAGTCCAGGAGTTAAAGCTCAGCCTGGGCAACCTAACCTCTTCTCTAAAAATAAATGAATGAAGCCGGACATGGTGGCTCATGCGTGTAATCCCAGCACTCTGGGAGGCCGAGGCAGGTGGATCACCTGAGGTCAGGAGTTCAAGACCAGCCTGGCCAACATAGTGAAATCCCATCTCTACTAAAAATACAAAAAATTAGCCAGGTGTGGTGGCATGTGCCTGTAGTCCCAGCTATTTGGGAGGCTGAGGCAGGAGAATCGCTTAAACCCGGGAGGTGGAGGCTGCAGTGAGCTGAGATCATGCCACTCTACTTCAACCTGGACAACAAAATAGGACTCCATCTTAAAACAAAACAAAACAAAAAAAATGAACGAATGAAATTAACCTTGGTATACTACTATTAAGTGAGGCCTGGCCAGATGTGGTGGCTCATGCCTGTAATCCCAGCACTTTGGGAGGCCAAGGTGGGCAGATGACTTGAGGCCAGGAGTTTGAGACCAGCCTAGCCAACATATCAAAACCCCATATCTACAAAAAATTGTCTAAGTGTGGTCGTATACACTTGTAGTCCCAGTCACTCGGGAGGCTGAGGTAGGAGAATTGCTTGAATCTGAGAGGCCGAGGTTGCAGTGAGCCGAGATCAAGCCCCTGCACTCCAGCTTGGGCGACAAAGTGGGACTCTGTCTCAAAAAAAGAAAAAAAGGAAAGCGAGGCCAGGTACAGTGGCTCACACCTATAATCCCAGCACTTTGGGAGGCTGGATTGCTTGAGCCCAGGAGTTTTAGACCAGCCTGGGCAATATGGTGAGACTTCATGTGTCAAAAAAAAAAAAATTTTGCTTGGCCTAGTGGTGCTCGCCTGGAGTCCCAGCTTCTCTGGAGGCTGAGGCAGGAGGATCACTTGAGCCCTGGAGGTCGAGGCTGCAGTGAGTGATGGCTGTGCCGTTGCACACCAGCCCGGGCAACAGAGCCAGACCCTGTCTCAAAAAACAAACAAACAAACAAAAACAAAACAAAACAAAAAACCCAAAGGCAGAATATATAGATTTCTTCAATTTTTCTTATATGAGACTAATTTTTTTAAAAAAGTTTTTATCGAGATGGGGGTCTTGCTCTCTGGAAGTATACACAGTGAGAAATTTTATTTTTCAAAGAAAATGGGCCGGGCGCGGTGGCTCACACCTGTAATCCCAGCACTTTGGGAAGCCGAGGCTGGCGAATCACAAGGTCAGGAGATCGAGACCACGGTGAAACCCTGTCTCTACTAAAAATACAAAAAATTAGCCGGGTGCGGTGGCGGGTGCCTGTAGTCCCAGCTACTCAGGAGGCTGAGGCAGGAGAATGGCGTAAACCCGGGAGGTGGAGCTTGCAGTGAGCCGAGATCACTCCACTGCACTCCAGCCTGGGCAAGGAGCCAGATTCGTCTCAAAAAAAACAACCACCAAAAAAACCAAAAAAAAAAAAAAAAAAAAAACAAAAAAAAAAACAAAGAAAATGACTCCTTTTCCTGTCTTAGGACCCGACATTACATTTAGTTGTCAGATCTCCTTAAGCCTTTTTCTGGTCTGGGAAGCAACTCAGCCCTTCCTTGTTTTTTATGACTTCGGTAGGTCATGGCATGTCCCTCAATGAGGGCTTATCTGGTGTTTCCTTATGGTTAGCCTGGGGTTGTGAGTTTTGGGGAAGAAGGTCATTGGTGAGGTGCCTCTCTCTTCTGTGAATCTTATCAGGAGTATATGATACCAAGACTGATAAATTATTGACAGTGATAACTGGTGATGCTGACCTTGATCTCTTGGCTGAGGTAGGCTTGCTAGGTTTCCCCACTGGACAGTTACTAGTTTTCTTCTTTTCATACTCTATCCTTTGGGGTCATGGAGAATTTTATTTTTATTTTTATTTTTTGGAGGTAGTCTCGCTCTGTCATCTAGGCTGGAGTGCAGTGGTGTGATCTTGGCTCACTGCAACCTCCACCTTCCGGGTTCAAGCAATTCTCCTGCCTCAGCTTCCTGAGCAGCTAAGACTACAAGCGCCCACTACCACCCCCGGCTAATTGTTTTTTTTCTTTTTTAAGAGATGGGATCTCGCTGTGTTGCTCAGGCTAGTCTCAAACTCCTGGGCTCATGTAATAATCCTCTTGCCTCTGGCTGCCAAAGTGCTGGGATTACAGGCATGAACCACTGTGCCTGGCCTTTTCTGGCACTATTGAAAAGACCATCCTTTCTCCCTAAAGTTGCTTTTGTCTGGAATTAGTTGGCCATATTTGTGTGGGTCCATCCTGAACTGTCTATTCTCTGACGTTGATGTATGGCTCTGTCCTTTGGCCAAAACCCCATTTCTTTCTTCTCTTTTTACATAGAGATGGGGGCTGGGCACAGTGGCTCACGCCTATAATCCTAACTCTTTGGGATGTGGAGGCAGGTGGATCGTTTGAGGTCAGGAGTTTGAAACCAGCCTGGCCAACATGGGGAAACTCCGTCTCTACTAAAAATACAAAAAAATTTAGCCGGGCATGGTGGCGGGTACCTGTAATCCCAGCTACTTGGGAGGCTGAGGCAGGAGAATCACTTGAACCCGGGAGGTGGAGGTTGCAGTGAGCCAAGATCATGCTGTTGCACTCTAGCCTGGGTGACAGAGTGAGACTCTGTCTCAAAAAAAAAAAAAAAAAGAAAAAAAAAAAAATAGAGATGGGGTATCACAATGTTGCCTAGGCTGGTTTCAAACTCCTGGGCTTGTGATGCTCCTGCCTCAGCCTTCCACAGTGCTGGCGTTAGAGGCGTGAGCCACCACACCCACTCATTTCTTTATTGCTGGAGCTTTATAGTAAGACTTGAAATCAGGCCATGTGAGTCTTCTTTGTTCTTGTTTCTCAAAATTGTTTGGTCTAGTCTAGTTCCTTTGCCTCTGCATATATATTTTAGAATCAGCTTGTTGATTCATAGAAAAGATCATTGTGTATCAGTACGTGAAAAGCTGCGGTATTCTTTTTTTTTTTTTTTTTTTTCAGACAAAGTCCCTCTCTGGCACCCAGGCTGGTGTGTAAGTGGTATTGGGATGACAGGCGTGAGCCACCGCGCCCGGCTGGTATTAGTTTTTATAACTGTGTATTATTCCATCCACTGTCACTACTCCCCCAGGACCTGCACAGTTTCTGCCTCCTCAGTCTTGCACCTTTAACCTTGTCCTCACCCCCAGGCTGTTCTCCCTACAGTGGGCAGAGGGAGCCTGTTAAGAATATCCTTCCTGGCCGGGCGCGGTGGCTCAAGCCTGTAATCCCAGCACTTTGGGAGGCTGAGGCGGGTGGATCACGAGGTCAGGAGATCGAGACCATCCTAGCTAACATGGTGAAACCCCGTCTCTACTAAAAATACAAAAAAAAAAAAAAAGAATATCCTTCCTAGCTGGGCGCCAAAGCTTATGCTGTAATCCCAGCACTTTGGCAGGCTGAGGTGGAAGGATCCCTTGAGCCCAGGAGTACGAGACCAGCCTGGGCAACATAGCGAGACCCCTGTCTCTACAAAACATTTAAAAATTAGCCAGGCACAACCAGGCGCAGTGGCTCACGCCTGTAATCCCAGCACTTTGGGAGGCCGAGGTGGGTGGATCACAAGGTCAGGAGTTCGAGACCCGCCTGACCAACATGGTGAAACCCCGTTTTTACTAATAATACAAAAAATTAGCCGGCGTGGTGGCACGCGCCTGTAATCCCAGCCACTCAGGAGGCTGAGGCAGGAGAATCACTGGAACCCAGGAGGCAGAGGTTGCAGTGAGTCGAAATCGTGCCACCGCACTCCATCCTGGGCGACAGAGCGAGACTCTGTCTCAAAAAAAAAAAAAAAATTTGGCCAGGCGTGATGGTGCCTACTTACAGTCCTAGCTACTCAGGAGGCTGAGGTGGGAGGATTGCTTGAGCCCAGGAATTCGAGGCTGGAGTGAGCTGTGATCCTGTCACTGCACTCCAGCCTGGGAGACAGAGGGAGGCCCTATATCCTTCCTCTACTTGGAATTCTCCCTGGCCCTCAGTTCCCTCAGGGTAAAAATGAAGTCCTCCCTGAGGCTCCATGATGTTCTCAAGCAGGTGAGGGGCTGTCTCACCTCAGGGCCTTTTCACATGCTGCTTCCACTGCCGGCACTGCCCTTCCCCCTAGATAACCCTATGGCTCATTTCATCAGCGCTCTAAGGCCTTGCTTAAAAGCCTCCTTCTCAAAAGGCTCTCCCCCTGGCCACTCTGCTCAAACGCCCCACCCTGTTCTCTCTGTCCCCTTCCCCTGCTTAATTTTTCTTGGAACCACTTGTCATTCCTGTCATTGTTCCACCTATTTGTTTGGTTTCTTTTTTTTTTTTTAAGCTGGAGTCTTGCTGTGTCTCCCAGGCTGGAGTGGAGTGGCGATCTCAGCTCACTGCAACCTCCGCTTTCCGGGTTCAAGCGATTCTCCTGTCTCAGCCTCCCAAGTAGCTAGGATTACGGGTGCACGTCAACATGACCATATATTTTTGTATTTTTAGTAGAGACGAGGTTTCAGTATGTTGGCCAGGATGATCTCGAACTCCTGACCTTGGGTGATCTGCCAGCCTTGGCCTCCCAAAGTGCTGGGATTACAGGTGTGAGCCACCATGCGCAGCCTATTTGTTTGATTTCTTGTTCTGTCTCCCCCGACTGGAAGGGGAGTGCCTGATGGTAGGGCCGTGCCCCTGGCTGTTGCCCAGTCGCTTGCACAGTGCCTGTCATGGGATAGGTGATCGGGACACCCATCTCCCTCTCTGGATGCACTCATTGATGTACTTGTCAATCACTGAGCAGGACTCACTCAGCAATGTCTGCTGAGCCTGCTCTGTGCCAGGCTCTGACCTGAGCTGCCACCCATCTGGAGTCAAACAGGCCCGGTTGCCACCAAGAGGAGTTAGGCCCAGCAGAGGAGACAAGCATTAGTCTCACACAACAGAAAGAAGTAGGCCGGGCACAGTGGCTTATGCCTGTAATCCCAGCACTTTGGGAGGCCGAGGTGGGTGGATCACCTGAGGTTGGGAGGTGGAGGTTGCAGTGAGCCAAGATCACGCCACTGTACTCCAGCTTGGGTGACAGAGTGAGACTTCATCTCAAAATAAATAAATAAATAGGAAGTGGAGACTTTCATTGAGATCAGGATCAGAGGGTATGAGGTGGCAGGGCATGGTGGCTCACACCCGTAGTCCCAGCACTTTGGGAGGCTGAGGTGGGAGGATTGCTTGAGCCCAGGAATTTGACACCAGCCTGGGCAATACAGTGAGACCTCATATTGACAAAAGCAGACAAAACAAAACCAAGAAACCAGGGGAGGCAGGGCTACAGGAGGGCGGAATGAGGACTGGCCACAGTTGGAGGCCGGGCCCTTCCTGGGGATGCCAGCGGTGGTTACTCTTTTTTTTTTGTTTGTTTTTTGTTTTTTTTTTTTGAGACGGAGTCTCGCTCTGTCGCCCAGGCTGGAGTGCAGTGGCACGATCTCGGCTCACTGCAAGCTCCGCCTCCCGGGTTCCCGCCATTCTCCTGCCTCAGCCTCCCAAGTAGCTGGGACTACAGGCGCCGCCACCACACCCGGCTAGTTTTTTTTTTGTATTTTTAGTAGAGACGGGGTTTCACCGTGTTAGCCAGGATGGTCTCGATCTCCTGACCTTGTGATCCGCCTGCCTCGGCCTCCCAAAGTGCTGGGATTACAGGCGTGAGCCACTGCGCCCGGCCACGGTGGTTACTCTTTAAGAAGGACCTGGCCCGGTGTGGTGGCTCACGCCTGTGATCCCAGCACTTTGGGAGGCTGAAGCGGGTGGATCACCTGAGGCCAGGAGTTCAAGACCATCCTGGCCAAGGTGGCAAAACCCCATCTCTACTAAAAATACAAAAAAAGTTAGCTGGGCATGGTGATGGATGCCTGTAATCCCAGCTACTTGGGAGGCTGAGGCAGAAGAATTGCCTGAACTCGGGAGGCGGAGGTTGCTGTGAGCTGAGATCGCCCCATTGCACTCCAGCCTGGGCAACAAGAGCAAAACTCCATCGCGGGGGGCGGAAAAAAAAGGCTGGGCGCAGTGGCTCATGCCTGTAATCCTAGCACTTTGGGAGGCTGAGGCAGGCGGATCACAAGGTCAAGAGATCAAGACCATCCTGGCTAACACAGTGAAACCCCGTCTCCACTAAAAATACAAAAAATTAGTCGGGCGCAGTGGCTGGCACCTGTAGTCCCAGTTACTCAGGAGGCTGAGGCAGGAGAATGGCGTGAACCTGCGAGGCAGAGCTTATAGTGAGTGAGCGGAGATCGTGCCACTGCACTCCAGCCTGGGCGACAAAGCAAGACTCCGTCTCAAAAAAAAAAAAAAAGAAGGACCTGTTCCCTTGTTCTTCCATGGGGACATGGGGAGCTCCTATACTGTTTTGTTTTCCTGAAATATTTTTACTGAAATATAATTCACATACCATAATACCTAATCCTTTTGAAATATACTATTCAGTGGATTTTAGTGTATTCACAGTTGTGTAACCAGCACCACTATCAGATTTCAGAGCACTTTCATTTCCCCTAAACCCATACCTATGAAGCAGTTCCTCCCTCCCCCAGCTCCTGGAAGCCACTCATGTCCTTTTTGTGTGTGCATTTGCCAATTTTGGATATTTCCTAGAAATGGAATCTTACAGTACGTGGCCTTTTGTGTGTGGCTTTGTTTATTTAGCATGATGTTTTCAAGATTCATCCATGCTGGCTGGTTGCAGTGGCTCACGCCTGTCATCCCAGCACTTTGGGAGGCTGAGGCAGGCAGATCATTTGAGGCCAGGCATTGGAGACCAGCCTGCCCAACATGGTGAAACCCCTTCTCTACTAAAAAATAACAAAAATTAGCTGGGTGTGGTGGCACATGCCTATAATCCCAGCTGCCCTGGGTGGCTGAGGCACGAGAATCTCTTGAACCTGGGAGGCAAGGTTGCAGTGAGCCGAGATCACTCCACTGCATTCCAGCCTGGGCAACAGAATGAGACTCTCTCAAAAAAAAAAAAAAAAAAGGCTGGGTGCGGTGGCTCAAGCCTGTAATCCCAGCACTTTGGGAGGCCGAGATGGGCGGATCACGAGGTCAGGAGATCGAGACCATCCTGGCTAACACGGTGAAACCCCGTCTCTACTAAAAAATACAAAAAAAACTAGATGGGCGAGGTGGTGGGCGCCTGTAGTCCCAGCTACTCGGGAGGCTGAGGCAGGAGAATGGCGTAAACCCAGGAGGCGGAGCTTGCAGTGAGCTGAGATCTGGCCACTGCACTCCAGTCTGGGCGACAGAGCAAGACTCCGTCTCAAAAAATTTAAAAAAAAAAAAAAAAAAAAAATCACCAACAAAGCCACCTGGGCCTGGGCTTTTCTTTGTGGGACGTTTTTTTAATACTAATTGAATTTCTTGTACGTCAGTTGAGATTTTCTATGTTTTCTTGGGTCAGTTTCAGTAATTTGGGTCTTTCTAGGAATTTGTCCATTTCAGCTAGGGTGTATTTAATTTGTTGGAATAGTATTCCCTTATCATCTTTGTTATTTCTGTAAGATTGATAGTGATGTCCCCTCTTGATTCCTGATTTTCGTAATTTGAGTCTTCTCTTTCTCCTGGTTAGGCTAGCTAAAGATGTGTCAGTCACACCTGGTTGATTTAGTCAAAAAGCAAATTGTGCTGGTGTTAACTTTCTCTCTCCAGTTTTTTAGTCTCTATTTCTTCTCTAAGTATTTCCTTCTTTCCTCTTTGGATTTGGTTTACCCTCCTTTTCCAAGGTTCTTGAAGTGGAAGATTGTTGAAATCTGAAAGTATTTGAAATCTCTTTTTTTTTGAGACAGAGGCTTGCTCTGTCACCCAGGCTGGAGTGCAGTGGCGCGATCTCGGCTCACTGCAAGCTCCGCCTCCCGGGTTCACGCCATTCTCCTGCCTCAGCCTCCCCAGTAGCTGGGACTACAGGCGCCCGCCACCATGCTGGCTAATTTTTTTTGTATTTTTAGTAGAGACGGGGTTTCACCGTGTTAGCCAGGATGGTCTTAATATCCTGACCTTGTGATCTGCCCGTCTCAGCCTCCCAAAGTGCTGGGATTATAGGCATGAGACACCGTGCTCGTCTTTTTTTTTTTTTTTTAAGATGGAGTCTTGTTCTTGTTGCCCAGGCTGGAGTGCAATGGCGTGATCTCGGCTCACTGCAACCTCCACCTCCCAGGTTTAAGCGATTCTCCTGTCTCAACCTCCTGAGTACCTGGGGTTACAGGCACGCACCACCATGACTGGCTAATTCTGTGCGTTTGTGAATTTCTCAAAATGTCTTTCTTGTATTCATTTCTCACTTCGTTTCACTGTGGTTGGAGGAACTACTTTGTATGATTTCAATCTCTTTAAAATTATTGAGTCATGTTTTATGGCTTGGCTTCGAATATGGTCTACCCTGGAGAATGTTCCATGTGCACATGATAAGAATGTGTATTTTACTCTTGGGTGGAGTGTTCTGTACACATCTGTCAGGTCTCGTTAGTTTCATATTTTCTATTTCTTTGTTATCTTTTATTTGGTTGTTCCATCCATTATTATTTTTCTTGCCTGATACCAATGCTGATATCCATCCATTATTGAAAGTGGGGTATTGAAGTCTCCAACTTTCTTTTTCTTTTTTTTTTTTTTTTTTTGAGACACGATCTTGCTCTGTCTCCCAGGTTGGGACGTGGTGGCATGATCACAGCTCACTGTAGCTTCTGTCTCCTGGGCGCACATGATCCTCCCACCTCTGCCTTCTGAGTAGCTGGGACCACAGGCCTGCGCCACACCCGGCTAATTTTTGTATTTTTTTCTAGAGGCAGGGTATCACTATATTGACCGGGCTGGCCTTGAACTCTTGGGCTCAAGTGATCCTCTCATCTTAGCCTCCCAAAGTGTTGGGATTACAGGCATGAGCCACTGTGCTCAGCCCCACATTGGCCAATATTTCTTTTGTCCTGTGCTTTTTCCCTCCTCCCTCCCTCTCTACCTTCCTCTTTTCCTTCCTCCTTCCCTCCCTTTTTCTTTTCCTTTCTTTTCTTTCCTTTTCCCTTTTCCATTTTCCCTTTTTTTTCTCTTTCCTCTCCCCTTCTTTCTTTCTTTCTTTCTTTTTTTGTCGCCCAGGCTGGAATGCAGTAGGGTAATCTCGGCTCACGGCAAGCTCCGCCTCCCGGGTTCAAGCTCCGCCTCCTGGGTTCACCCCATTCTCCTGCCCCAGCCTCCTGACCGCTCCCCTTCTTTCTTTTCCTTCTTTGTTTTTTTCTTTCTTTGTGTTTGCTTGACTGCAGCATCATGAGGGAGTCCTGTGCATTTTTTTTTTTGAGACAGAGTCGCCCAGGCTGGAGTGCAGTGGCACGATCTCCACTCACTGCAAGCTCCGCCTCCCAGGTTCGCGCCATTCTCCTGCCTCAGCCTCCCGTGTAGCTGGTACTACAGGCGCCCGCCACCGCACCCGGCTAATTTTTGTATTTTTTGAGTAGAGACAGGGTTTCACCGTGTTAGCCAGGATGGTCTCGATCTCCTGACCTCGTGATCCGCCCATCTCAGCCTCCCAAAGTGCTGGGGTTACAGGTGTGAGCCACCGCGCCCGGCTCCTGTGCTTTTTTATAGCTGCAAGTACTCCTGGGTCCAGCCTACTCCCACTAACACCGATCACTCTCCCACTTGAATTTTTTAGTTTATTTCTAGTTTTTCCCCTCCTGCCAGAGGCTTGGGGGTCCCCAGGCTTGCGTGTCTGCTGTGCTCAGGGTGGATACCCTGCAAGGGAGGGCCATGCTGCATCAGAAGCGGATTTAGAGTGATGTTGCCAGGCCCACCAGGAAAGGCTGTGCCAAGGCTCTTCGCTGGGGTGCCAAGAAGAAGGGTCCGTGCCTGTTGTGGTGCCAGGCATTGACATCCTTCCCTCCCACCCCCATCACCCTCGTGAACGAGTCCTGTGGAATAGGGCCTTATGCGTGCTAGACCCTGGGTTTGTCCTGCTGACAACCCCATAGTGTGGGTGCTGTTATCCCCATTTCATAGAGAAACCGAGGGCTGGGGAAGTGGCAGCCCTCATTCAGTTCCTGCCGTGAGCCTGTGGCTGAGGTGCCAGACTGCAGAGCCTTCACCCAGTGATCTTGCTCAGTTGTCCCTGTGAGGAAGCTGAGCCTGGCCTTCCTGTCTCTGGAGTTCAGGGTTTCCTTTCCTTGTGTGCCCCTGGAAGTGCTGTGTGGTGACTGGGATTGTGCCTGGCAGATGGGGATTGGACGCGGGTTGGATTGGTGCCTCATTGGTCAGGAGGGCTGCTCTTAGCTGTGTGCCAATAGACTGGATGACTTAATCTGCCTAGCCTCAGTTTCCCTATCTGCAAAACAGGGTTGGCCAGAGCCCTGTGCCGTGTCCTGGAGATGCTAGCTTGTCTGTCTTTCCTTCCCTCCCTCCCTCCCTCCCTCCCTCCCTCCTTCCCTCCTTCCTTCCTTCCTTCCTTCCTTCCTTCCTTCCTTCCTTCCTTCCTTCCTTCCTTCCTTCCTTCCTTCCTTCCTTCCTTCCTTCCTTCCTTCCTTAAAAGAGTCTCCCTCTGTCATGCAGATGTGGTGTAGTGGCTCAGTCTCTGCTGACTGCAGTCTCAACCTCCTGGGCTCAAGTGATCCTCCCACCTCAGCCTCTCAAGTAGCTGGGACTACAGGTGTGTGCCACCACACCCAGCTAATTTTTTGTAGAGATGAGGGTTCATCATGTTGCCCAGGCTGGTCTTGAACTGCTGAGCTCAGGTGGTCCGCCTGCCGTGGCCTCCTAAAGTGCTAGAATTACAGCTGTGAGCCACCACTCCCGACCGTGATGCCAGCCTCTTTTGCTGTGCAGCAAGCATTTGCTGAACACCTGCTGTGTGCCAGATAATGTGCTGGAGGCAGGGCAGCGAACAGAACAGACGAGATCCCTGTCCTGTGGAGCTGACGCTCTAGCTGGGGGCCCGAGGGGTAGGAAGGAAGCGCAGGTGCTCGGTTGAGAAAAAAGATCGTGCGGCCAGGCACGGTGGCTCACACCTGTAATCCCAGCAGTTTGTGAGGTTGAGGCAGGCGAATCATCTGAGGCCATGAGTTGGAGACCAGCCTGGCGAAACCCCGTCTCTACTAAAAATACAAAAATTAGACAGATGTGGCAGCATGTGCCTGTAGTCCCAGCTACTTGGGAGGCTGAGGCAGGAGAATCACTTGAGCCTGGGAGGCAGAGGTTGCAGTGAGCCAAGATCGTGCCACTACACTTCAGCTGGGATGACAGCGAGACTCTGTCTAGAACAACAACAAAAAATTCTTTAAAAATCAGGCACACAGCGTGGTCTGACTTGCAGTTTTCCAAGCCTATGGGGCAGGGGTAGGGGCAGGGAACCTAGTGGGAGGCTTTGCCCTGAGATGGGAGACTTGGCCTCAGGACATTAGGGCGAAACAGAGGAGGAGGGTATGGGTCTGGATGTCCAAGGCAGGATCTGCTGAGAGATGGGCTGTGGGGATGGGACAGAGACTCCCAAGAAGTGGGGTGGGGCTGTTCCTGTCACATGTGACATTGTTGACTGGGTCTGCCTGGATAGTTCCTTGTGGCCTGACTCCGAATCACTCTGGGAGAGTCTCCGGTGGAGGGAACTGGTACGTGTTTGCCTGGAGGTCACTACCTACTCACCTGGAAGGAAGGGGCTCCAGGAGGCTGGCTGTGGAATGCATACTGTGGGTGGTGGCCGGCTGCCTGCATCTAGTTCACTTGGGCCCTCAGGGTGTACAGAGCTGGAAATCCATACATGGCTGATTACCGTGTAAGGGCTTCAGACACAGCGAGCGTTCACTTTGCCCTGGCAGCCGGAACTGTCTTCTCCAGTCCTCACCACACCCCGTTTTACAGAGCAGGACACCTGTTGCAAGCTGGGAGAGACTTTGCTAACAAGGTCCCACAGCTGGCACGCGCCGGCTGGGGGGGGACTTAGGCCACCCCCTGCAGTGGTGAGCAGTTAGGATGACACTGAGGGTACCCCTAGGAGGGTGGAGTTGCGAGCTCCAGGACCCCACATTTGAGCAGTTTCCCCATCACTCTTGAAAATGCTGCTGGGCCAGCCAGTTTCTTTGGGGTTTGTCAGTACTGCTGAAAGTTACAAGGTCAACACTGGCCTGCAATCACAGTTATAAAAAAGTTATAAAAGCCTGACATTCAGATCACGTTGGAGACTGTAAAACAGCAAGTTTTCCATTTGCACACCTCACATGACCCCAAGCCTGCTGTCCATACACAGGAAATGGGGATGTGCAGAAAAAAAACCCAAAGTGGAGGACATCATCCTCCATGTGTAATCCGGTCTGTGCATCGCACTCGACCTTGAGCACTGCAACCTGCATTGCTCCCTGGACTAGCTCCCAAGATTGATTTAGCCGGTTCCCTGCCAGTGGACATTTGGGTCATTATCGGTTTTCATTCCACAAAGGACTGCCCTCAGGGAGTCGGCTGTCCTTGCCAAACCACTGCACTATATGTTTTTGGGTGCTGGGGAAAGGGTGCTTAAGACCCCTGCCCTCGAGGTATTGATATTCTAGTTGGGACTGTTAGATAAATAAAACAATTAGGCCGGGCACGCCTGAAATCCCAGGGCTTTGGGAGGCCGAGGTGGGAGGATCGCCTAGGCAGCACATCACTACAGAAAAACACAAATAAAAAAAATTAGCTGGGCGTGGTGGCAAGTGCCTGTAGTCCCAGCTACTCAGGAGGCCGAGGTAGGAGGATCGCTTCAGCCCAGGAGTTTGAGGCTGCAGTGAGCTATGATTGCATCACTGCACTCCAGCCTGGATGACAGAGTGAGATCCTGTCTCTGAAAAAAAAGGTGCAAATAAACCAGAAAAGTGCCAGCTAGTGGGCACTGCTGTGTTTAGAAGGAAAACAGGGCAACATGAAGGGGAGGTGGGCATCAGCAGGGGACAGACCTCTCTGAGGAGGTGACATCTGAGTTGAGTCCTTGGTGACCGGAGGTAGCCAGGATTGTGGAAATACTTGGAGGAGATGAGATGGTCTTTCCAAGCAGGAGGCCAGCATGTGCAAAGGCCCTGCGACAGGAATGTCTGGCCTCCTTGCTGTTTCTTTTTATTTTACTTTATTTTATTTATTTATTTATTTTTGAGACGGAGTCTCGCCCTGTCGCCCAGGCTGGAGTGCAGTGGCGCGATCTCGGCTCACTGCAAGCTCCGCCTCCCGGGTTCATGCCATTCTGCTGCCTCAGCCTCCCGAGTAACTGGGACTACAGGTGCCCACCAACACGCCCGGCTAATTTTTGTATTTTTAGTAGAGACGGGGTTTCACTGTGTTGGCCAGGATGGTCTTGATCTCTTGACCTTGTGATCAACCCGCCTTGGCCTCCCAAAGTGCTGGGATTACAGGTGTGAGCCACCACACCCGGCCTTTTTGCTGTTTCTTGACCACCAATGTGGCTGGAGGGAGGAGTGAGGGGGTGGTGGGGAGGAGGGCATGGAGGTCACAGGGCCATGGGGAGCACTTGGGAACCGCCAAAGGTTATGAGCAGAGGAGGGTCATGCTCTTATGTTGTATTGAGTTTTCCTTTTTTTTTTTTTTTGAGATGGAGTTTCGCTCTTATTGCCCAGGCTGGAGTGCAATGGTGCGATCTTGGCTCACCGCAACCTCTGCCTCCTGGGTTCCAACGATCCTCCGGCCTCAGCCTCCCGAGCAGCTGAGATTACAGGTGCCACCACACCCGACTAATTTTGTATTTTTAGTAGAGACAGGGTTTCTCCATGTTGGTCAGGCTGGTCTCAAACTCCCGACCTCAGGTGACCCGCCCACCTCGGCCTCCAAAAGTGCTGGGATTATAGGCGCAAGCCACTGCATCCGGCTTTTTTTTTTTTTTTTTTTGAGACAGAGTCTCACTCTGTCACCCAGGCTGGAGTGCAATGGCACGATCTCAGCTCACTGCAACCTCCGCCTCCTGGATTCAAGCGATTCTCCCTGCCTCGGCCTCCCAAGTAGCTGGGATTACAGGCGCCCACCACCACACCCGGCTAATTTTTATATTTTTAGTAGAGACAGGGTTTCGCCATGTTGGCCAAGCTGGTTTCAAATTCCTGACCTCGGGTGATCTGCCTGCCTTGGCCCCTCAAAGTGCTGGGATTACAGTCATGAGCCACCGCAACCACCAATTTTTTTTTTTTTTTTTAAATAGTAGAGACAGGGTCTCATCATGTTGCCCAGGCTGGTTTCAAACTCTTGGGCTCAAGAGATTGCCTGCCAAGGTGCTGGTATTATAGGCGTGAACCACTGTGCTCAGACTGTGTTTTACTTTGATTGGATGGGGTGAATGTTCTCTTTTGGGTACCAGAGTAAGAGCTTCACAAACCCACCTCCTCTCTGAGGCAGGTGGCATCATTCCCACATACCAGATCGGAAAACTGAGGCACAAAGAGGTTACCCGATCTGCCCATCTTGTCCAGAAAGGAAATACTGGATTCCAGCCTGGGCCTGGAGAGTCCCCAGAGCCACGATCACGAATTGCCACAGGTCACCTCCTGCTTTTGCTCCCAGCCTGGCGTGTCCCTTGGATGAGACCAGGGAGCAGGTGATGCCACGGCTTGAGTGCCAAGGGCGAGCCTCGAGCTGGGAGCTGCAGGATTCCTGAGCAGGGAGGGGCCCCTGGGCTGGGAATGTTGAGGAGGAGTGAAGCCAGGAGTGGACTGTGGAAGCCGAGAAGTCTCCTCATCTGTAAAATGGCAGATTTGGCCCCTTGTTCTGCAAGCACTGGTCATCTGCCTCCTGCCTGGGTGTGTGTTGGGTACTGGGGAGAGAGCAGAGAAGGGGCTGATATGGGACCCTGCCCGCATGAGGCTACCACTCTAATAGGATGTTGAGGTGGGGGCAGGGACAGACTGCAGCTGGGTGAACACGTCAGGAACCCAGAAGATGCCAGTTGTGAGTGGCACTGAGCGTTGAGCAGGTTGATGTGTGAAAGAACGGGAACAGCTTCCTATGGCGGTGGGAGGGAGGGTGCAGTTCGCTGGGAGCTGCCCACCTGCTCTGTGAATGCTGCAGGAAGAAGGTTCCAGGCTGAGGGAACAGCCAGGGCAAAGGCCCTGGGGCAGGACAGTGCCTGGTGTGTTTGTGGAACATGGAGGAGGCGTATGTGGTTGGAGCAAAGCCAGCAAGACAGAGAGTAGGGGGAAGGTGAGGACAGGAAGGTGACAGGACAGGTCGGGCAGGGCCTGGGGGGCTGCAGGGAAAAGTTTGGCTTTTATTCCAAGTGAAGCGGGAGCCCAGGGAGGGCTCTTAACAAAGTTTATAGTGACATGGTGTGCACAGGCACCTTGTGACTGCTTTGTGGGAGGCAGATTGTGGGGACCAAGGGCGCGACTGCACTGGTACAGGTGACAGTGGGACACGCTGACGGCCTTGGACGTGGAGGGAATTGAGCAGAATCAGGCCTGATGTGGAGGTGAAGCCAGCAGGACTCCCGGCTGGACAAAATGGGTAGATGAAGGCCAGGGGGAGCCCCAGGTTTGCAGCCTCGTGAGGGGTGTGTCCCCTTCCTGCCCTTTGGGGTGACCTCAGGGATGCAGTGGCGCCTACCTGAGGACACCGTGTGGGCCGGGCACTGTAAGGCTTGGTGTCCTTGCTGGGTGACCAATGGCTATGGTTGGAAAGATGAGGCAGGGACTGAGGTGGGCAGAGGAGGCTGGGCATGGAGCCCCACTTCTCCAGCAGAGCCACAAAGAAGCCCCCAAGGTGGGTGCGAGTGACTGCGGGTCTGCCTCATTGGTGGCCCACCCATGTTCCCATCCTGGCTCTGCTCCTCCCTTGCTGAGCGTCCTGGACAAGTCCTGAGACTGAACCTCAGTCTACCCGTCTGGTATCCTTGTGACTTCCAGCCCCTCTTGGGGTTGTCAGAGGATTTGCTGCTATGTTGCCTGAGATGGGGTTAGAGGCAGCCTATCGGGTGGCCAGCGTTCCTTGTATGGTTCTTACCAGAGTCCTGAGAGAAGAAGCCAGGGTGGGAACGGGCCCTGGAGTGCGGGCTCCTGCCGAAGCCTCTTCCTGTGGCCAGCGCCATGCTGAGGGCTGGCCGTGGTGTTACGTGAGCCCTCCCAGCCACATTCAGGCTCAAAGAGACTATGCTGAGCATATGGTGACAAGGAAGGGATCCCAGCCCAGGGTCCTGGCCAGGCCCTGCCAGTGCCAGGCTGCACAGGTGAGGGGTGGCTGGCCCTGGGGCACTGGCTCTGGGCCACACTGCTGACTCACCCTCTGTGGGCTTATCTGTTGATTCTCCCTCCCATGGGAAGGCTCTGGGTTTGAGCCTGCATCGTTCCTGCACGTAGCCGTCCCCACCCTCATGGGGGGCTGGAAGTCAAAAGGCGCCTGGTGGGGCCTTGTGGTTTGTTCAAAAGACAGTAAATAAACAGCCTGGGCTTCTGATCTGCTGGACTCAACCTGGCACCTCTCCCATCGCTGCTGGGTGCTACCTCCCAGCTGCACCCTTCCCTGCCTGTCCCCTATCACCTTCCTGGAGCCCTTATCCCCTTCCAGGGAGAGGTGGCCCACTTTAGAGCTCAGAAACCCGCTCTGGTGGGGTGAAGTGACTTGAGCCAAGCCAAGCAGGTGGCTAGGCCCTCTTTGGCAGACAGGAAGTGTCCTCCCATTTCATGAATGGCCAAGTCAGTGCCCAGAGAGGGGTGGAGACCTGTCCAGGGCCACACAGCTCAGGAGGGACAGAGCTAGACTTTGAACCCAGGCTGCCTGGCTCCACAGTCGGGATTCTTCCTGCCCATTCAGCAGACACTTAATGAGCACCCGCCGTCTGGCAGGCACTGTTCTAGGTGCTGGGGATCTAGCAGTGACCAGGCCAGGTGCAGAAGTCTTGGCGTGTCACAGGACTAGACCTCCATCAGAGGCCATTTTGCTGGGAGTGGGAACGGGTGTGTATTTGGGAGGGAGGGCAGCAAGCCATCACACCTGCCCGTGGCCAGGTAGGCAGGGCCTATGGGAGGGTTTCCTGGCAGAGGGAACAGCCACTTCAAAGGCTTGAAGGCCAGCAGTGCCAGAGAGAACTCAGAGGAGGCAGGTGCAGGGGGTGGGGCTGGGGAACCTGGTCAGCACTGGGACTAGGACTGGACAGAATGGGCTAGGACCGGTCACTTGGCTTCTGCAAGAGAGAGGCTTGGAGGCAGGATCTTTGTTTTAGAAAGGCCACTGGGGAAGGTGGGAGGATGGGCCAGGACCCTGGGGCCCGGCCTGGGCCCATGGATAGGAAGCCAGGTACTGAAATGATACAGTAGTACTAGGCTAGGTGCAGTGGCTCACACCTGTCATCCCTGTGCTTTGGGAGGCCGATGCGGGAAGATTGTGTGAGGCCAGAAGTTTGAGACCAGCCTGGGCAACATAGCAAGACCCTGTCTCTGCAAAAAATAAAAGAAATTAGCCAGCATGGTGGTGTGTTCCTGTACTCCCAGGTACTTGAGAGGCTGAGGTGGGAGGATCACTAGGGTCCAGGAGTTCAAGGCTGCAGTGAGGTGTGATTGTGCCACTGCACTCCAGACTGGGCAATGTAGGAAGACCCCATCTCTAAAAAACAAATTAGCCAAGTGTGGCGGGACATGCCTGTAGTCACAGCTACTCAGGAGGCCAAGACTGAGGTTTGCTTGTACCCTGGAGTTTGAGGCTGCAGTAAGCTGTGATTGTGCTGCTGATCCAGCCTGGGCACAGAGTGAGACCCTACCTCTAAAATAAACAAGGCTGGGTGCGGTGGTTCACGCCTGTAATCCCAGCACTTTGAGAGGCTGAGACAGGCGAATCACCTGAGGCCAGGAGTTCAAGACCAGCCTGGCCAAAATGGCAAAAGCCCATCTCTACTAAAAATACGAAGAAATTAACCAGCTGTGGTGGTGGGCGCCTGTAATCCCAGCTGCTTGGGGGGCTGAGGCAGAAGTAAGCTGAGATTGCACCACTGCACTCCAGCCTGGGTGACAGAGCAAGACTCCATCTCAAAAAGAAAAAAAAAAAAAGTTAATAAAATACTTCATTGTCTACCTCCTGTGTGCCAGCCCTACTCTATGCTTTGGAACACAATGTTGGAGGATCCCGCCTTGGGGAGCTGAGATGGGGGTGTGGGGTCTGTGCGTGAGCCAGAACAAAACGCAGCTAAGTGACATTTAGCATGTATGTTAGTTCTACAGAGAAAAATGAGGCATGGAGGGAGGAGGGGACAGCGTTATGGATGGGGGTGAGAGAAGTCCCTGAGGAAATGTCATTCGAGTGGGATCATTCTGAGCTTGGCAAGGTCACCCTGTCTTAGTGACCGGGAAACCTAGACCAGAGAGGCCGGGAAGCCCACCCAGGGTCACACAGGGACTGGAACGCAGGGCAGCCTGGGGACACAGAGGGCACTGTAGCAGCAGCAAAGGGAGAGGAGAGGAGTGGGCAGCTTTCACTACTCTCAGGATGCGGATGGGATCAGGGAGGAGGAAGTAGATGACGGGGGCTGGAAAGTCACTTCCCGCTAAGTGGCCGGTCAGTGTTCCCGGCAGAGCTGCTTGGGAGGCGGTTTCTGGAAGGTTCCAAGTACTCCTGCTGCTGTGTCCCAGAAAACCTGTAGGGCCAGGCCCTTCCTCACCAAGCTCCTAGGAGATTTCTGGGGGGCTCGTTTTGGAGGCAGTCCAGGCCGAGGACGAACGTTGCTGCCCTTTGATGCAGCAGTCTGGGAACTTCTAGAAGCAAAATCGGATGAGTCCCAGGGCTCCTGGCTCCCTCAGCCTGGCATGCGAGGCCCTCTGCGCCTGCCCTGCCCTGTCCTCAAACTCTCCCCTGAGAGCTGCGTCTCCGTCGCCCAGGCTGTGCCCTCCTGCGCCTGACTTAGAACTGTTAAGAAGAACGCTCAAAATTGTAAGGAAATTGAACACTAGAACAAGCAATTTTACTTCTGCACAGAGGGGTGCTTCTCCTTGGCCAGTCGCCATGAGAGCGCACCTGAACAAAGGGGCACGAGAGCCTTTATTCCTGATGCAAGTCCTGCCCCTGTACCCTTTCCCCATCTCAACTAATTTTGGTTGGCTAAATGTTTGAGTGTTTTTAGATAAGGCGGGCACATAAAAGAGAGAGGGAAGAGGAAGAGGTGTCTGTAGTGAGCGAGAAAGTTAGTCTTCTTTTTAAATAGGGGAAGGAATGTGAGCTGGTGCTGATAACGCCTGGTACTGGGGCGTGCCTGTGCATCTAACAAAGGCAGAAAGGAAAAAGGCAAAACAGAGTGGTGGGGGGTACTACGAATGAAAACACTGATCAGGCTATTTGAAGAGAAACCTCATCATATCCCACACTACCAATACCCCAGGCCCAGAAAGTCGCCTTCTCCTGCGTGTGCCCACAGCTCTCTGTGTTCTCTTGGGCGTCACTCCCGTCCTGTGTTCTGAAGCTGTGATTGTCCCTTGTCTGTGCTGGGCACTGGTGGCGTCCGGAGCATCACCATTGTCCTCATGGTGCCTGGCGCCTCAGACACAACCAAAGCAGAGTCACAGGACAGCACAGGCAAACACCAGAGGTTCAAAGCCGGGCCCTAGCTGCGAGTTACTGGAGGGTCCGCCTAAGATGTGTTCGCTCAGAAGGCCAGGTGCCCTGGTGGTTAGAGAGCTCAGGCCCTGTGGCTTCAGTCCATTTTCATGCCACCCCCAGATGCTGTGTGACCCTGGGCAGGCCCCCACCCTCTGGGCCTCATTTGTATCTGTAAAATGGAGCCAGCAGACCCATTTTAATGGATCTTGTCATGATTAAATGGGTTAATAGGCAGGTGCAGTGGGGTCATTGTAGGGATTTCAAGACCAGCCTGGACAACATAGTGAGACCTTGCCTCTACAAAAAAATGAAAGTGGCCTGGTGTGGTAGCTCACGTCTGTAATCCCAGCACTTTTGGACTCCATTGCACTCCAGCCTGGGTGACACAGTGAGACTCTTGTCTCTTAAAAGCAAACAAACAAACAAACAAACAAAACACTTAAGGTGGTGGTGGGTGCCTATGATCCCAGCTACTTGGGAGGCTGAGACGGGAGGATTGCTTGAGCCCTAGAGTTGGAGGCTGTAGTGAGCCGTGACCTTACCACTGCACTCCAGCCAGGGCAACAGAGTGAGACCCTGTCTCTATTTAAAAACAAAACAAAAGAAAACAAAAAGGTTAATAATCCATGAAAAGTTCTCAATGCCTTGCTTGGCACAGAGTCAGTGTTGAATAGCTATTAGCTACTCTAATGTTTTGAACTCAGTAATGCGTGTGTATGATGCGGAATTCAAAGATGTCAGAGAACATGCCGTGGCTCCTTCCCCACCAGGCCCCAGCCGCCCCGGGTCCTGTTGTGTTTCTCTTTGGTTGTCTTCATCACAAAGTACAGACTTTCTTCTGTACCTCTTGCCTTCCCCTTCCCCTTCCCCTTCCCCTTCCCCTTTTCCTTCCCCCCTCCCCCTTCCCCTTCCCCTTTCCTTCTCTTCTTCCTTTCCTTTTCTTTCTTCAGTAAAACCGATCAGTACCAACCTTTTCTTCTTTTCTCACTTAGTACACTCAGAAGGGAGTTACATGTCTAGAAAGGACAGGCTTTTTCTTTTTGTGTGTCTATTGCTGCATTGTGGCATGGATAGGCCATAGTTTATATATAAATATACTTATTTTATTTTATTTTGGTTTTTTTTTTTTGAGACGGATTTTAGCTTTTTGTTGCCCAGGTTGGTGCAGTGGCGCGATCTTGGCTCACTCCAACCTCTGCCTCCCGGGTTCAAGCGATTCTGCTGTCAGCTTCCCGAATAGCTGGCATTAAAGGCGCCCACCACCATGCCTGGCTAATTTTTGTATTTTTAGTAGAGACAGGGTTTCACCATGTTAGCCAAGTAGGTCTCGAACTCCTGACCTCAAATGATCCACCGACCTCGGCCTCTGAAAGTGTTGGGATTACAAGTGTGAGCCATTATGCCCAGCCATATGTCTTATATATAAGCTGATTGAAAATATATGTTTTCTTTTTGAAAATATAGGTTGAATGTAATTTAGGTTGAATGTAATTTATATTTAACTAGTCCCCTGTTGCTGGGCTTTAAAATTCTTTGAGATCTGAATTTTTCATCTCATTGAAAAACTAACAGGATTATAACAATTCTGTGGGCAAATTTGTCTACCTTGTACTTTTGTATCTGAATCTTCACAGACATGTTCTCCTCGACTTGTGACCTTTTTCTGAGATTTCAGTTAGATATAGTTAATCGCATAAATATATATATATATTTTTTGAGAGACAGAGTCTTGCTCTGTTGCCAGGCTGGAGGGCAGGGGCGCGATCTTGGCTCGCTGCAACCTCTGCCTCCCAGGTTCAAGTGATTTTCCTACCTCAGCCTCCTGAGTAGCTGAGACTACAGGCACCCGCCACTTCGCCTGGCTAATTTTTTGTATTTTAGCAGAGACAGGATTTCACCATGTTGGCCAGGATGGTCTTGATCTCCTGACCTCGATAATCCGCCCGCCTCAGCCTCCCAAAATGCTGGGATTACAGGCGTGACCCACTACACCCGGCCAATCGCATGCATCTTAAACATATACCTTGATTTTCTTTTCTTCTTCTTCTTCTTTTTTTCTTTTTTTTTTTTTTTTTGAGACAGAGTCTCCCTCTGTTGCCCAGGCTGGAGTGCAATGGCAAAATCATGGCTCACTGCAGCCTCAGTCTCCTGGGCTCAAGTGATTCTCCTGCCTCAGCCTCCCGAGTAGCTGACACTACAGGGGAATGCCACCATCTGCAGCGAATTACTTTTTGCTTTTTGTAGAGACGGGCTCGTTATGTTGCTCAGGCTGGTCTTGAACTCCTGACCTCAAGTGATCCACCCACCTGGGCCTCCCAGAGTGCTGGGATTACAGGTGTGAGCCAGTGCTCCAAGTTTTGATTTTCTAATAAGGATAGTACTTTGGTACTTACTGGCTAGATTAAGATGCAAGTCTTCTTCATGGTGTCAGACAGTCCCTCATGCCCCTTCTAGTCCATTTCCCGAAAGGGAACCACTGCCCTGATTTCTATCTCCAGAGACTAGCTTTGCCGGTTCAAGTTCAAGTCCACCCTATGACTCACCAAGAGAAACAAGGACATGTGCCTACAAAAGGCGCATATGAGAATGTTCAGAACAGCTTTATTTGTAATAAATTCAAGCTAGGAAGACCCCGGATTGCCATCCAATGGTGAATGGACGAGCGAACTGTAGTCCATCAGTGCAATGTCAGTGCAATGGACAGATTCAACCATGAAAAGGAATGAACGTCAGACACACTAAGCAGACAGGATGTCTGTGATTGCATTACATGCTGCTCCTGTGTTGTTTTATCATTGACATCTTCCATTTGCACACTTCAAAAATAGTCATTGAAAAGATGGAGCAGTGGCACCGTTGTGAGGGGCACGTGCTGTCACTGCCGCTGCTGGTGATTCAGTGTTTAGCCAGCACCGCATGGTTTCTGAGATGCTGCATTTGTCTTTTTTTTTTTTTTTTTTTTTTTTTAAGACGGAGTCACTCTGTCCCCCAGGCTGGAGTGCAGTGGTGCTATCTCAGCTCACTGCAGCCTCTGCCTTCTGGGTTCAAGCCATTCTCCTGCCTCAGCCTCCCAAGTGGTTGCGATTACAGGCGCCCACCACCACATCTAGCTAGGGTTTTTTTTTATTTTGTTTGGTTTGGTTTTGGATTTTGTATTGTTTTTGTTTCTGTTTTGAGATGGAGTCTCACTCTGTCACCCAGGCTGAAGTGCAGTGGTGTGATCTCGGCTCACTGCAACCTCCACCTGCCAGGTTCAAGCCATTCTCGTGTCTTAGCCTCCCGAGTAGCTGGGACTACAGGCGTGCGCCACCACATCCAGTTAATTTTTGTATCTTAAGTAGAGGCAGGGTTTCACCATGTTGGCCAGGCTGGTCTCAAACTCCTGACCTCAGGTGATCCACCAACCTCGGCCTCCCAAAGTGCTGGGATTATAGGCGTGAGCCATCATGCCTGACCTGAGATGCTGCATCTCTGATGTGCAAGATGCCAAGTGTCCTTGCCTCTCAGGTTCCTACCTGTGAACTAGGTGGCCTGGATCTCTGGGAGGGCCAGGGCCAAGGCTACATGTAGTGTTCATAGGGTTAATCCCCTGGGACAGCCTAGTGTCCACTGTGACTACTGTGAAGGGGAGACAAGGGGCCATGCTAAGAGGTGACTTTGGATTCTGTCACCTGTATGGGGGAGCCCCCTCGCTGTTTCCCTCGCTCTGCTCACTCCGCCTCCCGATTGATATAGCTTGCTCCCTCAGTCCCCTGCTCAGAGAACCCTCTCCAATTATCCCAGCCCCTAGCTCCTCTTACCCCTGCATTGTGTCTTCCTTGCACCCACCCGGTCAGAATGTTGGCACCAGTGTCACCAGCACCGCCCAAGTGCTCAGGAGCCAGTGAGAAAGGTTCATTCCTCATGCAAGCCATGAGCTGTGACGTTGTCCAAGTCTCGTATCCTCTTTGTGCCTCAGGCTCATCATCAGCCAAATGGGAGGCTGATGGAAGGGGAGTACAGCTCAGGCATCAGTGTGAACTGGGGCACATGGTGTGACAGGCCTAGTGCTTGGCTGGCAGGGTCCTTGGGCTCTTTGTCATCCTCAGGAGTGCGGCTAGCATCCCAGGCCTGGAGAGCTGACTGTGCTGCCTGTGGCTGCAGAGACAGGATGCAGATGCCAGAGCCTGTCCCCCAGGGCCTTGCAAGTGTCTGCAGGGTGCTCCCCTCTCTCTTGCCTCCTCCCACCCTCCTGGCTCTTCTCCATCCAGCCTGCCCTCAGGTTGTGACCATCCACCTCCCAAACCACCCTGGAATCTGCCTAGGGCCTGTCCACTGCCCTCCGTGCCCCTGTCTGCCATCTCCCTGGTCTCACCCCTGATGTCACTCACCTGAACCACAGCAGTCACCCCCACCTGCCTTCTGCTCCTGCCCTCTCCCCTGCATCAGCCAGAGAAGGGTTTTAAAAGCTTACATTTGTTAATAATCTGGCTAAAGCTTACATTTATTGTAATCCATCCCTAAATCCCAGCTGGTGGCCTTGCTCTGACAGGGATGACCAGCCTCCTCCTCGTAATCCCCAGCACCGCCACCCCCAGCCCCCCGCGCTGACCACTGGAGGCTGCTTCTAAAACTTCAGCCCTGCTCTGCCAGCAGCACCCCCGTGGGGGCCTTCATAGCCCTGTTGCCCATGAAGATCCCTTTTTTCATGCAGTCCAGGGTGCGAGCCCCCTGAGGGCGTGGGCTGACTTGTATAGTCACTGCTGTGTCTGCACCCAGCCAGAGGAGGCGCTGCAGAAGTGGTGGGACAGCCTCCTGACTGACAGGCTGGAATCCATCGTCCAGGGCGTGTGGCAAGAGCACATCTCCCCCCGACTCCACCCACTGGGTAGTACATTCCCAGGAATTTCCAGTGCCCAGCCCCAGCTGAGAAACAGGTCTCCTGGAAGCCTCCAGCACCCCCGTCAGGGGTTCCCAGCATGGGTAGGGCCACCTGCCACCGGGAATGGCTGTAGTGCTAGTGGCACTCGCTCAGGGACCCAGGATGCTGTCTGTCTCGCTCCATGCAGGACACAGCTGTACCATACCCATTGCCCTGTGTCCTGTACAAATTTTCAACAATCCAGACATTCATCGAGGTGCAGAACCTGTTTGAAATTCCCTGTGTCGGCCAGGTGCGGTGGCTCACTCCTGTAAACCGAGCACTTTGGGAGGCCAAGGTGGGCAGATCACCTGAGGGCGAGTTCGAGACCATCCTGGCCAACACAGTGAAACCCTGTCTCTACTAAAAATACAAAAAATTAGCCAGGCATGGTAATGCATTCCTGTAATCCCAGCTACTTGGGAGGCTGAGGCAGGAGAATCGTTTGAACCCGAGAGGCAGAGGTTGCAGTGAGCTGAGATTGAGCCACTGCACTCCAACCTGGGCAACAAGAGCGAAGCTCTATCCCCAAAAAAAAAAAAAAAAAGAAAAAAAAAAAGAAAAATTCCCTGTGCCTAGAACCTTTCACCATTTTGTATGAAACAACAGATTTTCCTTTTGAGTCTTTTAATGTACCCCGAGCCTACTGTTTCTACTTCAGTGCTCACTGGGAAGCTTTCGTTTTCCTTTCTGAGTGTACAGGATGTCTTCCTGTCCTCCTCCTTGCTGGAATCCTGGTGTAGTCACGGTCAGTTGGTGCAGGCTACTCCCTATGTCTTCTGGGGCGGTTGTGCCTGAGTCTTTTCCATTGTGAAAGACATGGAATTGATCCATCCACCCTTCCTTCCTTCCTTCCTTCCTTCCTTCCTTCCTTCCTTCCTTCCTTCCTTCCTTCCTTCCTTCC